>NC_036241.1:15874471-15923032 GCF_002742605.1 Olea europaea var. sylvestris | reverse complement strand
ATATATATATTTTTTTTTTTTTAAATAATGGTTGTCAAACATAGGCTAAATTCAGCCACAATTGTTGAAGAAAGGAAATGTCTTAGGTAGGGGCAATAAAGTAAAAGCCAGTAGACCAGTAGAGGGCAGTGAAAACAATTCATATATAAAGTTACTATAAACTACGATAATACTTTGCAAAAAATACTATCACACTTTTAATAAAGGTTTTGCTATTTGTATATCAGAGTGCCAATTGACAGACCCCTCATAAGTTGGGGGGTCACGCCCAATGAAAAAATAGTTGGATCCTCTCTTGTGGTAAGGCTGTACACCGGGGTGATGAACACTTAGCAAAACACTTTCAATAAAAATGTTTGAAATATATATTGAATTGTATCAAAATTTAGTTCCGATGGAGATTAAAATTATATTTTTAGTAGATTTTAATAAAAAATGATAAAATTGTATTAAGTTTTTAATTATATATTTCATTAATTTTTATCAAAATATACTAAATATTAAATTTTTAACTACACCAAACATAGGTTAAATGCAATGAGTGGTGTATTAATCGAAGAAGTTTTGAATTGATTCAATATAATTTAATTTAGATGGAGTGGTGCATTCACGGGCCATAAGACTAAGTGCACGTTCGGTATTGATTTTTCATCAAAAAAATCAATTTTTTTTATCGTTATTTCACTATTCAAGCAATCATTTTTGACTTATTCTCTCACGGATAGGACCCACTTTTCTCTCTAACGGTCAAAAAATCAATTCTCAAAATTACTACCGAACAAGCCCTAAGATCTCACATTTATCTTGGTTGTTGCATGTTTGGTGAAATGTTGTCAGATTTTTTTTTTTATTTCAATTAATAATTAATCAATTATTTTTGGTATGGCCATAAGACAAACATTTATTTGGTTTAGCGTGTCTGGTGAAATGTTGTAAAATTTATTTTTTATTTCAAGAAATTATTTATTAATCAATTCCAATATGGCCATAAGACACAAGCATTTATTTGGTTTAGCATGTCTGGTGAAATGTTGTAAAAGTTATTTTTTATTTCAAGAAATTATTTATTAATCAATTCCAATATGATACGAAAGAAAATAATAATAATAATGTATAAGTGATTTTCATTTGTTTATACCTTATATTGTTAATTTGTAATTTTTAAAAGAAGAAGCTTGTCGATTCCTAATAAATTACTGTTTAGTGCTTGTTTGGAAGAGCTAAAAACTAATTTTGGTAAAAAAAAAAATAAAAATAAATAAATAAAAGAGATGAATTCCATGGAATATGTGGTAGAAAGAAACTTTTTTTTTTTTTTTTTTTTAAATATATAGCCAATCAAGGGTGGATATGGCCTAGATGTTAGTTTGCTTTGTATTTTGGGTATATAAGGTGTTTGAAAAATACAATTACAAAATTAAGAAATTATTTTTTAAATTTCAAAAATCAGACTATAATTAAATTTTGTTAATTATATAGATAAATGAATACATTAAGGTTATAATATTATACAATTCATAATCACGATTACATATTAGTCACAATCACAGAATGTTACAATCACAAATTTTATAGGTCACAAGTTATTTATCAATTGCAAATTATCAAATTAATTCATCATGTTTTATTTATCGATCATAGATCACAAATCACATATTTTATAGGTCACAAGACCCATCTTAGTTATTGATTACAAATTATTAATTTAATAGGCAACATATTATTTCTCGATCACAAATCACATATTTTATAGGTCACAAAACTCAACTTATTTATTGACCACAAATTATTAATTTAATAGGCAACATGTTATTTCTCAATCATGAATCATTGATTTTATAGGCCACAACTTATTTAACGGTCACAAATTATCAAATTAATTGATTACAGCTTAACAAATAGATAGTCACAATTACAAATTTAGTCGCAATATCATATTTTTTAGGTCACATATTATTTATTGGTCAAAAATTATCTATTTTATCTGTTATGAATTAACCATTTTATTGATCACAATCACTCAAAATTGATCACAAACATTTTTCACTCCACCCCATCCTAACCCAACCCAAACAAAACGCACTTCACCATTGACATGAACCGATTGCTGCGCCACTTCACAAATCACTGCTAGCCCTACCACCACCCACAACTAGCACCATTACCATCTGCACCATCACCAACACTTGCAAACTACCCACGACCACTAACAACCACACCAACACTTGCAAACTACCCACCACCACTAACAACCACCATTTTACTTACCAAAGCATCATTGATTCTCGCAGATTTTGAAAAGCCTTGATGGGAAATCTCAACCAAGCTCTACTGAATGTCCTATTGAAAATATAAACTAGTTGTGCCACCACCAAGAACCACATGATGCGTTCATTACCACAACGACTACTCACGACATCTTTGCTTTGTGCAGCAACATGAGCTCACTGCTATGAGTAGTGGTCCTGCGCTTGATTGTGATTATAACCTGAATTATGAAAGACAAAACTTAAAATCTTATTTATGAAATGAAAACTTGAAAATAGTCTTAGGTGTAAATTATTATTATCATTATCATTATTATTATTATTTTTAATATGGCTCGACCTGATATTAGAATTAGCCTATTACCCATTCTCTATTATTATTATTGTCGAAGTGTGGAAGTAGAATTAGTTGAAAATTGAGAATTTTATTTAATTCAATAAACAAGATCGTCAAAATGTTTATGAGTATGTAATATCAAGAACAAAGGATTCAAATTTTTACCTAAATTCAATAATTAACTCTTAAATTAATTCTGAATTATGAGCTTAAGCTTTTTAATTCCAAAAACTTAATGCTCCAAACCTCAAAATCTTCTGTGGTATTCTCAAAAGTCGAGACTATACCAATGAGTGGACACATCTTTTACCTAAATCATAAAACTAATTCGTGGACTGGATAATTGAATAAAGTAAGAAAATAATTATTCTCTCTTTTTTCTCCATCCAAAATTTGATTTCTATGGAATTATTGTATTATGATTGTTATAGAATTTCTATGTTCATCTAGTCTCTATTTATAAAGATAAAGATGTTCCGGTCCATGTCTAATAAAAATTCCAATTTCAAGTAGAAATCTTAATTATAGGAATTTTGATTAAAGTCTACATCCAATTAGTTTACACTTAATTATATTTGTAGTCCTAAAACTTTAGTTATAATTATAATTAAGTTTACAACTTTTATAGAAACTATAACTAAGTACGAAATATTATTGTAATTACAATTATGCCCAGTACTATTATAATTATTTAACTAAGTCTCAATACTTTATAGAGCTACTATAGGGACTTGATCGGATATATATTATCCTAACTTCAATAAGTAGATCATGTTTAGTAGACTCTGAACCATCCAATCCAATAATTAGTCGTTGCTCTTTTTTTTTTTCCCCACTAAAGGCAAAAGACTGAACTCTTGGAATATATTAGATCACAAAAGTTAATAAATCTGTAATACTTTCATCTAATTTGTCGTATATGTATTTTATCCCCATCCGAGATTCAATAATTAGGTACGGGCATAAATGATCATTTTTTCATTATAATTATTCTCAGTAACTTAATCACCATTTCTCACTCTCTTAAAAGTTCAAGTAGTGTGCCATCGGACAAATAATGTCGAAAGCTTTCTAGGATCACGGGATGTTCGAAGAAGCCAAACTATTGTTTATAAATTTATTGGAAAATGGCAACCCATTTTACTAGAAATAGGATTATAAAGAGAGGATTCTACCTGATATTTACTCATTCAACACAATGTTAGATGCATGTGCTGCGGAGAAGAAGTAGGATGACGTTGAGTTTGTATATGCACAAATGCTGTAATATGGACACCATTTTCAATGCTAAGTGTCACCTTCAGATCATATTGGATGCATGTAGAGCTAAAAAGGTATTTTTTAAGCATCCTTCTTTCATTTAAAATGCCTAAAATTTCACAAATATCTAAAATAGAGAGTTCTTTGAGAACTGATAAAGACTTTAAATTGGGAGATAAACAACAAATGCTGCTTTCATGATTGCATATATGAGAAGTGTATTTTTGCACACTTATTTAGGTCACAAACATGACTCAATTACGAATAAAATGATTGAATTGTGACTTAATTTCATTACATTTGTGAATTGTAGGCAATATCGATGAACATGGTGAAATACATGAGAAAAGATGCTAAAAAGGACTAAAATGACACAAAGTGAAAGTTCAAGGACCAAGGTACAAATACCCAAAAGTTGACCCGATGAACAAATCAAGAAATTGAGTTTGCCAAATACAAATTGATGACATTTTGGGATGATGGAATGTGAAGAATGAAGAAAAGATGCAAAGAAGTGGAAGATTCAAGTAAAAGGACCAATTTGCAGGAAATGAAAGTCTAATTCTGCCATGTGGTCGCATGGTAGAAATGTCGTGCGGCCGCCCGAAGTGATGCAGGGAATTCAACTGGAAAAAGAGAATAACCATGTGGCCGCACGGATTAAAACCATCCGGTCGCATGGTACATTTTCAGCGCGACTTTTTTCTTTCCTTATACGATTGAAACACCTATGGTAACCTAATTTTCCACGGGATATAAATATCAAAAACATTCTAGAGACGCCCAGAACGTAATTGGAGGCCGAAAAATAACTCTTGGAGAGGATTTGTGCGCAAGAACAAAGATTGGCACGAAGAACTTCAAGATTTATTCAAGTTTTATAACCCGGTGATGTCTTATATACAAACTATGATGTATTTTGTTATTTTAATCATGCTAGGCTAGATTTTTATTATGCTAGGAGATCGATGAACCATGTGATTTGAATTTTAATATTCTAGTTTTGCAATTTGATGTTAAGACACAATTTTTATTATTTTGAATAATTTATATGCAATTAATGTTTCCGCAATTAAGGGCTCGTAATTGTGTTTTATGTGATTTATTCTTACATTCGAGAGAATTGGAATAGATTTGACATAATATAAATCATCGTAGGGTCCGATAGTGGATAGAAATATACCGCTATGCCCTATGTGAATCTTTAAATGTTCATAAAATCGCATGCATTTTTACATATGCTATTGTCGTAGAAATATAGACCGGTGGCATGTAGAAATATGTTTGATACATCTCGAGAGAGAGTATTGGATAGACTTAGGAACATTGATTCATCAAAATTGAAATGTGTTGTCATATTGTGAAACTAGGGTTTAAAGTGATAATTGCATGGGAATTCGTGATCCTAGCGTATTTTATTCCTAATAATGATAACAAGTGCGTTCTCAACTTTTAGATTTCATTCTAGAGTTTTAAATTATTGTTTTGCATACTAATTTCAATTTAATCATAAAAAAATTGCATAATTGAGGTTCAATTAGGTCTATATTCACTTTGGTAATTTAGTTTCGGTTAAAGTTAAGGTAGATAAAATTTGAACTAATCAATCTCTATGGGACGATATTCGGACTCATTGAATCCACTTTATTACTTGTTAACGAACCGTACACTTGCGGTGGTTTAAAATCGAAAGAAATAATTTCGCGAACAAGTTTTTGGCGCCGTTGCCGGGGATTGAGTTTAGTTTAATTTTATTTCTCGAGGCACTAATTCGAACTCAATTTTTATTTTGCTAGCATAATTTTGTTTTTATTTTTATTTTTATTTTAGGTTATTATCCTTCATTTGTGTTTTAGTTAATTAAATTGTTTGAATCTCAGTATTCGTACTGGTTTTAATTTTCAGATTTGCATGTCACGATTGCCTGGAGGAGAATTGATTCCAGTTGATTTTGAAATTGAGCGAACCTTTCATCGACGACAAAGAGATCACCGCGAAGCACAAGTACAAATGGCCAACGAATTAAACAATCCTATTATTCAAGCTAACGAAGGAGAGGTAGTGGATGAAGGAAATGAAATTCTGGGGGACTTCTTGACTCCTCAAGTTATTCAAAGCCAATCCAGCATTGTATATCCATAGTTTGGGCAGCCCAACTTTCAATTGAAGACCAATGTAATACAGCTGTTTCAAAATGGACACCAATTCTATGGCAAAGCCGAGGAGAATCCACACACACACGTATCTCAATTTCTAGATATGTGTCAACATTTCAGATACCAAGGGATTTCAGATGACGCTATCAGGTTAAGGCTTTTTCCACATACGTTACGAGACAGAGCACTTGAATAGTTGGATTTACTCCCGGTTGCAAGTATCACTATATGGAATGAGCTGGCATACAAATTCTGCACAAAGTTCTTCTCCCCAGCCAAGATAGCGAAGCTGAGACATGATATATCAGTATTCAATCAAGGAGAGAATGAATCATTTGACGAGGCCTGGAACAGATTTAAAAATATGCTCCGGAAATGCCCTCAGCATGGGTTCGATAAAAAGACCCAGATTCGATTCTTCTACACAGGATTACTTCCATACCATAAGAGCATGGTGGATTCAGCATCAAATGGCTCAATATCCACACGAACAGTTGATGGGGTATTGGAATTATTTAAGCGAATGGCTACCACATCAGCCATGTGGTCTTCTGAGAGGGCAATCCCAAAGAAAACTCCAGGTATCTACGAGGTGGACGCTTATTCAACAATATCTACAAAAATTGACTCTCTGTATCATAAGGTGGAAAGCATATCACAAGCTAAGAAGAGCAATTATGAGGAATGTGGAGCCGAGCACAAAACATCAGATTGCCCAATACTCATGCAAGGAATTGAGCAAGCAGATTACGCATAGTGGGGACAACGCAAGCAACACAATCAATATGGAGAGACTTTCAATCTCAGCTGGAAGAAGCATCACAACTTCTCTTGGAGCAACCAGAATCAGAATAAGCCATAGGGAAAATTTCAACAACAAGAGAAGAGGCCTCAATTGGAAGAGATGATAGGAAAATTCATGGAGAAGGCCGAAGCTACACTTCAAAATCAAAATGTAGCCATCAAAAATTTGGAAACTCAGATGGGGTAGCTAGCCATCACATTGACTGGCAGAACGCTAGGCAACTTACCAAGTAATACAGAAATCAATCCTAAAGAGCAAGCCAAGGCCATTACAACTCGAAATGGAGTGCAATTGCCTGAAATCCATGTCAAGAGACTGGGTGTAATTGGAGAAACATCTTTCCCCGCTGAAGAAGAGACTGTTGTAAAGGAATCAAGTTCAAAGGAAAATTTAGAAAAGTCACAGGATAAGGCCAAAGTCACAGTCAACCCATACGATCCTCCGATTCCCTTTCCACAGCGCTTGAAGAAGCAAAAAGTGGAGCAACAATACAAAAAATTTCTAGAAGTCTTCAAAAAACTCCATATCAACATCCTACTAGCTGATGCACTGTTCCAGATGCCTAGCTACGTGAAATTTCTGAAGGATATCATATCAAATAAACGCAAGCTGGAAGACCATGAGACAGTTATGCTTACGGAGGAATGTAGTGCCAGAATCCAGAATAAGCTTCCACCAAAACTAAAAGATCTAGAGAGTTTTACTGTTCCTTGCAAAATCGGTGAAGTATATTTCGATAAAGCATTATGTGACCTCAGTGCAAGTATTAATTTAATGCCTCTATCTATTTTCAAGAAACTTGGCTTGGGAGAAGCTAAAGCAACCACTGTGACACTTCAGCTGGCTGACAAGTTACTGACACATCCCAGAGGAATAATTGAAGATGTGCTTATCAAGGTTGAGAAGTTCATATTCCCAGTGGATTTTCTTATCCTGGACATGGAAGAAGACAAGGACGTCCCATTAATACTTGGCAGACCATTTCTGGTAACAGGGAGAGCGTTAATTGATGTTCAAAGGGGTCAGTTATTTTAAGATTGGGAGAGGAACAGATATCATTCAATGTATTCAGGGCAATGAAACTACCAGCAGAATCTGACAGCTGTTATCAAGTTAACATTATTGACAAGGTAGTACAGGAAATATTCCAACTACACGGTCCATCTGATGCCTATGAGGCATGTATTGCATAGTCCCAATTAGTCTAGTCAGAGTCTCTTGAAGTTGAAACATGTGCAAGATTTTTGGAGACCAACCCACCATACATCCGAAAGAGGCACTTCGGGGAACTGGGGACGGGAAATACAAAGCCACTGCCCTCCATTTAGTAGCCACTAGTTTTGGAACTCAAGCAACTATCGCCACATCTCAGATATACATATTTGGTGGAGTCAGATACAATTCCAGTAATCATTTCGAATACAGTTAGTGAGGTGGAGGAAGAAAAACTGCTCAGGGTATTCAGAGAGAACAAGACGGCGATTGGGTGGACAATAGCTGACATTAAAGGAATCAGCCCTTCTCTGTGCATGCATAAAATTCTAATGGAGGAAAACTACAAGCCAAGTATAGAGGGTCAGAGAAGATTAAATCCGAATATGAAGGAAGTGGTCAGGGCAGAGATATTGAAATTACTGGATGCAGGAATTATTTACCCAATTTCAGATAGTACATGGATTAGCCCAGTTCAAGTGGTACCGAAAAAAGGGGGAATCATGGTGGTGAAAAACGAGAAGAATGAATTAATTCCCACCATAACAGTTACGGAATGGAGAGTTTGCATCGACTATCGCAAGCTCAATGCAGCCACACGAAAGGATCATTTCCCCCTCCCATTCATTGATCAGATGTTAGAAAGATTGGCTGGACATTCACATTACTGTTTCCTAGATGGATACTCGGGCTATAATCAGATACCTGTTGTACCAGAAGATCAGGAGAAGACCACTTTCACTTGTCCCTATGGTACTTTTGCCTATCGTAGGATGCCTTTTGGTCTTTGCAACACTCCAGCCACATTTTTGAGATGTATGATGGCGATATTCTCCGATATGATTGAAAGGTTTATTGAAGTTTTCATGGACGACTTCTCAGTGTTTGGATCTTCATTCGATGAATGTCTAGAGCACCTGAATTTGGTCTTACAGAGATACAAGGAGACTAACCGGATTTTAAATTGGGAGAAATGCCTCTTTATGGTACAAGAAGGCATTGTACTCGGGCATCGAATCTTAGCAAAATGAATTGAGGTGGACAAGGTAAAAATTCAAGTTATTGAGAAGTTACCACCACCTACATCAGTTAAAGGAGTTCGTAGTTTCTCGGGGCATGCGGGGTTCTATAGGAGATTTATAAAAGATTTCTCGAAGGTCACTAAACCGTTATGCAATCTGCTTATGAAAGACGTAACCTTTGAGTTTAATGAAGAATGCCTCACAGCATTCAATACTTTAAAGGAAAAGTTTACGACAACACCAGTAATTGTGGCACCAGACTGGGAACTCCCTTTTGAATTGATGTGTGATACAAGTGATCACACCGTGGGTGCAGTATTAGGACAGCGGAGGAACAAAATCTTTCACGTAATTTACTATGCAAGTAGGACTCTAAATGAAGTGTAAATCAATTATGCTACCACTGAAAAGGAGCTATTAGCTGTAGTATATGCATTCGACAAATTCGGGTCATACCTTGTCGGGTCTAAAGTTATAGTCTACACAGATCATACTGTATTGAAGTATCTACTCACAAAGAAGGATACAAAGCTGAGGTTGATTCGTTAGCTGCTATTGCTACAAGTATTTGATATCGAGATACGAGACAACAAGGGCAGTGAGAATATAGTAGCGGATCACCTATCCCGATTAGAGCCTGGGGAGACAGAAGAACTAGCGGACATCAATGAGATCTTCCTAGATGAGCAGATGCTGAGAGTAGATGAAGCACCTTGGTATGCAGATAACATCAATTACTTGGCCAGTTCTATCCCACCACCGGACTACTCGAGTCACCAAAGGAAAAAGTTCTTCGCCGAATTGAAGTATTATTTTTGGGAGGACCCAATTCTCTATAGGCAAGAGGCAGATCATATAGTAAGGAGATGCATACTTGAGGAAGAAGTACATGAGATTCTCGAGCACTGCCATTCATCTGCATACGCAAGGCACTTTGGGGCTTCAAAAACAGCTGCAAAAATTCTACAATTCGGGTTTTATTGGCCTACACTGTTTAGAGACACATTTGAGTTTGTTAAGAGGTGTGACCGATGTCAATGCACTGGGAATATCTCGAGAAGGAATGAAATGCCACTGAATAACATTTTGGAAGTGGAGATATTTGATGTTTGGGGAATTGACTTCATGGGACCTTTCTCCTCTTCGTTCTCAAATTAGTATATCTTGGTAGCAGTGGATTACGTATCAAAATGGGTGGAAGCAGTTGCACTACCAACAAATGACTCAAAGGCAGTAATTGGGTTCTTGAAGAAATACATTTTCACCTGATATGGTACATTGCGGGCTATAATCAGCGACGGGGGCAAGCACTTCTGTAATCGCCAGTTTGAGCAGTTGTTGAATAAATATGGCGTTAAACACCGCGTTGCTACTCCATATCATCCACAAACCAGCGGGCAAGTTGAGGTATCTAATTGATAGTTGAAGAGAATACTTGAGGTCACTGTGAACTCATCTAGAAAGGACTGGTCTAAAAAGCTGGACGATGCATTATGGGCTTACAGAACAGCATTCAAGACCTCGATAGGCATGTCTCCTTACCGCCTAGTCTTTGGGTAAGCATGCCATTTGCCACTAGAAATGGAGCACCAGGCATACTGGGCTATGAAACAGTTGAATATGGACTTGAGCGCCGTCAGTGAAAAGTGCATATTGCAACTTAATGAGTTAGATGAGTTTAGAATGGAAGCTTACGAAAATTCAAAATTTTACAAAGAACGAACCAAGAAGTGGCACGACATGTATATTCAGAGGCGAGAGTTCGAAGTGGGGCAGAAAGTGCTACTGTATAACTCGAGACTCAAGCTTTTCCCAGGAAAACTAAGATCAAGGTGGTCAGGTCCTTATACTGTTACGAAGGTCCTACCATATGGGGCTGTGCAGGTGAGCCATGAAACTAAGGGTACCTTCACTGTTAATGGACAAAGACTGAAATACTACTGGGGTGGTAACTTCTCCAACCAAAAGTCCACCGTTCAACTCGAGATGCCAGAATGAAGCAGCTGCAGAAAAGTCGAGCTATCGACTATAACCTAGCGCTGGGTGGGAGGCAACCCACTGTATCCTTTTTATTTAATTTATTATGCTTTCTGCATTGAATTAGAAATTATTTTTTCATTTTGAAATTTTTTTATGTGGTCATCGATCATCCATACATGTTAAAAGGGTCCAAGCACTGTTCACACGAGTCTTTAAGCATCACACACGAGTCAGGTTGATTGGAGTAGTTTGGGTGATTGGGTGTGGAATTCACGCATTTCGAGGTAAATTTTGTATTCTAAATTTCACATGTCAACGTATGACTTTAAATTCAAAATTTGGTTTTGGGTACTAAGTTTAAGACCCATACACATCCCAAAATGTTTAGCAGTATTCTTTTGAAAAATTGGGGACATTGAGAACAGGGTAAATTCATCAATTGAAAACCAAAATTTTAGTCAAAAGTTGGGTTTTTGGGGATATAAAACGTGTTTTTATTTTATTTTATTCCTATTATCATTTTTTCATTCCAAAAAAAAAAAGGTGCCGAAACTCAAGTGGCTAATGCCACTTGAACCATGCGGCCGCAGGTTTTATAACCATGCGGTCGCATGGCAGAGACGGGTGTGATTTTAAAATCACACCCAGTTTCTTCTCTTCACAAATTTTTTTTCTTCCTCTCTTGGTGTTCGTCGACCATAATCCCCTCCCGATTCATATACAAATTTCACACACACATTTCTTCCCTTTCAATCACGTTTGCATTGCACGGCATTCATCCGGTTTACCACGCTATCCACTTTAAGGTAAAGTATTGCCTCTTCTCTCTCCTTCCCCCTTTTTTTTGTTTGTCTTTTGGGAATTTGGTTTTTGAATTCGTTCTTTTTATGAATTGAAGGAGAATGGGCTAGTTCATATAGAAATGGATTTCGTGTGATTGTGTTGTGTGAAATTTTTTTGGATGAATTGGATGTTAATTTCAATAATTTAGGGCTACTTCCACATGATGCACACCAAGTATTTGATAAAATGCCATAATAACCTTTGTGTACAATTATGTGCTTTTTGCATATATGTTGATTCACCAACATGGCACATGACATATTTTAACGGATTCCCAACTAATTTAAACTAGAAAACACCCACTTCACATTGCACCGCATAGGCATATGACTAGGTCACCGCACACCACGGCATCCTCCGTCCCTTATTTTACATCGTCATTTGACTAATCAAACGACGTCCAATTAGTTTGAAATTTGAGTATGTGCTACACTTCTATGAATACTTTGATATGCCCGGAGATTGTCCGGGACAATTTTGATAATTCTCAATGATGTCAAGGGCCGAAAGTGTGCACTCGGTCATGGTTCCCAATTCTGAAATGTTGCTTAGTTACGCCGAGTTTTTTCCCCCATTTTTCTTATTGGCAAAATACGTGAATTCAATTAAACATCACAGCTTGACTAGTGCACACCATATTACTACACATGCATCTAGGAAAGTTTGGGAAATTTGTGCAATGCATATTTTATTTTTCTCATTTCTTGCCTATGCTTTTCACATCGAGTTAATGAGTATAATCTTACAAACTTTGCAGGATGCCTTCTAAAAGAACTGTGCGCGGGAAGGAAAAGGCAAGCTCCTCCACTGGAACAGCCCGTACTCAGGGATCAGGAATTGCATTGAGCAAAATTATAGCCTTATAAGTTTTGGACACAGTCTTATCACAATTAACAATATCTTGTACCAATTTGTTAAACACGTCTAGATTGTCATCAATATCCTTTAAAGAATCCATTTTGAAACTGAAAAAAGTTCAAGCAGGTAAAGTTTATTCGGTGTAGACTTAAGCAAATACAAGTCTTCTAATTTCTTCCAAAGTTCTTTAGTGGTTTTCAGTTTACCCACCTTTCTTAAAATGACGTCAGATAAGTGTAAAATAATTGAGGTATAAGCAAGCTCATCGGCTTCTTCTCTTTGTTCTTGTGAAAAATCAGTTGAAAAATTGCCTTCAGTGGCTTTTGAAACCTTTTGTTGGACTAAAATACCCTTCATTTTTTGTTGCCAAATAGCAAAGTCACCATTTTCATTAAAAATTCCCAAATCAAAACTATGAGTTATCATCTTCACACAATAGTCAAAAATGCACAAACCACAATCAAACCACAAAAATTAGTTATAGGGTCACAGACAGTATACACCGTTCTAGATTCTTAGAGTTTTGTAAGACTCGCGATCTTAGATCAAGGGAATGTTCGAACGGGTAAGGTCACGGTATTTCTAACGGAATAAGTAAGCAGCGAAAATAACAATGGAGCAAAAAATACGTCTAGCAGATAACTAGTCCCACAGTAATTAGATCACTAAGAATTATAAAACTGATTTTAACCAAAAACAAATACTCAATCAAAAAGATCAATCAAGAGCACGTAACCCTAATTCTAGCACAAGCAATGGTTGCCAAGCAATGAAAACTCCCAACCTATTGTCACCCCACACGGTGACGCGCTAATACTGAAAAATTAACGGGTTAAGCCAATTTATTAGAGCGGACGTGTCTGAGTCCGTATAATCGAGAGAGATGCGAATCTACTGCTTTAGGGCCGCAATCTTGGCATAAAGTAATTCAGTAGATATATGCAGTTTCAACCGTCGATCCACCGGGGGCAAAATTGTCCAACTCTTTCTGTGTAACCTGAAACAGAAAATAAACAGTGTCAGTGCGTCCAGGGGATTAAAATGAGCAAACTGCCCGAAGGAAGTTCTCCCGGAATCACCGCCACGTGCCGTCGCCGTCGCGCGCCACACACGAAGGGGCGCCTCAGCCTGCTGGTTCCGAATATGAGATTGGTTTCGCCGAAAAGTGACCGGTTTGGTCGGAAAAAGGGATTGCAGGTTCGGTTTTACACCAAAATCGCGACTCCACCGCCGGTTTTGGTGATTTTCTGGCCGGGAAAGGTTACTCCGGCTCTGATACCAGATGTAGAGATGATTTCCACCGAACTCCAAATACAAAATCGGGCTCAGTTTACCAATTCATCGACACCACCAAGGTTGAGACAACTCCAAAACCACCACTACCGCCGCCCCACTTCCGGTTGCTCTAGGTTGGGGAGATGAAGTCCAATGATATGCCCACTAAAAATTAACCACAAAGGTCACAGTGAAGTGAAGCAAGAAGCCAAGAAGAAAGTCTCACAAAGAGAGAAAATTAGGCACACTCCATGGAGGCTGAGAGGAAGATGGGATTATATGCCAAGTAAATGTCCAAAATAGGTAAGTTAGGTTGGTTAAATTGTGGACCAAAACAAGGCTCGACTCAATTTAAGTGGGGTTCAAATTAATAATATAGCCTTCCAAAGAAATGGGGTGAACCGTGAGCAACACTATTTAAAATAGGTTGCTTCGAACAGTCCACATAAATGTGGATTGTGTTGTCTTGATAATTGTGTCGATGTACTAGTCAATCATATGGCCAAAGCCGATTGATAATAAAACCGAGGTTACATCATAGTTCGGGGAAGTCGTTTGACAACAAATTGACTAACAAATAGGAATGATGGAATAGAGAGAATTTAGAGGGAAAAATATCCATTTCAATTATGACATTACATAAGCACCCTTTATTCATTCATTCCCAGTACGAAAATTCTACTGTCATCTCCAACAGAAACCGAACCCCGGATTGAAAGCCACTTTTCACAAATGCTTCGATTCCAGTGGACTTGGATTAATTGATATGAGGGACCGAAGCTCCTCAATTTTGTCTAATGCTGCAGCATACTGTTCTTCAAGAGTCACATATACTTCCATGCCCTTGCCATCTCTGGTGTCGAGAAACATGACATCGTTGAGCTTTGGAGAGTTGCAGGAATCCGTAGACACATAATTTGCAACCCATATGGGCTTCCCCCAACCAAAGTCAATATCATATAAACCAAAATTGCACCAACAACTGAAATTCAAACAATTAGCCTCTCCAGGAATCAATGCATTAGTCTCTTCAAGATTTTTAATGTAGCCAATCAACCCTTCGTCACCCTGCATTCTTTTCACGAAGTTGCTGTCAATTCGTCGTATTGATTCCCTCACTTTTGTCATCAAATTCGCTTGATAATGGTCAGTATGGTTCATGCTTTAAGCTGCTGCTGCTGCAATATATAAGAAGTTGCCAAAACAGTTTTCGGAGAAGGGTGGCACAGCTCTACTTCTCAGGTCCACTGCATGCACCATTAGAGATGGCAAATTATTTGCAGCTGCACAAGCAGCCATGAAACATTTCCAGATTAATGCTGTCATGACTTGAACACGTGAACCGAGTGATTTCGCCTTAAGAGTTGATATGGCCGATGAATCGAACACATCTCTTTAATACGCAGTTCCCCGTGATTAGAAATGGATGAAAATTAGAAAACAAAGATTCTTCTGCAATTTTATCATTTGGTGGAAAGAGAGACGGAGCAATGTAATTGGGACATTGTGCTTCAATAAATGTTAGAACTCCAGCAGCAGTTGCAGCCCATGCTTTAAGAAATGAGCATATAGTTATTCCACCCGCAACTGCATGTGAACCAGTTAAGCCGATGACCATTCCACCACAATCAAAATGGTTTGCTTGTATCTTCAAAACATTAGTCCCCGGCGGAGCCCAACTCAACTCGTTTGGAAGGAAGCTTTGACCAAATCCAGATCAGGGTTTTTGGGAAAATCTGATAACTGACCTTTAACTTTGGCCACAGCAAAAGGGACTCCTCCATCATTGCAGTCGACAGAGAAACTTTCTCCGATGATTCCTGCAAATGGGTAGAAGCGAGTTAAAATCAGAGAAAGGGACTTCTTCAGAACAAGAGTTCTTTGGGAAAGAAATCCCGTGGCATCGCTCGAAGGTGCAGAATCCGGAAAAAAATAGAGGTCAACGGGTTGAAATAGGATGGAATGGTCTGATCTAGCAGGGAAAACTTGAAGGTTCGGAGGTGAAGAGGGCTTAATGTTCTCTCTTGATATAATCTCAATTTTTATTGTCATTGTGGTTTGAAGAAAACCTGGATCTATGGCCACAATATTTATAGAGTAATTCCTATTCTGATCACTCGTCTTGAGTATTAATTTATGTGGCAATTATATAATATTAAATGATAAATTCATTTAAATACAAAGTTATATATTTTATTTAATTGAACCTATAAATGTAACTATCTAGATTGGTACTAACCAACATTACTCCTTTATGTAGCAACAATTCTTGAGTTTGTGAACACGCGTCATACCAGTATCCAAAGCATACAACACTTAGTACTTCCATAGTGATCCTTCAAAAAATTTTACTTATTAAAATTTCTTTTAATTGGAAAATAAGATGAAAGTCGGGATTTAAATCAATTATTGAGGGATGAAATCAGAAATTATGATTTATTATGGGACTTTTTTGACTGAAATTGAAAAGTTGGATTGAGTACCAATGTCCTTATTAGTCCAACCAGACAGTCAATTTTGAGGTACTGGTAAGACTTGAGTGTTTGTCGAAATTTTATAATTTTAAATTATTTACAAAGTATACATTAATGAAATCTTTGAAATGAAATTTTTTTAATGTATTTGACTCAGAATCATCTCTCAAAAAGAGTTTCGAAAATGGAACCTCAAACTAATTTAAACACAAAGATTCATGTAATGAGGAATTACAAAAATTCCTTTAGTCACACAGCCATGGCGCGTAACCATGAAATGGAAAAGTCAACTTGAAATATTTCCTAACTAACAAGAATAATTCTCCTGACTAGAGTACGATATTTGGCATGTACAAGAAATCAAGAAGCTTTTGGGTCTAATAGAAAATTGTTAGAAAGTACATGGATGATGGACCTAAGGACAAATTATCAAAACTTTCCCATTGGTAAAGAAAATATTATCAGAGTGCAAATAATAATATCTAAGATTTATTATTTGAGGAAAGTCAAGTAGGATGCAGTTTAGCGATTCAAAGAAAATTAAGGATTAAAGTTTAAATTATGAAAGAAGTTTTAAGAACCATAATTTCAATTAGAACAATGTTGTCTAGCCTAGAATAACATTCTAGATTATATCATTTGATAGATTCAATTAAATGAATCATGTGACATTGTATTTAAATGAATTCATTGTTTAATGTCATACAGTTGCCACTTAAACTGATGTTTGACACCTATTGTGCCGAATCGCATAATTCTTTTAATTATTAAAAATGTTGTAGTGATATGATTGAGGGATCAAAGTGAAAATAAGAATTAAATTTCATATTTTTATTTATTTGTGTCAAAGTTAATTATTGGGGGAACAAGAATTATCAAATAAATATGGGGTATTTTAAAAAAACGTCTAATTTCATGGGTGTCAATTGAAAAATGTCCACTTTTTAAATATAGCACTAAACTTTCTGTTATGCCCTTAATAAAA
Organism: Olea europaea var. sylvestris; assembly: GCF_002742605.1. Classification (NCBI taxonomy): domain Eukaryota; kingdom Viridiplantae; phylum Streptophyta; class Magnoliopsida; order Lamiales; family Oleaceae; genus Olea; species Olea europaea. The sequence goes on along the minus strand of NC_036241.1, from coordinate 15,905,558 downwards.
AAAAAGAAGCAATTTATTTATTTTTTCAATTTATTGTGGATTTCGAGAAGTAGCTTCCATGAGAATGAGAATCTATAGTAAAATGATGTTATTGACATTTCAAATGTCATTCTCGATGTTTGAATCCCGTTTATATTTTAAAATTACACATGTCAAATCATAATATTAAATGTTCTCGACATTTTAAATATCTAGAATGACACTTCATTTCGAACATAACATTTCTCTACACTTGAAATGTAATTCTCAACGTTTCCGTGTCAATGAGAAAAATAGCATTAATTTTTATTTGACATATGCACTTTTGAAATAAATATAGTAGGTTATGTGTCAAAAATTTATTGGCCAATAAAATTTTTGCAAAAATGTATATTTCTTGTCTTTGTGTGGAATTATCCAACTTAGGTAAGTTTATCAAATTAATCAATTCCAAATTATCAATTGTAAATTATCAAATTAATTCATCATGTTTTATTTATCGATCATAGATCACAAATCACATATTTTATAGGTCACAAGAGTCAACTTATTTATTGATCACAAATTATTAATTTAATAGGCAACATATTATTTCTCGATCACAAATCACATATTTTATAGGTCACAAAACTCCACTTATTTATTGATCACAAATTATTAATTTAATAGGCAACGTATTATTTCTCAATCACGAATCATTGATTTTATAGGTCACAACTTCTTTAACGGTCGCAAATTATCAAATTAATTGGTTACATCTTAACAAATAGAGAGTCACGATTACAAATTTAGTTGCAATATCATATTTTGTAGGTCACATATTATTTATTGGTCACAATTTATCTATTTTATTTATCATAAATTAACCATTTTATTGATCACAATCACTCAAAATTGATCAGAAACATTTTTCACTCCACCCCATCCTAACCCAACCCAAACAAAACCCACTTCACCATTGATATGAACGAATTGCTGCGCCACTTCAAAAATCACTGCCAGCCCTACCACCACCCACAACTAGCACCATTACCATCTGCACCATCACCGGCATTTTCAAACTACCCGCCACCACTAACAACCACCATTTTACTTACCAAAGCATCATCGATTCTCACAAATTTTGAAAAGCCTTGATGGAAAATCCCGACCAAGCTCTACTAAATGTCCTATTGAAAATATAAACTAGTTGTCCCACCACCAAGAACCACACAATGAGTTCATTACCACGACGACTACTCGCAGCATCTTTGCTTTGTGCAGCAACATGAGCTCACTACTTTGAGCAGTGGTCCTGCGCTTGATTGTGATTATAACCTGAATTATGAAAGACAAAACTTAAAATCTTATTTGTGAAATGAAAACTTGAAAATAGTCTTAGGTGTCATTTTCATTTTTTTTTTAAAAATATGGCTCGACCTGATATTAGAATTAGTCTGTTACCCATTTTCTAATATTATTATTGTCAAAGTGTAGAAGTAGAATTACTTGAAAATTGAGAATTTTATTTAATTCAATAAACAAGATCGTCAAAATGTTTATGTGTATGTAATATCAAGAACAAATGATTCAAATTTTTACCTAAATTCAATAATTAACTCTTAAATTAATTCTGAATCATGAGCTTAAGCTTTTTAATTCCAAAAACTTAATGCTCCAAACCTCAAAATCTTCTGTGGTATTCTCGAAAGTCGAGACTATACCGATGAGTGAACACATCTTTTAACTAAATCATAAAACTAATTCGTGGACTGGATAATTGAATAAAGTAAGAAAATAATTATTCTCTCTATTTTCGCTATCCAAAATTTGATCACTATGGAATTATTGTATTATGATTGTTATAGAATTTCTATGTTCATCTAGTCTCTATTTATAAAGATAAAGATGTTCCGGTCCATGTACAATAATAATTCCAATTTCAAGTAGAAATCTTAATTATAGGAATTTTGATTAAAGTCCACATCCAATTAGTTTACACTTAATTATATTCATAGTCCTAGAACCTTAGTTATAGTTATAATTAAATTTTCAACTTTTATAGAAACTATAACTAAGTACAAAATATTATTGTAATTACAATTATGCCCAGTACTATCTCAATACTTTATAGAGCTACTACAGAGACCTGATCGGATATTTATTATCCTAACTTCAATAATTAGATAATGTTTAGTAGACTCTAAACCATCCAATCCAATAATTAGTCTTTGCTCTTTTTTTTTCTTTTTTTTCCACTAAAGAAAAAAGACTGAACTCTTGGAATATATTAAATCATATAAGTCAATAAATCTATAATACTTTCATCTAACTTGCCATACATGTATTTATTCCCATCCGAGATTCAATAATTAGGTACGAGCATAAATGATCATTTTCTCATTATAATTATTCTTACTAACTTAATCACGATTTCCCACTTTCTTAAGTGTTCAAGTAGTGTGCCATCAGACAAATAATGTTGAAAGCTTTCTTGGATCACGGGATGTTCGAAGAAACCAAACTATTGTTTCTAAAATTATTGGAAAATGGCAACCCAGTTTACTAGAAATAGGATTATAAAGATAGAATTCTACCTGATATTCACTCATTCAACACAATGTTAGATGCATGTGCTGCGGTGAAGAGGTAGGATGATGTTGAGTTTGTATACGCACAAATGCTGCAATATGGACACCATTTTCACTGCTAAGTTTCACCGTCAGATCATATTGGATGCACGTAGAGCTAGAAAGGTATTTTTTTAAGCATCCTTATTTCATTTATAATGCCTAAAATTTCACAAATATCTAAAATAGAGTGTTCTTTGGGAACTAATAAAGACTTTAAATCGGGAGATAAACAACAAATGCTGCTTTCATGATTGCATATACGTTGGGCAAATTTTACTACTTTTTAATGTAGTTGTATCTGATTAAAATTTGACTGCAAAAGAAGTTTGTATTTATTAATTTATTGAAATATGATGTTAGTTACTATTAAATTCTCTCAGCACATAATATTTTGGCTTTTCTAGAAGGAACTGTTTGAAACAACATAGAAGCACTTGGTAGAGGCTAAACGGATTCCACCACCTACTCTTATTGAAGAGATTTTTTGCTCAAGATTGGAGGAGGGGTGACTATAATACTACTCTATCTTATTATGTTAGTTCTCCTGGGATTAAGATACATTTATTTGCCTAAAAGTATTTGACAAAAATTTTAACGGAAAATGGCCATTTTAGTAAATGCCAAATTTTCCATGATTTGATAGACTTTATCCGCTAGCTTCTTTGTAATAGATCTATCACATGCGAAGTCAACATTAGCCTTGCTTGTCGAATTTAGCCCAACATAGAAATATAGTACTACAAGCCATTTCTGTAATTCACGCTGTGGACATTGGTGGAGTAGCCACTCTTACCTTTCCCACACTTCGTAACAACATTCTGAATCCAATTGAGTGAAAGTAGTGATCATCTCCTAGTTTAGCAATCCTTTTTGGCGGAAAGTATTTATTCAAGAACCCTAGATTAGACTGTACTAGCTGATGATGCTATGAGGTGGGATCCCTAGTTAAGTCTCTTAATGTGTAAGGAAAAAGCCTTAGTCAAATTGCATCGCTTGATACTCCTAGACACTCAGTGGTTGCACACATGTCCAAAAACCTTGAGATATGAGTGTTGGGACATACAGTTGCTCTTCCAAAAAATTATAAGGTATTCTGGAACATGTTGAAGACATCCGTCCTCAGATGGAAGTTAGCCTGATCAAACGCTAGATACATGATACTAGATTCGCTCTCCACAACTCGAAGAACTATGTACTCTCCCATTAGCCTAGCATATTCATTAGTTGCAACCACATTCGGTTGTGCTGTTCCCAGATTAGCTCCAATAGCTATTTGATTTGGATTTTCCTTTGGCATGTGTCCCTTTTTATGTTTTTGTTGTGCTTCCAAATGTTTTCTTCTTCGAAACCTGAATGTTCGTTTGATCTTCGGGTCAAATTGAGCAAAATCTCCGAGTTTCAAACTTTACATAAAAGATCCTGAAAAAGAAAGGAAGAAACACAATAGTATTTGTCTAATAACTAAATCTAACTAAGAAAGCAGTAAAAATTCAAATTAAAGCTAGAATTAGCCCTTGTTTGAGCCCTATTGTTGGGGAAAGAATGCAATTTGAATAATAGATTGATGAAAAACATGTGATTAAAAATTAAGAAAAAGTTTTAGGATTACATGTAATATTATTTTATTGAAGAATTTTTGATTGAAAATGAGTTTTGAAAAAAAAAATGAATTTTTAGAAGAATGAGGCTTAACTAAAACTAAGCCCCTGTTTGACCCCTATTATTTGATCTTTTAATTTTTGGAATAGTATTTTTTTGGAAAGTATGTGGTTGAAAAAGAATGAAATTATTTTTTTTACTGGGGAATTTGTAGTTAAAAAGAAAAGAGAGAAAAATGTATTATAAATTTAATGAGGCTCAAACGATGGCTAATTAAATACTATAGTCCCCGTAACGGCGCCAAACACTTGACCTTTTGAAATTTCGCAAGTGTATGATATTGTAATCAAGTAATAAAATGGTGAATAGAGTGTCGAATCCATGATAACTAAGAGATTAATTAAGTTAAAACTAATAAAATTTGTAATCGAATAGCAAGCAAGTTTAGACATATTTATTCTAATCTATGAATAAACCATCTATTTTTAAGGTTAAATCAAATGAGTTTTTTTTTTTTAATCTAATATGTGAGAACAATGCTAAGACGTTGAATCTCCCTTGTTAATCCATTTTCAATACAATTAACCATTTTCACAAATATGTGTGAAGAGTTGTGAAGAGTTGTTGATTAATGTTCTAAGATTAATTGAAAACCTCTCTCCATAACCATCTCGATGAAGAATGCGAACATGGAAAAATTCATTAAAAGCTCTAGAACACCTGTAAAAATCGTATAAAGCATAGATGTATATTTTCATCCCCTATCGAACTTTACAATACTTATTATTTCAACTAAAAACCTATTGTTTTTCTCGATAACAACCAATTCTAACATATCATCTCAATTAGTAGCTAATTAATTGAAGAATACGGTGAAAATAATAATAAACATCCCATCGACAAACAAACTTAGGTGTCAAAATAATTAAGTAATATCAAAACAGTATAACAAGGGTTCACCTATATCTTAGCATCTAGGAAGTTAGCCTAACATAGCAAAATTACAGGAAATAATCTTTGTTTGAGAATACATCACCCGGAAATCAATAAAATTGAATAAAAGAATAAGGATCTTGAACTTCTTGACTTTCTTCACAAAGTTCTTGATGAATCTTGAATTAGTCTTCAAATTTTTGCCCAAAAATCCAGGTAGAACTTCCCTTGATTAAATTCTTGCAAAGCCCTATGAATTCTTCATAGTTCTTCAACAAATAGCACTTGATTTTTTATGATTTGAATGGATGAATGTTGAAAAATTTTATGCATTTGAAGTATATGTATTGTGTACAAGAGGGGAGAGTTTACGTAGGAGACATCCAGGTATCTATATAGGTTGAGTTTAGGTCAAATATCTCGTAACAATCCTTGCAATGTTGAATTTGAATCGAAAAGGGAACTTTCTATTCGCTTGCAAAAATAGCCCGCACCGACATAACTATCGCGCTTGCCATTGAGCCAAATGGTTCTCAGGTTGGTGAAAATAGAGTGTCACATGCACGTCACGAATTGCCCCCGACATTCGTCCATTCGCATTGAACAATTTTCGATATTTTGGTCATAAATTTCTCTCCTGCTATCCGATTGAGGTGATTCAAAGTACTTTAGAAAAATAATTCAAAGGGATACAATTCTCCTAGTAATAAAATTTCCTCAATTTGAATGTTCGATATCCGAAAAATGAGTCTCAAGTTCAGACTAAAAATTCGGAATATAACTTTTTCTAGCTATAAATTGATTTGTAAGAATACTTCGGCTATATTTTGTTCCTTTGGCTCCAATTGCATCCAATTGAACCTTTTGCAAATTTGATCTTTGCTTTGTGGTTCGAGTCAACTATTGAATTGTTGCAAGTTGATCCCCATACTTTCGATTTCACACTTTTCCTTGATTTTTCCTTTGTTTCTTCCAATTCTTCGTTCAAAAGTTTTACCTACATAATATAAAATACAATAATTTAGGATATATTTTTAGAAAGAACTACCAAATATCGATAATTTAGGCCCCGAATAAGGGGGTATAAAATACACTTATCAGCATACAACCCAACAATTATCCCATTTCCAAACAAACTTCTTTATTGGCCTAAATTTTTGTTCGTAAAAAGCCCACAAGGGTACGGGATCATTGTACAAGTAATAGGATTTGTGAGTTAAGAGTATTCCCATGAAGAATAAGGTCTAATATCTAGTTCAATAGTTTTTATCAAATTCGAGGCGTGGAGATATCAAAAGAGTTGTGATTTGTATATTTTCTATACTAATCCTAAATTAACAAATCAAATAAACTATTTATTTAATATGTAAATATTTGTATTGGAATCGTGAATACTCCTATTGTCATTTAGTTCAATTCTTAATTCGTAATCTAGTAAATTCATGCATTCAAGACAATCGATTATCCACTTTATTCAATATTTTTTTCCAAGATATATTAAACTTATGTTTAATACGACCTGATCCTATTCCTACCGAATTCATATGAAATATATGCATGATTAGCAGAATTTATCACACGTTATTGCACATGCCATATATTTTATTCCCAATACTTATTGTCCATGTGTTGATTTTGTCGCGTTCTACACTTATTGTAAATATTCTTACACTAAAACAAGCAACTTACAATCTAAATGGTGATCAAGCAATCAAATAGTTCAATGAAAATGCAAAATCAATCAAGAAACATCATGAAAATTGTCTTGAATTAAAATAAACAAACAATAGAGGTTCATCATTCATCCAATACAATGAAAAACTAAACATTCTTATAATTAAATCACATAAAAATAATTTGAAAAAATCACCCTAAAATAAGAAAGATGAAAGAAGTAGGAGAAATCCATGTTCTAGGCTCAAATCTTGAAATTGGTCTATGAATTTTCAAAATCATTGTATAATTTGCCTTGAATTGATGTATAGATTTGTTATTCGCCTCCAAAATATGTAGAAGATGATGAAATTTGGGTCGAATGGAGGTTTTCAATGATAAAGATTAGGTTTCCCCTGTTCTGAATGCATTATAGTATTTAAAGGATATCCAAAAGATTGTTACCAAAGCAGAGTTTCAATTAGAAAAGAAAACAAAATCTCACCTCGGAAAAGTACTATACGGTTGCATAGTATAAATGGAAACAATCGCATAGAAGAAATCATAACGGGTCTCGGAAGCACTAAAGGCATGAATACGGATGCATTGAATTAATACTATGCGATCGCTTAGATATACTTTTTTCGCTGGACAGTTTTCAGTATATTGATCATATCTTTCTCCTCCGATATTCGATTGAGGTGATTTGAAGTGTGTTAAAAGGATAACTCAAAGAGCTAAAATTACTTTATATATAATATTTTCAATTCGAATGTTTGCTATCTGGAAAATGGATCTCAAGTTGAGGCTTAAAATTTGTAGCATAACTTCTTCGGCTAGAAATTGATTTGTGATAATACTTTAACTATATTTCATCCATTTGACTTATTTTCTCATTCACTTGACCTCTAACACTCTCAAATCTTCATCATGAGGTTCGACACAACTTTTGAGTATTTGCACTTTAGCCCTTGAACTTTGAATTTGCTTCATTTCAGCCCCTTTCTCTTGTAATCTTGTTCCTTTATCTTTCAATTGTATCCTTTGGCATTTTTTATCTTCATTTTGTTGCCCTCTCATCTATGAAGTGTTTACAATTTACATCCTAACTTTTGGATCACGCCATTTTTCACTCCTTTTGCATTCTTTTCTCCAATTCTTCATCAAACATTGATATTTACCTATAAAATATAATATAACATAAGTTAGGTAGTATTTTATCGAAAGAACAGTAAAATATCATCTTTTAAGACCTCGAATAAGTGTATAAACTATACTTATCAAACTCCCAAACTTGAATCTTTATTTGTCCTCAAACAAAATTAAAACCTAACAAACATACAAAGACGCAGTGCTAAATTACCAAATTGGTGACCAGTCAATCAAGCAATGCAAAAAGATTTAGCTAGCTAACCTGACTTTTTATCTCAGGATTGAAATCATAGTATCACATCTAGGGCTGGGCAAATCTCCCGAACCGAACCGACCGAACCGAACCCAACAGTTCTTGTCAAATTAAATACCCGAATGGGTATCTGAATTGAGAACCGACGGGTACGGTTCGATTCTCGGTTCTAGACCAAGAACCGAATCTTTCTAATTTTTTTTATATTTAGTAAATCAAATTATTTTAATTTTAATTTTTTCTAAACAAATTAACAAATTAACGATTTCTAAATCCAAATTTTTGGCCCAATAATTTGTTTCATTTCTAATTTTTAATTTTTGGCCCAATTACCCATTTTATTGTTTCATTTCTTAGCCAAACAAGATCAAATCCACTAAATAACCTTAAACACCTACACTAAAGTGCATAACATTGTCTCGACTCTCGCACTCACTCTCGTAGCCTCGCTAATATTCCAAAACCTATACAATCGTCGGCCGACACTGTGACCTCCGATCGAAACTGTGACTTCCGTCGACCGAAGCTTTGATCATAGCGATCATTTAAACAAGTTAGTTTACTAGTCTCTGACATTCAAAAACCATTGAATGTATCAATAGTTGTTTTTATATAATGTTGTTATAAATGTTAAAAAATTTAATTATAGTACAGAACCGAACGGAACGGAACCGAACCCGAACGGTTCCATAATTATATTTGGACCCGACGGTTCCATTTACTAAATACCTAAAAAGTTTGGTTCGGTTTGGTTCTCTTTAGAACCGAACCGAACCGACCCGCGCCCACCCCTAATCAAATCTATGTACTGCTTCAAAATTACAATACAGAAATTAAAATCTATTTTCCAATGTAAAATTGACGTGTGTGTGTGTGTGTGTGTGTGAAGAATTAAGCATAACATCATGAATTCACGGGTAGTTTCAATTCCCAACTCTCAATGGTCAAATACATTCTTTTATCACTCTTAAACTTCACACACCCCAAACTTATTATTTTCGCTCTTTTCAAGTGTGTGACCTATGTTGAATTTTTATACTATCGTCATCTCTTTAATTTAGGTAAATCTCATTAATTGCAAATCAATATGTCAAAAAACAAGGATTCTCCATAGTTTGATTATTTTGACTTTGATCCACTCTTTGCTGTTTTTACCAATTTCAATACTGCCTCCTCGAATGTGATATGACTTGCATATCTTATCCGATTCAAATTCAACTATGTAGACTTCTTTCTCCTCTTCGGGCTTAATTACAAATTAAATGATACGGCGGTAAATGATGTCGATAGAATGTGGGTTAACGTCTCATTCATTAATTACCTCCTCTTCATTATGTTCATTTGTAATTGAACTTTAATCCTCTTTGCTCTCATCTTCTATAATTGATATCTCCTCAGATTGAATGGCCAGTTCACAATTTAAATCTACGGGCAATTGAAACTCTCATCTTTCATACTTTTCGAGAATATTATACCCCCACCTTTTAAATTCATACCAGAATATGCCATCTCCCACATATAGTTTGTTTTCATCCAATTTGGCAAGATCAATGTAGTATTTTGCAAGTTGATGTGATTGAAGAGTTAAGCTTGAAGAAGACAAGTTTGGAGTGAGACCCATTGATAATTGAAGGCGGACTGATGACGCGATCGAGGGCAAAACGAGTAAAACAAGCGATGGGATTGTTCATTCAACAAACAATTGACAAAACATTGTTCAAAACGCAAAACGGGGCAACTTTCATGTTGGGGTCGAGAGTCGAAGTGAATTGGATCAACATGATACAAGCAACAAAAGTTGAAGGCCAAATTAATAACTATGCGGTCGCATAATTGACGAGATTTTCCTTTTTCGACGCGAACTTTCCTCATTTCATTAGAATTTTATTATAAACAATATTCTTGTAATTTTTAAATCCGTTTTAAACTAGGATTAGAGTTTTATTCCTTTTAGAATTAGTTTCTAGATCTTCATTAGAGTTTTATTTCTATTAGAATTAGTTTCTGGATTTCTACATATAAATAGGTTTATTTTCATTGAAAAACATTACACACAACATTATTTTGAGAGAATTCAATAAAGAGAGGCAATTTGCTTTCTTCACGTCGTTCTTCATTGAACAATTGGAACTTATTAAGAGTTACAATCTTGTGGCGTTCTACATCCGGGTACGGGTCTTAATCATGTGATCAAAGGGTCTTTCAAGCTTTGATCTTGTTGGGTTTTTTGGTTCATTGATTCGGGTTCAAACTCTCAAACCTCTTAATTGGCTTTTCTGGGGTTCTAACAATCTAGTTGTGAATTTCGTAGTCAACGTTGTTACGGGGTTCACATCACAAGTACCTCCTCGTTTAACACAGAATAACCAAATCCCACAAGCAGGGTTGGTCTTGTGATTGTCGGGGCCCGAAGCGAATTCCACAAATTAGGTCCCTAGCGAAATCAACATAAGTACAAAATTCAACAGTGTATTATGCGACCTATTGTAAACTTAAAACTAACATTAAAATAACAATAAAATATATTATAGAAAAGATTTATATTATAAAATAACAAAACCAAAGATTTAATCATAGAGTGAAGGAACTTGTACCAAGTGTGGAAGTCCAGATTAAGAAATCAGCATAATTGACTAAAGATTTATTATCAACTAAAATTAAAAATTTACTTATATATTAAAATACTACTTTCTGTACCTTTTAAAGCAGATCTTGAATGAAAGAATTGTGAAATGTAGTAATATCTTCACAAAGTTTTTGTACAAAAATAAGATGACGACATGGATTCAACAAATACAATCACATAAATATCTATCTTTACCAAGTTTTTGTATAAAAATAAGATAACAACATGAATATTTATAGACACCCATTGATAAAATTCATCAAAACCTACCGTTTTGAAGACAAAAAATAAATTTGGACTAAAATTAGGCCCCGTATGGTCTTGGGCCTAAGGCCAGGGCCTCATTTGCCTTGCCTCATGATCCGATACCCCACAAGAGTGGCAAAAGGAATACACTCACCCATAGGCATGCAGCATTTAAAAGATATGTCAATTACTAGTTTTCAACATTTTAAATATTGTTTAAATTGTAAGAGTTTAAGTTGATAGGGATTAGTGCATGTATTCAAGCAGTAGCCTGTATAATGCACCCATATCAGAATTCACAATAGATATCTTCTTTCTTGTAGTTCATGTCGAGATTATTTATTATAAAAATCTTTCTAACATACCAGCGTCAAAATCCTAAATGAATTGCTGAATGGCACCTGGAAAGAATACCAAATAAGAGAAATCATGGCGGGTAACCAAAATCAACAAAAAAAAAAAAACACACAAAAAATAAAAATCTAATCTAATATAAACTACTAAATTGAAATTAAATTCATTATTCCCCAGCAATGGTGCCAAAAATTTGTTCGTAGAAAATTTGTAAGCGTACGAGATCGTTGTACAAGTAATAAAATTTGTGAGTTAAAGAATATCGTTTCCACGATGAATAGGGTCTAATATCTAGTTCAATAGTTTTTATCAAATTCGAGGTGTGGTGATATCAAAAGAGTTGTGATTTATATATTTTCTATACTAATCCTAAACTAACAAATCAAATAAGCTATTTATCTAATATGTGAATGTTTGTATTAGAATCGTGAATCTCCCTATTATCATTTAATTAAATTGTTAATTCGTAATATAGTAAATTCGTGCATTCAAAATAATTGATAATCTACTTTTATTCAATATTATTTTCCAAGATATATTAAACCTATGTTTACCACGATCCGATTATATTCCTAGTCCGAATTCATATAAAAAAACATGCGATTCACAGGATTTACCACACGTGACTTCACATGCCATAGATATTATTCCTAACACCTATTGCTCATGTGTGATTATGCCGCATTCTAGACTTATTGTGAGTATTCCTACACCACAAAAAGCAGCTTGCTATCTAATTGGTGATCAAACAATCATATAGTTCAATGAGAATGCAAAACCAATCATAAAAATCATGAAATACTAAATTCTTTGTCTTGAATTAAAAAAAAAATAATTGGGTTCATCATTCATCCAACACAATGAAAACTTAGTCTGACTTTCTTATAATTAAATTACACAAGAATAATTTGAAAAAATCACTCGAAAATAAGAAAGATGGAAGAAGTAGGACAAATCCATGTTCTTGGCTCAGATTTTGAAATCGATCTATGTAGGGGTGGATGCAGACATTTTAGTTTAGGGGTTCACGATCAAACTTTCAAAAAAATGATGAAAAATAAAAATAAGAAATATCTTATTACAATTGTTGTCTATGTGTTCTCATACTTTGATAACGTTCACTAATTACATCATTTTCAATCTTGTCAAAAACATCTTTCCCAATGTATGCAATCAAACTATCATTCACCCATTGATCTCCAATTCGGTTGTGTAGACGATTTTTGACGTAAGTCATCGCAGAAAATGCTCTCTCAACTACAACAGTAGCCACAAAAAGAACTAAAGCTAATGTCAAAAGCTTGTAAACTAATGGATACACCTCATGTTTATTCTTCGCGACCAACTTCTGCGCAAGAGCACTAATGCTTTGCAGTCCTTCCAAGTCTTCAGAAGTACACATATCAAGAATATATGTATCTAGTTGATTATCAAGTTCTATGATATTTGCTGCATCAAAATCTACCGAATAATACTGACATAGTCGCATCACTTTGGTCTTATCAAAAGTAATAAATGAATTATTTGGTGACAAACACGCAACACAAAGGAGAAAATCACTATTTACCTCAGAAAAACGATCATTCAACTCTCGAAGTTGCATATCAATGACGGCATAAAATATTTCTACACAAAAATGATGTAAATTTGTGACTGTCTCACGTTGTGAATGATCTAGAGTTATGAACATATCATTCATATCGGGAACATTGATATTGTGAGTTTCACATAATGAACAAACCAGTCCAAAAAAAGAATCCCATCCATCATCCCTCATGGTTTGGAGCTGGGCTTTACATATTTCCATTAATCTTATAGCATTGACAATATCTTGATCTTTTCTTTGTAATGCCCTCGACAATTCATTTGTAATCCCCTAAAATATTTTTCATAAGATGTAGATTAAATGCAAATTCAAATCTTAACATCAATTTCAATGAGATACATGCATCACCTCTTGTTCTGATACTTGTAGTGTCAGTAGCAATCATCTCAATAACGTCGACTATGGTTGAAAACATGACAATTAAGTTAATTAAACAATTAAAGTGAGAGCCCCAACATGTATCACCAGCGACGCTGAAGTGTAATTTCTTGATTGAGACTCGGTCCGCTTGATATTTCACCAACACTGAGTGATTTAAGAATTTTCAATTTTCGGTTCTCTCGAAAATGATCACTTCGTTTAGCTGATCCCCCAACAACATTCACCAATTTGTGTACCATAGTGAAGAAAGTTTCAATCTTTGGATGTTTTTGTGCCACGTCTACAAGAGTTAGTTGTACTTGATGAGCAAAGCAATGAATGTAGTGAGCACGAAGGTTTTCTTTCAAAATAAGTGTTTTGAGGTCATTATACTCACTCATCTATTACTAGCTCCATCATATCCCTGACCTCTCAAATTAGATATGCTTAAGTTGTGCATAGAGAATAATTGATCAATTGCAGCTTTAAGTAAGGTAGCTGTAGTACTCAAAACATGAATGACACCAATAAAATGTTCCAATAGACACCCATTCTTCACATAACGAATGAAAACTGACATTTGCTCCTTCACTGAAATGCCTCGAGATTCATAAACTAAAATTGAGAAGAAATTATCACGAACATCTTTGATAATCACATGTAGACATTCAGAAGCAATAGCACTCACAATATCCTTTTGCACTCTTGGAGATGTTAATTTGAAATTCTCGGGTGCATTCATCAAAGCAACGGCCTTAATCTCAGTATAAAGATCACATAACCAATGCAATAGTTCAAGAAAATTTCCCTAATTGTTTGAATCTTCAGATTCATAATGTCCACGAAATGTCAGCTCTTGTTGTAGAAAAAATCTAATACAATCAATGGATGCATTCAATCGAATTCGATAATCTTTTCGAGCTTGATGCAATTGCTTAACGAGATAGGTTCGAGTGCTTTGTTTTTTATTCTTGAACATTTCATATTTGATCCGAGCTTAATTTTGTGCACTACTTGAAGTCCCAATGTGTTTTCTAATATATTCTTTCATTTTCCAATTTGAGAATTCGTCTTTAACAAAAGAACCACCACTCGAACTGAAAAGATAGCTGTAAAAGCAAAAAACTACATCTTTTGTTACCCATTATACCACGAAACACAAAATCACATGTCTTTGTTATCAATTCTTGTGGGTGGAAACGCATGATTGCAAGGGTGACAAGAAGCCCTTTGCACATATGCTCTTCGAATCACATCTCGAACATCAACATCATAATTATGTATTGGAACTCTTAATCCAAGATCCAAGGAAAGTCGTGCAACATGAACATTTCCAATATCCCCAACATCTCTAACATCAACATCAACATTATATTCGTTCATTTTCTCTCGAACATTCCTTTCACTTTGCTCATCACAGGAAAGCGTAAATTTACGTTTAAAGTATTTGTCCAAAAATGATACAAACAAAAAATCGACAAGATTAGAAATCCCTAAACTAGTTTCTTCTTCTAAATCATATTCAAACAAAGTTTCAATCTTCCTAAATCAATTCACATATAACTAAGAAAGCCCTAAATCGAAAATCGCTAAATTCCTAAACCAAAAATCCCTAAATTGAAAACACTAAATCAGGAATGAGTTGTATATGAATTACTGATAAGTGTGTTTTGCACACTTATTTAATACCTAAATATGCTTATAATTGATAAAATAAACGAAATTCTACTCACAATTAACTAACATTTGCTTTTGTAGGCTAAAAATTACCCAAGGAAAGAGAACAAGCCAAAAGTGAGTGAAAATGGGGCCAAAAGCGCACAAAAATGTGAAGTTGGAGATCAAAGTCCACAAGTGCCAAAAGTTGGGGATCTAAGGTTGCAATTTTTGGAGGGCGTGATTGAAAGAAAAGTCAAAATTTGAGGACTAGACTATACATGATCAAAGTTGAAGGGGCACTGTGTGTAATTCAATAGAGGACTAAGTCGGAAAAGGAAATGAAGAAAGTCTGCGCTCGCGCGCAAGCTTATTATGGTGCTCGCGCGGGAAGTAGTTCATGATTTACCAAGACCAAAATGTCTCACGGCGGCGCGCGCTGCCTTTTAACTTGGCAATTTTACCTATTTAGCATAAATTTCAAGACTTCTTCCGCAATTTTACCTTAGAAGATTTTTGGCCATTTAAATACGATTTTGTTGGTCAATTCTAGGGCTTCTTGGGCTGGGTCTTCTTCCTCTTTCATTTTTCTTTTACTTTTCTCTCCTTTTCTTTTTCTTTTTCTTTCCATTTTTCTTGGTATTTTGGAAGTAAAATCAAGAGCACAAGGAGAATACACATTCAAGGAGGTAGAGAGATTTTAGGAAAATCAAGTTCAAGCCTTTAACATCTTTAAAAAGCCAACAAAAATTGTTATATCTTGAATCTTATATTTTCTTCACTATTATCTTCTATTGGCAATATATTGTATTAAACATTTTCCTTTTTATCATATATTTAACATGGGCAAAATATTTGTGTTGAGATTTATGATAGTAACTTAACCTAACTTTTAATTAATTTTAATATTTGCTCTTTAATGTTAAGTTATTTATTTTCATATGTTTTTACTATTGTTATTATTGCATTTTTCATTTACGTGTCCAGTGAATGATTAGTTTAGAAATTTGTACATCGTTCAAAATAAGATTGTACATTTTAGACCAAATAGTAGAAATCATAGGTTTGTGGAGGGGATAGAGATATACCGCTAACTCTAGATGACCCAATGAGCTATTTTCACAAAGAGTAAATGCGGTTATTTAGTTTTAATCGACGTAAAGATATATTAGATTAAACCAATAATTAGGATTAATTTCACTCGAGAGAGGTAATTAACTAAAATTGAAATATCGGGTCTAACATCGTAAATGAGTAATTTTTTAATTGGCTTGCGGAGAAATTAATTAGGTGACGGTTAAACGAAACCATAAATCCCAACCACGTTTCTTCCAAAATTTCCAAATGTTTATGTTTTCCTATTTTGTAAATTTTTGGTTAATTTCCTTATTTCAAATTATAATTTTAATTGTGTATGTCTTTCTTTTTATTGTTAGAATTAAATTAATTAAAGTTGTGTAATCAAAGGTAAAACATTCCTCGAGGAATCAACAACTTGGACACGAAAGGTCCATTCTATTACTTGAACGTGAATTGTGCACTCGCGGCTTGCACTTTTAGCGAATAAGTTTTTCGCGCCGTTGCCGGGGAATATCTTTACTTTGATTACTACTTTAGTTTTAACAATTTCTTTATTTGTTTTTAATAGTTTTTATTTTTGTATATTTTGGCTACCCCTCATATTGTTAATTCATCTAGTATTGGTATTCTCTCCTTCTGCATTTCAGTTATATTTGCATTACTTCGATCTTGGTAAAGTAAAAAAGTTTTTTGCAATGGATATCTCTACATTGATTAAGGATATATGATTGGAGTTCCAAGATGTGAAATTTGTCAAGCGGTGCATTGTACAGAGCAATGCTTGTTTCATGCACCGATACCTTAATATTGAAACTTCTTTGATTTAGACAATATTTAAAATGTCGAAAACAAGCACTGGACAATTTTGATGATAGTTACATGCTCACGGGAGATTATGTACCTGATGATTGGGACGAGGACATCAAACTTTCGGGAAATGGTCCTCCATTTTTAAACGAGAGGGTACTTGCAAAGTATTACAATGAACTTGCAAAGTTGGATGAAGAAGACATGTTAGTGGGAGATTACAAATATTAGGATGGCATTCAAAAATTGGGGTATAATTCACTCAATGGGGTTAATAGGAAAGACTTGTCATTGCCCCTGGAGTTTGATGACAAACCGGTTATTCAATCCGATGAAATATCAACTATTGAAGAAGAGATTGAAGAGAATGAAAAATTAATCACAACGGAGCTATACAAGGATGTGGCAATCAACGAGGAGAAAATCAACTTACATTCTTCCAACTTAGTTGACCGTCAATATAGTGATTTTGTGATTAAACCCGATGAGAAAGTAGAAATATTCATAGTTGAATTTAAGTTGGATGAAAAGGCAAGTCATATTAAATGGAGAGGGGCAATGTTGAGTTTTGGAGATCCAATGAAGAGTGAAAAAAGCCAAAAGAAGAAAAATGGGCAAGGCATCTGAAGCCTTCTTTAGGTACCCATGATTTAAAGGCCAAAGTCGAGTTAAAAACTATGAAAAAAAAAAGGCGCTTGTTGGGAGGCAACCCAACTTTTTAACTTTTAAGCTTTCTATTTATTTTTATGAATTTTCTTACTTTTATTTAATTAGCTATCATTTTTTGTAGGTAATTTTTGAAGTCCCACATTTCAATGGTCCCTAACAACGTTGGGGGTAAATTGGTGTACAAGAAACTCACTTGACCAAGTTCACCAAGAGCATCCCAAGCCCAATTCAAACATTGGTTCTTCTTCACAAATAAACAACCGGGGAAGTTTCATTATCCCCTCTCCTCTTTATCTTGTTCTTTACACACTGAGGACAATGTGTGATTTAAGTTTGGGATGATTGTGCTTAAATTGATGATGTTGTATTGACATGTTAGACAGCCTTACCGGCTTAGGATTGCTTAATGTTTAAAATTATTGTTGACTCATGAGTTATGCATGATCAAATATGCTATTTGTACCTAAATTTTTTGAAAAATTGCTTATCTATTATAAGATCATGAATTGCTTTGAGCACAATAATTATGATTAATTGTTATTTAGATTTGGAAAATTTTTTATTGATAGAGAGATTTTTGAATTGATTGACCTAGGTCGTGAATTGCCTGAAACTTTATATCAACCTATACTCTCTCCTCTTTCACTTTACCATATTGTGAGAAAAGTTTAGGGGTGGTTGAAATAATATTATCTAGAAGTG
Source organism: Olea europaea var. sylvestris (assembly GCF_002742605.1). Classification (NCBI taxonomy): domain Eukaryota; kingdom Viridiplantae; phylum Streptophyta; class Magnoliopsida; order Lamiales; family Oleaceae; genus Olea; species Olea europaea. The sequence continues at coordinate 15,887,271 of NC_036241.1, read as the reverse complement.
TGTGGTTTCGTGCATGGTGAAAATATTTGTGTGGAGTGTCTTTTGCCAAGTATAAGCTAGGTAATAACCATATGCTCGGGATCTAAGACCCATTTTTATTGTGTGAAAAAAATGAAAAAAAATGTTGTACTTTTTGAATCCAAGGCCTCATCTGTAGCCTTTTTTACTCAAGTTATTATGTCCATAGGGGTATCTCAAAATCCAATACCCTTTGTCCTAAACAACTGGACAGTTTTTCACCTAAAGCTCGCTACAAGGATCAAGAAAAAAGCTTAAGAGAGTGGGGTAAAACAAGGGATTTGGCTAAAAGAAAGAGAGAGAGTGAGAGAGAGAAAGTTATTGTTGTGCAATTGTATTTGATATTTGGGCTTAAATAACTAGTGGATTTGAATTACTTGATATAAGCTTGAATGTGGAAACACTCATTAGTGGAGAATCAACACATGACTAGATGTTGAGATTGCCAGTTAGATCCAACCAAATTAGAGCAGAAAAAAGAAATGAGTGATTAAGAGAAACCTTATATTTACACCTCGGGAAGTAAAAATAAATAAATAAATCTGTTTTAGTGTGAATTTCACGAGTGAAAAATGAAATATTTGACCACATTGGGTTGGGTTGGAACCAATTTGAAGATTTTTACTTCTTGACAACTTTTTCCTAATTTAGATAATGATTGAGAGTGACTATGCACACACACGCCGATCAAGCATTGGATGAGTTTAAATTATTTGTGCTATCATTATTTGGAGCATATTTGTGAATTGATTACACAATTTTACACTCTTTGATATTTTTGGCAAGCTATCTAATGTGTTAATCATTATCACTTATGCTTGACTGTGTTGTAGATGATCTTGCTCGGGATGAGCAAGAGTTCAAGTTTGGGGGTATTTGAGAAATGTGTTTTTGCACACATTTAATACCTAAATATGCTTATAATTGATAAAATAAATGAAATTCTACTCACAATTAGGTAAAATTTACTTTTGTAGGCTAAAAATCATCCAAGGAAAGAGAACAAGGCAAATGGGAGTGAAAAATGACCAAAAGCGCACAAAAATGTGAAATTGGGGACCAAAGTGCACAAGTGCCAAAATTTGAGGACCTAAGGTTGCAATTTCTAGAGGGGGTGATTGAAAGAAAAGTCAAATTTTGATGACCAGATTGTACATGATCAAATTTGAGGGGCCTTGTGTGCAATTAAATGAAGGACTAAGTTGGAAAAAGAAATGAAGAAAACCCACGCGCGATGGTGCGCGCCCGGAAAGCCGTTGGTGATTTATTGAGACCAAAATAGTCTCACGTCGTGCGTAGGGATGTAAATGAGCCGGGCCGAGCCGGCTCGCGAGCCTAAAGTTTCGGCTCGGGCTTTTTTCGGGCCGAGCCAGGCAGGTTCGTTTTCTCTCTTTTTTTTTCTGCTGCAGCCTTTTAAGCCTCAAATTTTATTTATTTATTTATTATTGTTTTTTAAAAAGCTCGCGAGCTCACGGGCGAGCTCGGGAAAAGCCCGTGTCCCCAAAATGGGGCTCGGGTCTACCGAGCCTCGAGCCGAGTCACTGGCGGCCCAAGCTAGCGAGCTCGATTGCCATCCCTAACTGTGCGCCACCTTCCGGTTGGGCGAATTGTGCCTATTTCTTGTAAATTTCGGGATTTCTTCCGTAATTTCACCTTAGACGATTTTTGGCCATTTAAATATGGTTTTGCTGGTCAATTCCAGGCTTCTTGGGCTGGGTCTTCTTTCTCTTTCATTTTTCTTTTACTTTTCTTTCTTTCTTTTTTTTGCTTTCTTTCTTCTTCTTCTTCTTTCGATTTTTCTTGGCATTTTGGAAGTGAAATCAAAAGCACGAGGAGAATATACATTCAAGGAGGTAGAGAGATTTTAAGGAAATCAAGTTCAAGCATTTAACATCTTCAAAAAGCCAACGAAAATGGTTGTATCTTGAATCTTGTATTTTCTTCACTGTTATCTTCTATTGGCAATGTATTGTATAAAACATCCTCCCTTTTATCATATATTTAATATAGGCTAAATATTTGTGTTGGGATTTATGATAGTAACTAAACCTAACTTTTAATTTATTTTAATATTTGCTCTTCAATGTTAAATTATTTATTTTCATGTGTTTTTATTATTGTTATTATTGCATTTTCATTTATGTGACCAGTGAATGATTATGTTTAGTGATTTGTACATCATTCGAAAGAAAATTGTGTATTTTAGATCAAACAGTAGAAACCCTAGGTTTGTATAGGGGATAAATATATACATCTAACCCTAGGTGACCCAATGAGCTATTTTCACAAAGAGTTAATGCGGTTGTTTGGTTTTAATCGACATAGAGATATAGTAGGTTAAATCAATCAGTTAGGGTTAATTTCGCTCGAAAGAGGTAATTAACTAGAATTGAAATATCTTGTATAACATCGTAAGTGAGTAATTTGTCAATTGACTTGTGGAGAAATTAAATAGGTGACAGTTAAACGAAACGATGAATCTCGACCACGTTTTCCTCCAAAATTTCCAAATGTTTATGTTTTCCAATTTCGTAAATTTTTAGTTAATTTCCTTGTTTCAAATTATAATTTTAATTGTGTGTATGTTTCTTTTTATTGTTAGAATTAAATTAATTAAACTTGTGTAATAAAAAGTCAACATTCCTCGAGAGATCGACAACCTAAATTTAAAAGGTCCACTCTATTATTTAAACGTGACCCGTGAACTTGCGGCTTGTACTTTTAGCAAACAATTACAAACAGAATTAAAATCACTAAATTAGGGGAAACACATCACTAAAATGGAATTGGAAGAAATTAACTAAAATCAAATGAGAGTTCTGACAAAAGACAGTGGAGTGGGAAAGAAAATGGTGCATCGTCATTATCGCGTACACTCTGAAATGGACCAAATGGTGGCCACCATTGGTCCATCGCCGGCTTACCATGCGAGTAGGAGTAAATTGGAGAGGGAGAGAAAGAGAAAGCAGAGGCGTTTGGAATCTTAGGATTAGACAAAGACGAAAGACGGTAGTGCAACTAGTGCTAGTGCCATGACTTAGTGGAGTGGGAATCGAAAAGAAAATGGTGCACCTATATCGTATAAGCTGAATGTTGGCCACCGTTGGTCCTTCGTCAGCTTACTGTGGGAATGGGAGGACCAGAGTCAGAAAAGACTGGAGAGAGAGGGACAAAGGCGTTGCGATGGGAACGAGAGACAAAGGCTTCCTGTGATTTGTGAGTTGTCTCTATTTTTATTAAATTTTAATAAAAATAAAATAATAAAAAACCCCAAAAAACTAGGGGGTCAAGTGATCCTGTGGGACCCCTCGATCCACCCATGGGTCTATGAATTTTCAAAATCCTTGTATGATTCACATTGGATTGATGTATAGACTTGTTCTTTGCCTCTAAAATATGTAGAATATGATAAAATTTTGGTCGAATGGAGGTTTTAAACGATAAAAATTAGGTCTCCCTCGTTTTGGACGGATTATGGTATTTAAAGGATGCTCAAAAGATTGTTGACAAAGTAGAGTTTCAATTGAAAAGAATATAAAATCTTGCATCGGAAAAATACTAAACAATAACCTAGTACAAATGGAAGTAGTCGCATAGAAGAAATCATACGGTCCCAGAAGCACTGAAGGCATGATTGCGATCGCATTGAATTAACACTATGCGACCGCATAGATATACTTTTTTTCCGTCGAACAGCTTTCAGTACTTTGATCATATCTTTCTCCTCCCATATTTGATTGAAGTGATTCAAAGTGCATTAAAAATCTAACTTAAAGAGTTACTATTCTTGGAACGATACAATATTTCCAATTCGAACGTTTGCCATCCGTAAAATGGGCCTTGAGTTGAGGCTAAAAATTCTTAGCATAACTTCTTTAGCTAGAAATTGATTTTTGATAATACTTTAACTTTATTTCATCCCTTTGGCTTCTTTTCTCACCCAATTGACCTCCAACACTCTCGAGTCTTCATCATGAGGTTCAATACAACTTTTGAGTATTTACACTTTAGCCCCTAACCTTTGGATTTGCTTCATTTCAGCCATTTTCTCTTGTAATCTTGTTCCTTTATCTTCTAATTGTATCCAGTTGAATCCTTGGCATCCTCAATCTTCATTCCACCGCCCTCTCATCTATGAAGTGTTTGAAATTTAGTTCCCAACCTTTGGATTTCGCCTTTTTTCATTCTTTTTTCCAATTCTTCATCAAACGTCGATTTTTTACCTATAAAATATAATATAGCACAAGTTAGGTAATATTTTATCCAAAAAATAATAAAATATCATCTTTTAGGATCTCGAATAAATGTAGAAACTACACTTATCAATTTTAACTTTTATTTTAGAAGAGAAAATTTAGAGAAGTCATGTTTTTTTTAAGTTTCAATATCATTGATGTTACACCCCACCCATTTTTTGTCAAAGTCAAGGGAAGTAATTGGTCAAAGTCAATAAGGACTTAAGTTGAACAAATGATTTTCTTGGGGCTTAAATTGTAATTGCAAGAACTTTAGGGATGTAGTTTCTATTTACTGTAATTAAAGCAGTAAATGGTATATTACATGAAGAGTGAGGACTTGATTTGCAATTCTACCATACTTATCCATTTAAACTTTAAACAAATCCAATATTCTCTCATTGTTGGGGGCGAAACCGACTAGAGAAGTAGAGAACAAAATAGGGGAAAAAAATGAACGAGAAAAAGGAAGGAAGGAGAAGAAGAAGAAGAAATGGGTGTTGGCTTTTAAAGATTGAGGTTTTATTCCTTAATTCTTCTTATTTTCAAGAGGTAATTGAAGTTTATGTTACTTGAAAATTTTGGGGTTTATGGAAAATTTACTTTAATTCGAAGTTCAGCAATAATTAGTTGTTATAGATATGTATTTGAGGTTATAAATAGAAATATAGCAAAGAAATGTTATTTGAGTATTGAAGTTGAGGAAAGATGAATTTTGAAATGGGTTTGTAAGATAGAAACATATTATTTGAATTTTTTTCTGATTATATGATGTTAAACACTTAAATTTAGGAATTAGGGTTGATTTCTCCATTTTTAAGTGATAATTATAAGTAATTTTTGGACAAATCCTACGCAGGTGCTGTTTTTGTAATTCTGCCCAGAATAGTGCTAATTCTATCAAAGGTTTTACTGCCAGATTTCAATAAAGAAATTGGTGCCTGATTTCATTAATATGGGATTTTAGTGTTGTTTTTGTCAAAGCTCTTATTTTCGGATTTTTAAAGGTTTGAATGGAGCTATATGACGTGTTGAATTTTATATATTGGAATAAGTGATGTCTATGGGTTGTATATGTATAAGGTATTGATTTTAAGGCAGTGCAAGTGATTTAATGGATTTGATAATGCATGGTGTTTAGTTGATGAATCAATAAAGAGAATAAAAGTTGGAGAATTGGAGATATAAGAGTAAATATAAAAGTTGAGGAATTAAGTGGTGGAATTGTATTAATTTAATTGTCAAGTTTTAATTTGAGTAATTATATCGTTATTTCAGACAGTGACGTGAAAACTTGGAATGGCTCGTGAATTTAGCCAGATTTCTATCCATGGATTTGTGAGTGAAAAAATATAATATTTTTAAAGTATTTATGAATTAAGTATATCGTCAAAGTATGTGCAATTATGTGTTCGAATTATATGGTTATTATGGAAATATCTTTTATTATAATACATGTGGGATTTCAAAGATTGTATACGGTACATTGTGAATTGGAATATGAGATGTGATTTTGAAATCGGCCAGAAAAGTACCCGTGATTATATATTTTTTCTAATTCATTGAGGGGCATTGGTCGTGTTCTATACTACACTGAGGAGTTGACTGGGGATGAAGGGGTCGTGATCGTGTACATATAGCTCACTGAGGGGCCTTAGCCGTGTTCTAAAATTGATTACCAGAGGTCATGATACTCGCTTACGTTCACGGAGGGGGCGAAAGGCCTGTGGCGAAAGTGCTTAGTTCGAGGGGTGGATTACAGATTTTAGTCAAAAGGTACATTTTTTGTGGATCACATGTGATGTGATGAGATGAGATGATAGTATAGATATCAGCTGATAACTATACCGTGATTAAGAGATGATATTTACAGTGTTATGAGAATGTCTCACTTTTTGTCTATAATTGTATGAGACTATCATGTGAAGAATTTAATGATATGAACTTGACGTTTGATAAAAATGTTTAAAGGAGAAAGTATAATTATTTTTGAACTCTTCTACTCACTGAGCTATCAGCTCATATTTTTCTAAAATTATTTTTACAGGTAGTATTGGTCCTTGGTAGCTTGAGAAGTCTAGTGATTTCAGAGTTAGAGCCACACGACATGTTGAAGGATGCGAGTCAGTTTGATTAAACCACGAAGTAAAATTTTGGGCACATTGCACTATGTTTGTATAAACATTTGATTTTATTGCATATCTTGTAGTAACTCATAGTGAGCATTGGTGATGGATTTGACATTTGTTAGCATCTATTGTTGGCACACACCACGTTTTGGGTTCATTAGGGTGATTCGGGATGGATCGTGTTAGGTAGTAACTACTTAATAAGGTACATCAAATCTAGGATGGTGGTAACAAGGAGTGTTGAGAGTGAATCGCATTCGAAGGAGGAAGATGCCGTCAAAAGATTTACTTATAAAAGAAGACAATCTACTTCCCCACAAAAATCTCAATCAAAAATGCAAAAGCCCCAGATCAGGTCGCAATTCTAGTTCGAAGGACGTAACTCACAATGCCTCATCATTTTTTGTTTAGTCCTATGCAATTCAATTTGTGATTGTCAATTATTCTTGATTTAAAAATGGGATTGTTTTTGAACTGTGACTTAGACAGTGCGATAGTGTGATTTTGATTGTGAGCTAGAGATATAGTGTGATATTCTTCACTTTAAAGATCTTCACCGAAATACAATGTGACCTTGCAATGGTGAAGTCTTGTTCTTCACCAACTCTTGCATTCGGTGAAGAATAGGGCTTCACCGACTACGCGATGAGGAACATGACCTCACCAACTTCAGTAGTTTGTTGAAGAAAAAATGTTCACCCACTATAAGGTCACACTCCATTTTACTGATTTCATTAACTAAGGTGTGTCTATGTGACCAAAATTGTTTGAATCAAGCTACAAGGGGTTCAGGGATAGTCTGGTTAATCATGTTGGCATCCAACCATTATCAAAATCATCCCGCCTTCATGAAACTTGTAGGTGTGGAAGAACAAATCTGATGTGAGGATGTTTCCACCTGGGTGCAAATAAACATCGTCAGTAATCTTCCTCAAGTTGTCAATAAACAATTAACAAGTTCAAGTTACGTAGCATGTCGAAATCATTTGATACCAGTAGAACAAATGGCATGTGACATAATCTTATATAAATCCTAGAAATAACGATGGATTCCTAGTGCACTCAAGATCTTCAATACAACCTTATGGAGCTAGGAAGTCGAAGATTGGTCTTTCATATTAAAAGGAACAACGTGTTGAAAGTAGTGTAAACTTGACCAAGGAAATTCTCGAAATAAGAAAACATCCCAAAATTATCGTGAAGCTTTATGAAGATGAATATATGATTTAATTAAAATGCAACTTGGTTAAGCAAAGTTTTTTTATTGGACAGAAGAATTTTACATGGTTAAAGAAAAGCTCGTCATTGGCCGAGAGTTATTGAAAAAGTTACTTAATTATTTCGAACTCTTCTTCTATTAAAGGAGGTAAAAGTTAATTATTTTGAACTATTCTTCTACTAAAGGAGGTGGAAGTTATTTAATCATTTTGAATACTTTTATTAAAGGAGGTTAAAGAAAGTTACTTGATCATTTTGAGCACTTTTTAGTTTTTGTTTCTATAAATAGATATATTTGTATATATTTTGAACTACTGGGTAGAAGAAAAAAATTCCATACTTGTTTAAGGGAGTTTTTATGAAAGAGAATTGCTTTATTGTATTAGTTATTGTTGACACACTAAAAGTGCAGTCCAAATCAAATAGCCCAAAGAGTAAAGCCCAATTGGGGAGTCCAGGATAAAGATCCAAATAAGATTATTGATGAATGCAATGAAAGCCCACGAACACAGTAACATCATCGCCCAAGCTTACAAAATGCCCAGAATCTAAGCGAATGGAGTGCCTTACGGTCGTCCAGAGCGATGACCCTGTTCTCGTCCAAATCTTCGAATCGTCCAGGATTTTAGCAAACATAAAATATTATGGTTATCGAAAACAGCAGTTATTGAGTAATCTTATCACAGTCCACGATTCAAGGAGCCCAATTGAAGGCGGTTGAACGACAAAGAGTAATGGCAGCAGTTAGAGACGGCAGTTCCACGACAAGTTAGCCACCATAAAGAAAGTGGGTAGTTATAAAGCAATCAAGCAGTTTTCAAGTGGTTTGTCACGAAGAAATCATCAAGAGAATATAAAAAGGAAGAGAAGACATAGAGAAAAAGGGAATTAAACACTCTCAAATAGAGAATATGTAATTTTAATTTCTTAACTTAAATTTAAACACTTCTTTTAGTACTTGTCTGCTTGCGCCCCTTGGAGGCATTATGTTTATTTCCAATTGTAAATCATCGTCAATAAAACACCCATTTTTGGGACTTTGTCTCAAGAGGTTTGTTCCTTACACAATCGCCTGATCCATTTTTTAATTGTTAGCGACTACCCGCGCGAAACAATTTGGCATGTCCAGTGGGACATTGGTGTTTGGTATTGAGGATACAAAAAGTGAAACAATATGCCTCACAAATCTGATAAGGAAGCAGCAAGTCAGGAAGGAGTCCAGTCTGTGATCGAGCGATATGAAGAGCAGCAAAACTCTCCATGAACAGAGGGACAGAGTCAGAGCAGTCACAGTCATTACAAACTAATGACAGAGTTGAGTCCTCGAACCATGCGTGCATTGCTTGGAGAACTCACACAGGATGTCGTTGAACAGGTAAATCTACGAAATGTTCATAATATGGAAAGATTTACCTAGAATGGAAATGCACATTATGACAACATGGCCAAACAACTGAATATATTAAATGAAATAATGAATAAGTTAGTAGGCCAAATTTATCAGCCAGTTGTGCCTATTGTAAGTCACTTTCAAGCTAGGACAATTGTAAGACATAATTCTCCAGTCCTAAGTCCAAATCAAGGGATAGAACCACCTTTTGGTCCGTCTAGTTCAAACCAGGGGATAGTGTAATGCCAAATCAGAATAGTGGTAATGGTACATCTAACTCAGGAGGTAACCTAAATGTAAGAGACAATGTCCTAAATAATGGACAGAATACCCCACGTGTTAATGATGGAATAAATATTCAGGCTAATGGTAATAATGACCCAAATCATAGAACCATTGTTGCCAACCAAGGACCAAACATCAGGCCTCAGGCAAATCAACCGATCAACCAACCTATAGGAATTCTATAACGACCCAAATCTTTTGAAATTTAAAAGGTTAAGTCATTACCAAAAGATACTTTTAAAAATAAATGGATTTAAGATACAGTTATCAAAGTATAATTTACATGCAATACCCAGATTGTACGAAATTCAACCTTAGAACTAAATTACTCTAGGTACCCATGCGGTACATGAAAACTACCATGCACTAAATAATTGATAAAATGACACAATTAATTATAAAGAAAGTAAATAAAAGATGTCTAAATATTTAAAATTTACGCCTAAACAAATTTGACGTCTCACTAATCATAACCTAAGTAATATAGAGATCAACTCATTTATTTATAATAAATTGAATTGATTAACCGGTAATCAGTATCTTTACAATAATAATTAATAATCTAGTCTCGACAAAATGATTGATACGCTAATTGATAAAACATGTCAAAGACTTTTCACTAATGGCAAAATTTACACCCAATTACAATTTTTATTCTTTTTTTTTAATTTCTGTTTATGTGAACAGTACTGTTCACGTATGACGTCGCTGTTCATCGTGAACAGTAACTACTATTCACTCATTATTTTATTTTATTTTATTATTTTTTTTAACATCCTATTTATACTTATGCAGTGAGTAGAAACGTGACGTCACTTTCACCCAATTAATACCATCAATTTGGGTCTCATTAATTACACATGCATGACCTCAATCAATTACCCATCTTGAAAAGAAACAACTTGACGTACAGTACACCCAAAATTCTCAATTCATGTGATAAGATCAACCATACTCTATTATGTGTTATTCTGAATAATTGAATGTGAATAAAGTTTTGGTTCCACCAATATAAAATAATGAAAATAAACCATAAAAACATATCAAAAAGAAAAACTGTATCCCAAATCTTGAATCACAGATCCACATAATAATAAAATTAAAACAAAAGCTAAAAATAAAATCTTTGATCACGTTATGCTGGATTTGATTTATTATCCCAAATATCTTGGCACCACGACTGCACCACACCGCCAGCCAACCAACGACCCGATCTAACCTATAAGGAGTAGGGAAAAGGGTGAGTACATAGGAATACTCAGTAGGGTACGAGTAATTGTGCAATCCCAATTAAAAGTATTAAATCATGTGTCAAAATAATCATACCATCATATCATATCTTTAGAACCGGTAAGAGCTTATATCATATTATATCTTTGGTACCGGATGACGATAACATACATATCATAATCATATTATATCACATCATAACTTTCATAAGTATAACATTTATCAACATGAAGAAATAATTTAAATGGGATGAACCACTTGCACCTCGTAATCTTACTTTGATTTAATTTTTGGAGGACAAAATAATAAAAACTCGTTCTTCTTTCTTTTCTACCTCTGCTGTGTTTTCCGTGCTTGCATATAATTTTTGTGTGTTCCTTTTATTATACATGTATCTATATACCTAGTCAATAATAACCTACCCTCAAGAGTTGTTACGTAGTGGGAGACGTATGCTTAATTGGATAAAGTTGAGGAAAAAGAATCTGAAACAAATCTAAACAAGATTTCTACATGTGTCAATTTGAAATCTCTAATTAAGACCGTCCCATACACGTGATGTTACCCACATTCATTCAAAGTCTAACTAAGGTAAGATAAAGTAGAATAAATAAATATATAAAAAGATAAAACAAAAGTGGAATAACTTCTCTCTCTCTCTCTCACTTACGTGAATAACAATTCAAATCCATAAATCAATAATAATAAAATAATAATTTAAGGTTATATATTCCAACGTCGATAACTTAGGCTCCGCTAATCCAAATTAACTTTTTCTCGAGCCTAAAATACGTCTTTAATTACGATCTATCCAATAAGCCCAATATCCGTATACTTATTATCGTCCCGTCAAAATCTACATTTTAAGCCCAATAAAATTAAAATTACCTTATATATACATTAGTCCCTAAACTTTCAAAATATTAAAATATAGCATAAAAAAATTAAATTATATTTTATGAAATTTCGGGACATTACAATCTCCCCTCCTTAAATATTTTTGTCCTCGAAAATTTACCTTGGTTAATCGAAGAGCTCTGGGTACTTGGTTCTAAGCTCCTCTTCTTTCTCCCAGGTTGACTCATGAAGTCCATGATTTTGCCATTGGGCTTTGACTAGTGGAACTCCTCTATTCCTAAGTTGATGTACTTTTCTGTCCAAAATTATTGTCGGGATTTCTTCATATGACAGGTCTTTTTGTACCTCCAAGGCTTGGTAACTTACCACGTGATTGGGATGGTGGACATATTTTCTGAGCATCGAAACATGGAACACATTATGCACTGCTACAAGTTCAGGTGGTAAGGCAAGTCGATAAGCCAAAACACCAATCCTTTCCAGAATCTTGAAAGGTCCAATGAACCGTGGTCTCAACTTCCCTTTCTTTCCAAATCTCAATACACCCTTCATTGGTGCTACCTTTAGAAAAACCTTGTCGCCCACTTGAAATTCTAAATCCTTTCTTCTACTGTCAGCATAACTTTTCTGACGGTCTTGTACTGCCTTTATTCTTGCTCTAATTTTATCAACTGCCTCAACTGTTCGTTCAATGATTTCGGGACCCAAAATTCTGTTCTCCCCGACCTCGTCCCAATGGATAGGGGATCTGTACTTTCTACCATAAAGAGCTTCATATGGGGCCATACCTATAGTGGCTTGAAAATTATTATTGTAAGCAAACTCCACTAAAGGTAGGTGTGTTTCCCAATTACCACCAAGATCTAAAATACATGCACTCAACATATCTTCCAGGGTTTGGATGGTTTTTTCTGATTGTCCATCCGTTTGAGGATGATAAGCAGTACTAAACTTCAATTTTGTCCCCATAGCAACCTGAAAGCTATTCCAAAATTTTGATGTGAACCTCGGGTCTCTATCTAAAACAATGGTGACAAGAACTCCATGCAAACTGATTATTTCCCTAATGTATAATTGTGCAAGCTGTTCCATACTGAAATTTACTTTGATTGGCAGAAAATGGGCTGATTTCGTCAAACGATCAACCACTACCCAAATAGCATTATGACCTCTTACTGATTTCGGAAGACCTACTATGAAGTCCATCGCTATGTGTTCCCATTTCCATTCTGGAATATCCAATGGTTTCAACAGTCTTGATGGCCTTTGATGTTCCGCCTTAACCTGCTGACAGATAATACATTTTTCAACAAATAGACCAATTCCCCTCTTCATGTTTCTCCACCAAAATGTGTCTCGGAGATCTCGATACATTTTCGTACCACCTGGATGTGCCGAATACGGAGTAGAGTGAGCCTCTTCCAATATCTCATTTCT
>NC_036241.1:15871546-15874371 GCF_002742605.1 Olea europaea var. sylvestris | reverse complement strand
TGCATGTGCATGTGCATATTTCATTTATACATGTGCGTATAGATATTTAGTAGATAAACCAAATCAAGCAGAACTTTTAGATCCTTCAATTATAAAGAAAGATTTATTGAATAATTTTTTCAAGTTTAGTTTAGAATATTTCCAAGGCATATATTACTAGTATTAAATTTATATTCATATTTTCTGGGGGTTTCATAAGATATTTATATATTCGACATTTAATAGCATCCAAGTCACTTGAGTTTTTCAGTTTCGATTTCTGTTTACTGTAAATTTATCATACAAACATTCATCTTTTTTTCTTTCCCATCTTTAGTTGATTCTAAGAGAGTCAAGAATTTAATTGTGAGCTTACTGTGGATTTGGATCCAAATTTGTTGCCGCTGCGACTAGGTTATTACTATTTAGGCCGTGTTTAGAAAAATTACTCCTCCTGTGTTGTGTATGCATTGTTTTTCAAAGCATACACGATCAATGTTTCGCTGATGCAGAATTCCCATTCTTGATTCACAAGCTAATTTGATAACGAAGAAGTGAAGATAAATACAGAGAAATGCACCAGGGAACCAAAAATGGCGCTTCATGAAATTAGAGGGTATTTTGTCCAAAATTAGCCAACCAGTCCCCTCCGAAGATACAAATATACAATTAAACTAGTTCAAAGGGCTTTACCTGTAAAATTGCGGGTGAAGAAAAGCCAAACATTTCCATGCCATCAACACTCCCGGGAGGCTGTAAAGGAGGAAGCTTTTTTCTACCCAACTTATGTTGCTTTGTAATCTCTTCATTTACTCTGTCCCGTACCAATTCCCAGCATCTAGCAGCCGAGACATGAATAAATACTTCACTTGGATTATCCTCCAAAGAAACCTAAAATGCAGTATAACCGCAGTACTGAATTAGTCATGCTCAGAACATCAAATTAGTAAAAGAATGAGTACAAGAAAGCAACACAAATTATCCGTCAGACATAAAATTTCAAGACAGATTTCTGATTGATATAAAAAACCTAATTACCATGAATAAGGGTCCATCTCGTCCAGCATCCAGAATTTCTGAGACGTAGTAGCACTTAATTGTTGGATCTAGAGCATTGATGTACCTGACTCGACTCCTAAATCCTGCATTGAACAGAACAAAAAAGCACATTCCATCAAATTCAATAAAATTTTGCACGGGAGCCAGAAGCACCATGGATGAACACTATGCATCATACCCTTCGTATAAATAGCCCTAGTGTCGCACCATGACTTTCCAGCATGCACAGCTCCAAAGTCCAGAGCTTCTACATTGCAATTGATTCTCCTAACTACTTTTGCAATACGAGGTCCCTTCTGGTGACAACACCTGTCCAAATTATTCTGAGAGACAAATGGTTTACATGATACATTTTGTACATTGTCCATTGACCCCGAATTAGCATCCAACTCCTCTTTATGACTATCTTTGTTACTTGGCTTTTTATCAGCAAACCTTTGTGCTCTCAAGCAGCAAACAACTATCATACTACGCTCAGCAGTCTCTCTTTTCAATGGAATGCTCTTAACATCTCTATTAACATCTGCACCAGTCACAGAAGATCCATGACAGGAAGTGCTCGGCAGATTGGGCCTACCCAACATCTCACCTTCTTCATGAAGATCAACTTTTATGTACTCTGAACTAGAACCATACTTCATTCTTCTGCTCATATCAGCCACGCTATTATTGGCACTTGTCGCTGGTCCGTTAACACAATTTCTCAAACTTGTCAGATCACCATGGCCAAATGGCTTCTGACCTGTATGTTTTTCAGAAGTCTCCTTTGCATTGAAAGTTTCAGACGGGGGTGCATCTCCTTCATCATCGCTCAAGACTATAATATCTTTGCCTCCTGTGGCTTCCTGTGAATTCATTTCTTGAGGAGCCAATCTTTCGAGGTTATGGGTGTGAGATAATTTATCAACTGAGCTAGGGACTTGCGTATTATCTTTTGATAAATAGGAACTCAGGGCAAGTCCAAGATCTAGCCTTGCCCATCGATATACTGCACTTAGTTTTCCCTCTAAAGCTTCAACCAATAGGTTCAATTCATTGATGTCATAACGGAAAAGAAAGAATTTGGCACTCCAGGAACATGAACACAACTGTTTTGCATGGGTCAGGCAAGCATATTTATCTGGCGAACAATGGTGACAACCTGCAGCAGACAGATGCAGATCAAATAGACATATGCTGCATTCTCTCTCACTGTGAGCATCAAAAGAATTCTCCATCTTCAGTGCCTGTGAGGATTTGCATAGGAATTCCCTCCGCACCCGCTCCATTTCAACCCGAGCCTAGCCAAAATATAATGTGCAAGATCTTCAGTTTAACAATTATGGTAGCATGTGAACCAAAAAATGGGCAACAGCAGGATGCATACACTTACCTTGAGTGCTTTTGATAGGATCCCATCTTTTCCACAAACATCCTTCCATCTTAAATTATTTGAAGTATATTTTCTCAGTAAATTATATTCCCAATTTGCTTTTACTGCTTCTCTAGCAGCACCAAGCAAGAGCTTATCATGTGAAACGGAAGTCTTTCTCCCTTGCTCACAATAGAGCTCAATGGCATTCTGCCCATGGGGCAACCAGTCAACAGGAGCGACATTAACTGCTTCAGCACAATTGAAACCACAATTAAACCCGGCATGATATGCTCGAGGGAAGGTCAGAACAAACTCTCCAGGATTCTGAACACACCGATAAACTGGCACTCCCTCAGATCTTAGGATGGAGGGGGAGAGTTGTGTGACCTGTAGAATGATAATGAATTTGGAATGAGTACAGGAAGAGGGCGAA
>NC_036241.1:15860207-15871446 GCF_002742605.1 Olea europaea var. sylvestris | reverse complement strand
AATAAATAAATAAATAAATAAATAAATATATATATATTGTGCACGATTATGGATTTTTACTATCTAGTCTTCCTGAGTTATAAGGAAGACTAATTGGTCAATTCCTAAGGGGTATTGCATTGATCAGTATCAATGCACCATCTCTATAGTCTCCTCCTCTTCTTGTTTCTTCAATTAGTCAAGTTGCAACTTGTATCCTATATTAGTTGACACGCAAGCCTAAATGAAATTGGACTCGCAGACCCATAGCAACAATAACAATATGGACTCGCAGGTCCAAAATGATTAAAAGCTCGCAGGCTCATAATTATAACAATAATAACGGGCTCGTAGGCCCAAAACATTTAAGAGCTCGCTAACCCACAAAACGATAAGAATAAAAATTAACCATTCAACACATCCATATAATCGAGTCCATAATCGTCCACTAATAATACATTCATCACATAAATGTATGTATATATAATATCTAATATTATATGCTAACACTTTTCAAATTTCTAGCAATTAAGGTTGTCTAAACTCTTTTAGACAAAATGATCAGAACAATTAAATAATTAATCAATCATATTAATCAATTAATTTAATTAGCGGGCATATTTAATTAAAATCAAATTTTAATTAAATATCGAATTGGAGTCCAACTCAAATTCCACAATTATAAGGTGGGATTGTTTAATTAAAATCAAATTTCAATTAAGTATTAAATTAAAGTCAAACTCTAATTTAAACTGAATTAATATTTTAATTTAGGATAACACTCCTAAATAAAATAAAAATTTAATTAGGGTCAAAGTTTAAAATTTAAGTTAAAATCATATTTTAACGAAAAATCTTGGGCGCAAATTGAAACACGGGTCAAACCCAATTAAAATCATAATTTTAAAGTCCATTTTAAATACAAATTCAAAACTCGTTTTGAAATTTACAAGTTGACCAAGTTTAAAATTAAAAGGTAGTCCATTCAATTGAAAGTTTACAAACTGACCCCTTTTATAATTACAGGCGGCTCTCGAAGTTTCAAAAACAATAGAGCAGCCCCTTTTATTTAAGAATGCACAATTACCCCCTTTTCTGTAATTGCAAGCAGGGGCTCGCAATTACACTAATTACAATAGAAGTTCGCACCTCTAACCTCTCTCACCCCGTCTAAAAACCTTAGAAGCCAAATTTTTTTCTATTTTCTTTCTTTCTTTCTTCTCTTGGCTTATCGGCGCCGCCCAAAAAACCTGGCAAGCCCGTCGCCTAAAGACTGCGGGCTGTTGTCGCGCTGCTACAGCATCAGCAGACGTTGCTGCTAGCGGCAGATGCCGCTGCTACTCTTAGTAGCAGCATCTGCCGCCGGCAGCTTCGCCATCGCCAACAACAACTGTTGCTGCCGGCATCCCATTTCCCTCCTTTTTTTATTATTTTATTTTATATACCATTTACATCAGATTTAAAAGAATGAAAATCAAATTTCATAAATTGCTAGAAATTAGAAACCGAACAAAATCAACTTTTGATTTTTCACATATTCAAGACGATTTCTAACAAACACAAAGTAGACTCTGATAGCACTATTAGGAATCTACTTATACATGCACAACAAAAAATTAAAATTATTTCGATTCTCATCGAGAATCCCTTTGTGTTTCGATAGAAATCGTGATAAAGATTGTAACATTGAAGAATTCTGCAAACTTTTTTGCTATTTTTTTCGTTCCAGCAATCTTGATTCGCCACCCATAGCTGTCCAATTGTCCAACCTCCAACGGTGATCCACATAAAGAACAAGATTGCAGCTACCAGGGCTTTCTCCTCATGTGCTAACAAGAATAATTATGAGAAAAATATCATGAATTGAAAACACTAGCCATGCATTTATATAAGTCTAAACGGGCATGGTCCAGTCCGATCCAATATTTAATTAATCCATTTAATTAAATTCGGTCTGTGAATTAATTAATCCAATTAATTAATTCGAGCCTATAAATAACCAACCCAATTAATTAATTTATCCAACGATTATTAAATTAATTAATTGACAAATTGTAATCTTCCAATTCTCTTTTGTGTGTGACCCATAAGCTTCCTGATCACGATGCCTAACGACGTGAAATATTATTTTAATCAAATCAAAATTGATAAATTAAAACACCATTTTAATTTATCATCATTTTACACTCGCCATCCCATATTGATATCCAGCAATGTGTCAGGGCAATACATGTGACGAGAAATGTCACGGGGTATGGCAAAATCAAACTCGTTCGTTTACCGTGAAACTATAATCCCTTCGTCAATATGATCCGATCAATTACGAGATATGGAAGTGAGTCAATCTCAATTATCGATCATATCTTTCACTCCACTATTAAGTCAATATAAGTCGAAAACTCCTTTTCGACTTATGAGTACATCTTGGCCAACGATTTCATTTTTGACTTAAGTAGATAAAACGTAGATCATAATCTCCTACTATCTAAGAGTGACAAATCCTTTATTGGTCAATCACAACCTTCATACGATTCTTGTCGTACCTAAACGATGTCGTTTTAGCGGACCTTTGCAGAGCAACATCCAACAACGTCAAAGTATGACTATCCTCATATAAGGTACTATGACGACCTCAAGTCAAATGACCAATTCCCCTATCGAAGGTTAGAGATTAACCACTGACATTCAGATAGTTATTCATGTGGAATCTCTGGCGAGTTTCCAATGTTTTGTTCCAATGTTTTGTTCTATAACAAAACATTCATGTGTTCATTTAAATTTCACCACACTTTAGCTTGTGAGATCAGTTACTTACTTAACAAGTAAGAAATGTCACACGTGATGATCTATCCGTAATAACGATATCTGTATCTCGTTATTACTTACGACCACGGACGATTTAAGATTCAATCAGATATAATTTGTATCTCACAATCACAACTCTTTGTGATTAACAAATTACGAAAATTTGAATTTAAGGACTCTATTATTTATTTAATTGTCTATTAATTAAATAATAGATCTGCCATTAAATTGCTTTAATTATATACCAAAAGTATTTATATTCAAAGTTAATTGAACTTAGAGCATAATACTTACACAGACCAATGACCATAGACCAGATACACACTATTCATTTGTTCCCCGTAACAATGGCATCTGAGTCACACTTGATCCGTCCATGTGACCATACTTCATATATAAACATATATTGAATTAATTCATGCATGTGTCTATACATATACACATCTATATATTCCAATTTTAAAGGCAACACCCTCCATGGCTCGACCCTCAAGGCGGGCACCGATTCCTGAGGTGTGACACATTGTATATATTCTCTTGCATGTATCTCCTCCTGTAGACACGTATGATTTAAGGACCATCCCTCTAATTGCATCACCCCCCTACCATTTGGTTCACATGTTAACTCTCAAGTGTTCACATGATGTGTTGCCTTGCATGCCAAGTCTTTAAGAGGTGGTTCGGTTTGGTGGGTTCAAATCACATCGTCATTTATTTATTAAAATTATATATTAGCACAAAGAAATATAAATTAGTGGAAATTAACAATAATGAAAACGAGAATGTATGTGAATTGAAAATTGAAGTACCCTAATGGGATACAGCCTTTTCTTCAAAAGAAATAAAAGCGTGCATTTATTTATTTATTTATTTTGTTGTGTATAGTAAAAGGTGAAGGATTTTGAGCATTCTAGGGATTGGTTCCATTGAAGGAAGGAGAGGATCTCTCTCTCTCTTTCTCTCTTCTCTCTTCTCTCTGCCCCTTTACTTGCCTAACAATAATTGGAGTTTAGAAAGACGTAGTTTATTTCAGTTATGGTACCAATGATGGAGGGGGGCCTAATAGACCTAGTGGACTCCATCTTTCCACGTCCAAAAGAACTAAGGTTGTCAAAGAACTTGGAAGCATGTTAGTGTTCCTATTGCAAAATCCATGTGTTCTCTTCACATCAAACACTCTCTCCCCTTTAAGTGGATTCCAACTCCTCATTCAACTATTTTTAGATTCCCTATACCTAGATAGTGGATGGGTTTCCCTTTCACAGCCTAATCAAAAGAAAATTAAAGCTCATTATTCTATTTTTGAGTCCCATGATATATAGAATATATTTATAAAAAGTAAAAATAATAATAATATTATTATTAATAAAGAGAGAGAGGAAAAAGAGTAAAGTATACAACATTAGATAGTTGGAGTTGGATTCATTAACCTGTAAAAAATCCTTCAAATCTAGGAAACCAAATAACCTATGAGTAGATTTGTAGTTATGTTTGGGAGCAATGGTTATGTTTCCATTAATGGGGATATAGTATTGTTAACAAATACAATTTAGTGACTGCTGATCAATGTGGGTACCTCTCAAGAATATGTCTGCAGCTTAGATTGTTTAGTTCATGTCTTGCTAATCAAACATTGTCACAAGTTGTAGTAATATTAAGACATACGCAATTCGAGTCTTTGCAATTTATCATTCCTTTTGAGATTCACGTCCACTTCTATCCATTTTCTCAACTAAGTAATTTCATGAAACCCATTTTTATTTGAAAAGTTCCCTCTTTAATGCGTCTCATCTGCAACGATGGTCATTCTTAGAAGGATGCTAATTCTTTGATACCGATTGTCTCAAAGCATCTTATAAAGGGAGGGTGTCCAAGTGATTATAAGCCTACATGTCAAGCCTTAACTATGTGGCATTTCGAGTTGTTACATTCTAGAAAAAGAATCTAGTTAAATATAACATGAATGTCTCACATAATTTGTTATATGAACTAGCTCCAACGTCTTTATTCAGTGTATAGGTTAAGATGGAGGCTTTGATTGATATAATGCTTAATACAATCTGTTACGCCTTCCCGTCGAGGCTCTAGATGAAGCCTACATATGACATCCCACATGGGATAAACTAGAACTTAGAATAGAACTGGCTGAAGCTCACCACCGAAGTCACTTTCATCGAAGTGGTAATAGTTCAAGGGCTCAATCCAAAGCTCCGGCATGGAATGGAATGACCCACCTCCTTCAAGGATCCTCGGTTGATAAAATCTTATTAGAACGATCGATGTGACTTTAATAATGAGAGATATGTCAAATATTGTCAGCATAGGTTATAGGGTGACAGTCCCTTTGATGGCATTAAATGTGCCACAAGCTAATGAAGTTAGATTAATACCTAAGATATGATACTTTGATTAAGGAGATGAAGTCGCATGCTTCCTCATCCAACAAACACCATTTCATTTATAACGCTATATATACTCCTTGTATTATTTGAAGGCTACTGCAACTATATACTCTTGAAGCTATACTTCATATTTTTTTTCTCGTCCTATCACTTTCAGAGTTTTTGAGATGGATGCTTAGTTTTCAATTTGGACTCGTTTGTTTTCGATTGTTATTTATTATACAATCTCGTTTACATAGATCACCAGTGTCCAAACATTTTTGTCTCACTTTAAAAATCTTCTTCCACGCTCAAATCGAAATATTTAGTTGACTAGTGATCTATCAAAGCGTGTCAGAATCAGCTTGAGTGAATGCGAGTGGACCCAATATCTGTTGTCCACGTGTGTATACAAAAATCGAGGTCAACACAATCCACTTTCTTTTCTTGCTTCAAAAGAGGGTGCATTTGTAGTTATAGTACGCGGAAAGGAGGCATCTCAATAATGTTACTTGGGTGCGTGCTTGTTTGGAAAAAATAAAAAATTTGATGTCAAAGACAATAATTAATTTTAACATTTATATCATGGATTCATAATTTTTATCAACTTTTCAACATTTATTTTCATCAACTTTTATCATAATATACTAAACTTTTACCGAAATCTTTGTAAAATAACCCCTAAAACTATTCCTAGCCAAGCTATATATGTATGGTTAATTAGCAAATATTCAGTATGCTAAATAACAGAATATAATAAGCACTAAATTAACTTTTGTTGTTCATCATGCGAGCCCACTAAGCTGTATGAGAATCAATTATTCAACTAGTTTTGTTTTCTTTTACATTTGCAAATACAAATACTGTAACTGAGAATTTCATAGTTTCTCGCAAAAGCAGCCCCAACTTTAACAAAATTTACATAATAAAACTCAATATGTTAGCAGAGTACAGTACCATCCATTTATAAAATTTGTTTATGTATTAGAGATTTGATTCAAAAATTAACTTGATTATATTTTAAGGAGCGTGAAGATAAAATTCAGACAAATGAGTTGATAATATATAAGTATATTTTGCAACAATTATTGAACTTGATACAAATGGATAGTGATGGCAATGGGGCGGGTTTGAGGCGGGGCACCCCCACCCGTCCCGCCCCGTTTGGCAAAACCCCTACCCCGCCTTTGACGGGGCGGGGACGGGGCAACTTTTTGCCCCTTATTTTTTACATTTTGAAAGTTTCGAATTATGTTATTATTAGATAATAAAATACAAATTTAAAATGAGTTTTTAACGGATGAATTGTTTAGAAATAAAATTATTTTTAATTTTTTTTTTTTTACTTTTTCTTCACAGGACGGGTTCGGGGGCGGGGCGAGGGCCCCGCGCCCCGCGACGGGGTGACCATTTACGCCCCGTCCCACGCCCCGCCACGGGGCGGGTTTTTTTGCCCCATTCGGGACGAGGCGACACCGGGACGGGGTAAATTGCCATCACTACAAATGGATCATCGACCACCATAGGCAACAAAAAAAATAACTCCCCATTTTAAATTTTTATATATAAAGAACCAATAATGTGTATTTCCTTTTCAAAGCACGCCGTTGCCAACTTGACAGACTGTTGAATATGTTTTATAGCAAAAAATTGTCTAATCGAGGCATGCCCTCCCATGCAAGAAATATTCTAAATATAGCACCACGTTCTGTCTTACTTATTTGCTTTCTAACTCAATTATTTATATCAAATGTGAGATTGATCTATAAAAAAATCCCATATGGATATAATAAAATTGGATCAAAGTTAACCATCTGTTCAGAAGTTGAATAATAAGGTCATACCTTTCCTTTTTGACTCAGCATGCAGTTAATCAAAAAATGGATCATTCGATGTATATGTGCATATGGGTCCATATATTAATTACTTGATGAGTCTCATGATGAAAATTATTAATAATGTAGAATAAAAATAATAATTTTAATGCCATGATCTTATCTTCATGGTATTTATAGTTGCAGAGGAGTCTGGAATTGTCAGTTATACTTGAATTAAGAGTACCGGGCCAACCTTTTGACCCCTGGAAGAGCTTCATCGGTTTGTAATAAATGATACAACTACACTATTGTGTATGTATTCTCATGGAAATGATTCATAATCAAACAAATGTATCTGTGTACTTCCATTTTGTCTTTTATCTTATTGGTGCCAATATAGAAATTCACAGATCACTTTAAGGGTCCACCTTGAACTGATCAAAGGAGATTTTTTTTCCGATCAAACATGACAACATGGAAGGTCAAGCAAAGCTCCATCGAATGTAGTTAGCTTACGGAAACGTCATTTGAAAATATGATCATAACAAGATTGAAAAGGTATTTCTCATTGGATAGCAACACCACCCGTAACAACCAATCACAAAAAAGTAATGATGACCTAAGGTGCAGGACTACAAGTTAGGTAGCACAATGATTGTTCATCGTCGAATTCTCGCACCAATCAAATCTTTTCAAAAAGAACTGTTACACACAGGCCTAAGCCTAGGTCACGTAATGCAACTTGACATGCAACTTGACATGACTAGAGCATCAAGCCCCAAGCTAGTGGCCTATATAAAGGGATAGAAACCCAATAAGTTATCAAGAATCTCATTATACTACTTGTACTATAATTCCATTAAAATTACATCCATATTGTATTCAAATTCCAGCAAATATATATAACACAATTATTCTGTTGAAATTTCTCTGCTTGATTTATAAGTGCCACATTATTTTGGTCACCAACATACCCACTTTTGAAATATTCTACTTAAACATTTCGTCTAAATGTCTTAGTCATTAAAGGAAACACGTTGATTGAATACCTAGATTTTAACGTGTATTCTTTTATTAAGGTGTACAATGTACTCATTTATTTATAAATCGACCAAACATTTTGAACTATCTCTATCTAAAGAGCTTAAACTATTAAGAGAAAAAAATACATTTATTTTATCTCTTGCATATATTGAGTAACTAGGGGATTACGTATCTACTCGTGTCTCCCATTTGTATTTTGATGAATCTTGTATATGTATACATACATATTTATGCCTGCACATGGATGCAAGAGATATTTTTGAACGTAGAACATCATGTGCAATTGGAAGTAGCAAGGTGTTTATCTTAGATGAACATGGACAGTTAAAATTGAAACTGTATATATAAATTACTGATATGGGGGGTTGAAAGAGAAAGAGATATGAAAACTTTTATGCATTAGATAACCCGGTTAAATTACAATTTTTTCCTTGTACATGCTTAATTCCAAAAGTTGTACAAGGACCTTGATGCCAAGAGAAAAGATTTTCTTCTTACCTCTTTTCTCCCCCATCATTTTCACTTTAAACATAAAAATACATAATATTTTCTTAATTATGGACCTAACAGGAAAATATAAATTATGCATCTTGATTCTAAAATACATCAATCTCAGTTTGGTAGTGACATTTTTTCTCTTCTAGTTTTCTCTTTTTGAACTGTCGTTTCACGGACAATCTCTTCCAGTCCGCTAATCGACGTAAGAATGCCATCACCTACAACGTAATTATAAAATTATAATTAGATATTGAATCCTTAAGCCCTAGTACATTTAAATGATGTTAGTGCCAAGATTCTTAATTACCTCAGAAGGTTCCTGCAAAGAATAAGATGCATTAGTGTCTTTTGGCATCTTTGAAACTAGAATTCCGAACCCTTGACCTCTTTCTCTTAGAACCTGATTATAAGCAACCATAAGTTGACGAAATAGATAAGGGAAAATTACGAAAAGGATACCGGAGCTTTGAATACCTTAAAGGCATCTTCATCGGTTCGATCATCTCCAATGTAAACAGGGAAAACATCGGTACAATTTGCATATCCTATAGAGGAAGCAGATCCATTTTAAAAATTATATTATAAAGTTGTTTAGAGCTTTTCAACATTGACAGATTCCAAAAAATAAAAGAAAAAGTAAATTCACCTAGTGATTCTAATAGAAATTCAAGGGCTTTGCCTTTGTCCCATTTAATAGTTGGACGAATTTCTAAAACCTGCATTTTTTAGCAAATATATATTTTTTAATAACATAAAAAACACTGAACAGCATACAGATATTACAAACTGAAAATAAAAATGAACATAAAAAATTAAGAATCTGCAGAGTGATTTGTCACACCTTTCTTCCTTGGGTTAATCGAAGCTTTGGATACTCCTTGAGTACTGTTCTAACTTGCTGTGCTAGTTCACTCCATTTCTGTAATTTTATACAGTTTAAATTAGTTACTCAGTCCTTATTATAAAGATAAAGTAGGAAAAAAAATATTACTAATATTTTATTTTTTTTTTTGTTAAAGAAGCCACTTAACCAGATCAAGAAAAGTAAAAAAAGGTCCCATATTATAATTAGGAATAATGAATAATTTAAGAGTAATAATTATGCTCTACCTTTTCATCCACACAGCGAAAATGCACTGAGCAGCAGAATTTGTTGTTCTCTACCTTAGCACCTGGAGTCGATTTTGTTACATCCAAAAGTGTTCTGTAAACCTGTGTTTTCAATTTAAATTTTGTCAAAAACATTGTATTTATAATAAACTAAAGCCATTACTTTTATTTTGGAAAAAAGAGAAAACTAACTTCATCAACCATTGGAAGAAATTCACTGGCTGGTTGGCAAAGAACAGATTGTGCACCCTGAGTGTTTCAAAAATTGTTAACAAAAATTATTGGAGGTAAAAATGGAAGAAATAAGTGAGAAAAAGTACAAGCACAGAAAGCTTACTTTCTTGTATTTAGAACCTTTTGATGGGCCTTTTATGTCCATGCCATGGCTTCCGGCATAGTACAACTCGGCCAAACGTACGAAATTATACACCTATTTAAACAACAAGAACATTAATTAATCCAAAACACAAAAGGTGAAGAAAGATACAATCCAATTGTTTAAAGAATGTACCTTGTCTCTGCATCTCCCACTAACGATAGCAGTGGGAAAATATTCAGCAAGTTTTCTTACTGTATCTCTCATCTGTATACACAAATTATCCATAGATACAATTAATTTATAGAGTTGTTTCAATTTTGTGTGCATTTTGTGAAGGTATTTTTTTGAAGGTAACTAACCGCCTTAGACATGAAGGCTCTATCAGGATCGTCCACTATGGGGGACAGTGTCCCATCATAATCTAAAAACATAACGATTTTCTTTCCTTCTGATGCATTTTTTATTTCCTCAAACATGTCTAGAGCTGATGGATGGTGCACCTGTTTCACCACACGTGGTTATTACATTCTACTCACACGTGTATATATTTATACAAATATACGTATGTACACACAGTACATGCTGATGGATGGTGCACCTGTTTCTCCACACGTGGTTATTACACTCTACTCACACGTGTATCTATCTATACAAATATACGTACGTATACATAGTACATGTACGTATATATGATTATGAAACAGTTTTATATTTACATACATAAACACGATGCTTACAATCCAAGAGTTTTTATCTTCAGAAAGAGCTGAGGACTTGATATGAGTGGGAGAAGAAGCTCTCATTGAGTCAACCCAAGTGTTGATTCTTGAACCGCCATTGATATCAAGATTCTGAAGTGGCTTCTTTGAAATGGTAATATAACTTCCCAGCAGATTTTGGGCCGCCGTCGTGAAGAGGGAGGAGTTGGGAACCGCCATAGTTATGGCCATATCCGAAACCATCAAATTTTTTTGGTTTGTCATCTTCCTTTTTTATTACGGTATTATTGAAGAAACGGAAAGCTCTGTGGAAAATGATCAAGAATGAGACTCAATTGACAGCCTTTTGGATGCAGAAAGAGTGAAGAAACTCAAATTGGGTCAATCACAAAACCAAAGTTCTGAAGAGGAGAGAGGGAATTGTGTGTGAGAAAGATATGGAGCAATTTGATTGCTTTATAGTTGAGATCAGACACTAACGGACGAAACGAACCCCCACGCCAACGTAGTATTGCTGGGCCCCATACTCCCTCTGAGAGAGAGAGAGAGAGAGAGAGAGAGAGAGAG
>NC_036241.1:15851618-15859733 GCF_002742605.1 Olea europaea var. sylvestris | reverse complement strand
AAAATTTTTCTTTATTTTTTAACCACATATTTCCCATCAATACACTATTCAAAAATTTATTCTTTCCAAAAAAATGGGGCTCAAACAAGGGCTCAATATTAGTAATCAATTTAAATAAACAAGTTCTGTTAAATATAAATCAAATTGGATATAATCATTTTAGACTCATTCTATATATATACTCAATTTGATAGGAGAAAATGCAAATTTAGATTCTAATTAGTTGAAATTTTGATTTGGGAAAGTGAATATTTGTAGCATATGTGATAACTCGTGGAGAAATTATAAACAAATTTTAAAAAATTAAAAAGACTAAATTTTAGTGGGAAAACGTGAGAGAGAGTTGCAAAAGAGTGAGAGAAAAGAAAAAAAAAGTTTAAATTTATTGTAATTTTGCCTCTGTTTGGTGAGATTAAAATAAGACTTTTAGTGAATTTTAATAGAAGTTGAAAAGTTGTGACTCTCATTAAATATATTATTAAAATTAATTGTTAACTTTAATTTAGATTAAATTTAAGATTTTAATCCATACCAAACAGGACTTTATTTAAAATAAAAATGAAAAAAGAAACTGAAGTTCTGGGCGACCGCTCCTATGTCTGCCTGTGCTAGTGTCAAACACTGATTTAAATGACAATTGTATGACATTAAATAATAGTGTCACTTAATATAATGTAACATCATTCATTTAATTGAACATATCAAATATGACCATCTAAATTAATATTCTAGCGTCACTAGTATTAGCTAACATTATTCAAAATTAAAGAAGCCCCCTTGTGCTACATGAGCAATAAAACTAGCAGCATATCCAAAACCAGGGATCATACTATATGTACATCGAACTATCTACCTCGGTTTCTAACCCCCTCACATGGAGGGGGGTCGCTTCAAATAAAATATGATTTATTCAAAGTGGGCTCCCTCCATGCGAGAAGGATGAACACCACTTGATATACAAGTAGCATTATCCCCAAAAGCAGCTGCTCTTGTTCTACTTCTTCCACTAGCAAGTATTTTAGATTAAATTGTCTAATTTTTGGTACACATTATTTTATGTGGTGGCCATACTATATGGTCCCAAGCCAATGCTTTTGCTACTAATGACAACATCGAATGAGAAGAAATCATAATATTAATATTATGAAATTAGTAGGAAATTAATTTATATAATTTTCTTATATTTCAATTGATAGACGAACACATAAAGTATGCTCGTTAAGATGTGCAAAGTATTAAAAAAAAAAAAAATTATAGTTCTTTATAATGTCATGTTAGGGGCAAAAATACTAATTCAAGTTGTATTATTGTCCTCAACCTGCTATTCAAACCAAAATTAGTTTTTGGTCATATTTGGTACCATATGCTAAACGTACTCTTCAGTGTCAATACGTATATGCATTCTATAAGTGGCTATTCCTTGTTGGGAAGGAATATATAGAGAAGAAATTATCAATCACTAAACAAAGGACTTAGTAAAAGATCATTCACCTCATAAGTGAAGGTCTCATGTAAGAGTTGTTGGAAAATTACACCGATAATTGTGCATATTATTTCACAATAAACATATCATTTATTTGTATAAAATCGAAACGTATTCCAACTTACCGAAATTGGATTTAATAAGGTAAAATGAAAATTTACCGATTTTGAAGAATTTGAATGTGGAACCTTCTCTTTCGATTCTTGAACGATTGAACCTTGCAATATAAATATATAAATTAGATTAATCATTTTCTGAAATCAAATCATAATAAAACGAAATCAGAAAATGAGGATGAAGATGCAAGTGATGAATTTTTGGCTGAGTTAAGTGTTGGAACTTTGTCCTTAAGATGAATTTGTCCCGCATCGGTACTAACGATTTTTCGACAATCATCTTCCAAGATGCAACGACCACATCGAGCCATAGGAGCACTCCAAATGATTTCGACCAGCAAACTCGAACGGAATTCCCTCTCTACCATGACCATGACCATGACTTTGATGCAAAATCAAAGTGTAAATTGGAATGGAATAATATGGTATCTATGGCTTTTCTTGAATTTCTTGAATGATAATATTCAAACATATGGGGTCTATATATATTAGTTGGAAAGGTATGTCAAAAGGTATGTCGTAAGTGTTGGAACTTTGTCCTTAAGATGAATTTGTCCCGCATCGGTACTAACGATTTTTCGACAATCATCTTCCAAGATACAACGACCACATCGAGCCATAGGAGCACTCCAAATGATTTCGACCAGCAAACTCGAACGGAATTCCCTCTCTACCATGACCATGACTTTGATGCAAAATCAAAGTGTAAATTGGAATGGAATAATATGGTATCTATGGCTTTTCTTGAATTTCTTGAATGATAATATTCAAACATATGGGGTCTATATATATTAGTTGGAAAGGTATGTCAAAAGGTATGTCAAAAGATACAATCATACCAAGAGTCACATCTTTTGGAATTTATTTCTATACATTAAGAGACACAATTATTGGAAATTAATCATACCCATATCAAGAGTCATGATTTTTCACATGAAAAGATAAACTTTTCATCCACATATTTCTAGAATATTCCACAATATTCTATACGATGTTCCAATAATTTCAAGTATTAAGCGACTTTATATTTGGCCTAATTTCTCATTCACCAAATTAAGAATTTCACTTAAATAATTTTGTAAACCAATTTTACATACAAAATTCCAACAATCCCCCACATGAATGAAAATTAATGTAAATGTCTATGCAGACACTAGTAGAGAGAGAGAGAGAGTAGGAAAACACTGCATCAAGTAAGGTAGCTTCTGGCTTTGAACCTTCCTTAGTGAAATACCATCGAATTTACTAGCTAATTGGTGAACGCGATGTTCTTGAACCATCAACCGTTAGTATAAACCAAGATAACAGTACTAAAAAATGACTCCCATAAACCGTTCATGGTTCTCATGACTTGGTTCATTTTGGCCCTGAACCCATCTTAGTTTTGTAAGTGTTTAGAGAATTCAAGCCTTGAATAATTATCATTGAAGTGGCCCCACTTCGCACTTACATAGGTGATCTCCTATTAAGAGTATTCTGCCCTACTCCACTTGACTTAATCAAGATATAGGAATTATTAAAAGTTTATCTTAACTTTCAATCGCTCTGCAGAAAGCACTTTGGTATCATAGGAATGAGTTAGGAAATTAGTTTCCTAAGTGCTTCATAGAATCCCCATAACTTAGTTGTAGTAGCCGAGAAAAATAAAATGAAATTATGCTAATATTTTGTGATGATCTAGCACCACGAGCCTAACCCATTTTAGAAACGACCTATGGAAGCTCAACCCATGTAAAATTACGAAAGCTCAAGTCATAAATTAATTAAAAGTCCAGCAATTTAAGAGATTAAGTTTAAGTAAAATTGATTACAAAGATTTAATGAATAACTGGGTTGCCCCAATAGTCATCTACATGATATTTCATATAGGCAATCCAGGTTCAAATCACCATGTAGATGTTTTTTTTATAAAACTTTCATATGAATTATTTTTATGGCTTAGAAACTCTTCAAATTTTTAGTTAAAGACTAAATTTAATAAATTTAATGATAATACAACTCCCCTACTTAATTTTTCATTAAAAAGAAAGGTTATAGAAGTGAAAGGTCACTTTTTCACTACACTCCTCTTCAAATCCGAATTTCATCTCATTTTCTCTCAAAAAAAAAAAAAATATTTCATATCAAGTTAAGTTTAGGGAATAACAAGGGTGAAAAGAAGGAAAGCTTTCTATACATTTTGTTCTTTTATCCAAGAAAATTCAAGGTAGGTAGAGGTGCAAGTGTTCATTCGTTTTCAAATCTGATTTTTCCATAAATGTTTAAATGAAATGGTACCTTCAGATACGGTACTTCAGCACTACAACAGTTTGAATGATCATTCTCCGGCTCTACGTGTTATGATAATGCTATAGTAATCGGATTTTGCCGAAAATCCATCTACGTGCGACGGTATGAATCTATAGTTCGAAATTTCTAATTTGATAACGAATTGCAAAGATGCTATCTAATGAGTTTCAAACTCATGGATTAATTCCCTTCCTACAGGTTGAATGGATTTTCCTTGGGGCGTAGATGATGGTAAAGGATGATGCAACATGTCATGGAGAAGCTGACGATTTACATCTTTAGTTGATTTTGAGATGTTTACACTTTCTTTAAATTTGATTCCTATGAATATTGTGTGGATTTATTTTACGAACACTCGTTATGAATAAACTATGTTTGAAAGTAGATATGCGTCATATGAATAAATTTACAAATCACCATATAAAAAAAAAATAAAAAAAAGTTAGCGACTTAAAATTTTAATGTCTCTTTAGAAATTTCAGTTTCTACCTCATCTTTTAAAAAAATCATAACTCTTTCATCACTTAGTATTTTTATACAAGACCAATTGAATTGGATAGCCCAATAAGTTAGATACTGAATAAAATTGGAATCATGTCAATCCAATATCAGTAAAAGGTTATATGTCATATAAAGTAAACTGTACTGGGTGCTGTCTCTGTTTTTCAGCTTATACCCTTGTTTTCAAAAATTCATAACTCACTCGTTATTTCTAATTTTTGGGTGAAACTAATTGAATTTGATAGTCTCATGGATTAGCTACTGAATAAATTTTAAATCATGTGGTTTTGACGTCGGTGGAATTTTATATATCATTTTAAGTGAACTGCACCGGTTTACCTTTCAATCGGGTCGCTGCTGAATTTTGAAACATATTTTAATACCCCATATGATGTCGACGGAAGCTAATTTTTGACTATGTTATATTATAAGGAGTTTACTACCTTACATTAAAATTTGATGAAGTTTCAATATCGATATCTATGAAAAAAAATTCATTTTGACAATTACTGTTTGAAACAAAAACTAGAACAGCAACATTACTTTTTAAGTTTTGCTAAAATTTCATGTCAATAGTCGTTACATGCATGGAACTCATCCTAAAATTTTTTTTTTTAAATTGTTTTCTTTTAGAATTGAATTATTGTTTAAATAAAAAAAGAAATTTTTTTAATTAAATTCTAAAATTTAATCTTTATACCTTCTATTAAAAATATATTGAACTAACTTTACGACTAAGGTACAATAGTTGAGTGAGGTTTCCGTACATGCAGGTTGGGACGTTAAAGCGTGGTATCAGAGCACGAGTTTAGTCGATTCTATAGACTTAGTGTATTTTATTTATGAGATGAAAAAAATGAAATATTTAAGGCACTCCATGGCATCTTGCGTCTATCAGTTGACCTCATCCGACGAACCCAAGGTATGGAATAAAATATTATATTCCACATTATTTTTTTGAGCATGATTTTGATTTTTTTTAATCATTTAAGCTTGAATCTATGAAAAATGCTTATGATATTTTGAATGAAATATGCTATGTACATTATAGTTTGTTTAAATATATGTGAAGAAATGATGATTGACCATCATGTTAGAACCTCAAGAGCATAATGTATAAGTTGATATCACTAATGAAGATAACACATAATTGGATGCTTATGTGACAGACATGGCTAGAACTTATTAGACCGCTAGAAAGGCCACAATTTGTATAGCAGTGTTGGACTATCCAGACCTATGAGAACTATGTGACTGACCTATGAGAACTATGTGACTGACCTGTCTCGTCCATTTGTTGAACAAGTACATGATATCTACGAGAGATGGATGGCAGCTGTAGATGCGGGACTGGAGATCACGCATATCGAGGTTGTAAATAACCTTATACATTCACTTCCACCTCAGTAGGAAAACATAGAAGTCATTGTTAGGGATGAGATGTTAGAGGGTAACCATCCAGAGCACCCAAATACGATTGAATTTGGTATATATTGTCAGACCTTTCTAGACAGATGGAGTGAGAGTTTAGAACCCCAACCAGAGATAGTAATTGAGCCCAATAATGAGGTTGAGCTCGAGCTCGAGCCCGAACCTCAGTTTGAATTAGGCCCAAAGGAAGATCTCGGATGGGAGCATGAGGATGACTTTGGGTTGGACTTAGAGAATGATCTTGAGCATGAACCTGAGCCACAGGTTGAGATAGACCTAGAGTCAGGGCCTGAGATAGAAGACTCCTCCGAAGATAAGGCTCCACCGAAGAAGATTCTCAAGATTCATAGGGATTAGAAATTTAGATTTCCATTTCCTTGTGATATCTTTTCCTTTATGTTTTTGAAAAATAAAAATAAAATAAAAAAAATTGTCGACCTATTGTATGTCCTGATTGCAATGAGTACTATTAATAAAGGAAAATTACGATCAATTTGAGGACTAAAATGTCTCGAGCAAACCAGAACAACTTGATAAGGGATCTCCTGCAAGCGGTTCAAGATCTTGGCAGGCTGAATCAAAATCCCGCTCCACCTACACCACTAGCTCCTATCACTTTTTCGACTCACGCCTCGGTAGTTGAGTTATTTTGAAGGCATAAGCCCCCTACCTTTGATGGAGCATCTAGTCCACTAGTAGTTGAGGAATGGCTTCGTAAGCTAGAATGAATTTTTCGGCTCATAGACTGCACTGATGCCCAAAGGGTTGAATGTGCGGAGTTTATGTTTACCGGTGATGCAAGTCACTCGTGGGATTCAATGTCCCGAACTAGGATTCCGGAGCAGCAATTAGCAATAACTTGGGAACAATTCAAGGAGGAAGTGATGGACAAATATTTTCCTCAATCTCTAAAGGATTTCAAGGAGAACGAATTCCTTCAACTCAAGCAGGGTAATATGTCCCTAACGGATTACGAGCGGAAGTTCGATCAACTCGCAAGGTATGCTCCACCTCTAGTTGACACGAAAATTAAGAAAACTCGAAGGTTCGAGCAAGGGTTAAACCCAGACCTAAGTATGATCCTTATGTCACATCGCTTCACGTTGTACCGCGAGATGCTGGAACGAGCTCACGCTATCTGGTATCAAAAGGCTAATGCAAAGTAACATCGTCAATTGTACAACCAGTAAGATAAAGGGCAAATTGGAAAGAGAAAGTGGAATGGTCAAGACAAAGGAAAGGGCAAATGGCAAAATAAGAAAGTTAATATCGGATCTAGTGCCAATAAGGCCATGGTAGCTACAGTAGCGCCATGCCCTAAGTGTGGTAAGCCTCATCGTGGTGAATGTTTGTATGGAAAGAATGCCTGTTTTTGGTGTGGCAAATCAGGACATATTGCTAGGGATTGTCCCACATTTGCTCAGAGGAAGGATGATAACAATGATCAGAACAAGAAGGGCAAAGCACGAGTTTTTACATCGACTCAAAAAGATGCAGAGGGGAACTCAAACTTAATAACAGGTATTGTACTGGTAGCCAATACACCTTCTTATATACTGTTTGATTCAGGAGCTACTCACTCTTTTGTATCAATGTCTTTCATTGCTAAATCTAGTATTACTTGTAATAAGTCAAAGAGTACACTAGAAGTTAGCCTCCCCTCAGGTAGGACATTGAACACAGACAAGTTAGCTAAGTCAGTGAAATTCGATATTGAGGAAAAAACCTTAGAAGCTAATTTGTATATGATAGATATGAAAGACTTTGATGTGATTTTGGGCATGGATTGGTTAGGATGTAATTATGCGACTATTCATTGTAGAGAAAGGGAAGTGTCTTTTCAAATACTAGGAAAAGAACAATTTTCTTTCCTCAGAATAAAGACCAAACCCCATCTTCAACTGGTTTCGACCTTACAAGCCAAGAAAATGTTGAGAAAAGAAATATCTCAAGGGTTTCTAGTTAATATCTTTGGAGAAAAATTGGCAACGACAAAGATTGAGGATGTACCAGTGATACAAGAATTTATAGATGTGTTTCCAGAAGATCTACCTGGTATTCCACCAGATAGACAAGTGGAATTCATAATAGATCTAGTTTCCGGAGCGGAGCCAGTATCTAAAGCCCCATACAGAATGGCCCCAAAGGAACTTCAGGAGTTGAAAATCCAATTACAAGAATTGTTAGACCTTAGTTTTATTCGATCAAGTGTATCACCATGGGGCGCACCAGTATTGTTTGTAAAAAAGAAAGATGGAAGTATGAGGATGTGTATCGACTATCGGGAGTTAAACC
>NC_036241.1:15817848-15851442 GCF_002742605.1 Olea europaea var. sylvestris | reverse complement strand
GCCCAAGGAATTGAAGTAGACCCAGTAAAGGTGGAAGTAGTAACTAATTGGAAGACACCGACTAATGCTGGTGAAGTTTGAAGTTTTCTAGGATTGGTTGGGTACTATCGAAGATTTATAGAAGGATTCTCCAAAATAGCTGGACCAATGACACAATTGATAAGGAAAAGAGTAAAGTTTCAATGGACAGATAAGTGTGAGCAAAGCTTTGAGGAGCTAAAACAACAATTGATCACAGCACCTGTATTAACCATACCTGAAGGTTCAGAAGGATTTGTTATATATAGTGATGCATCCAAGCAAAGTTTGGAATGTGTACTGATGCAGCATGGAAAAGTAATTGCCTATGCTTCAAGGTAATTGAAGCAACATGAGCAGAACTACCCGATACATGATCTAGAACTTACGACAGTGGTTCATGCATTAACGATATGGCGCCATTACTTATATGGAGGGAAGTGCGATATTTATACGGATCATGAGAATCTCAAATATTTCTTCACATAGAAGGAATTGAAAATGAGACAAAGACGATGGTTGGAGCTAGTGAAAGATTATGATTGCATTATTCATTATTATTCGAGTAAGGCTAATGTTGTTGCTGATGCTCTAAGCAGAAAGTCGATGGGACAGTTGGCATCATTACCTACTATTTCGATAGAGTTGATCAAAGACTTGGAAAAGTTGCAAATTGAAGTGATTACCACACCAGAACAAGTCACTGCTCATTTAGAAACTTTGGTGGTTCGACCTACTCTTAGAGATCGATCATAGAAGCACAGGATAAAGACTCATTCTTGCAGAAGATCAAGAACGAGATTGGTACTGATAAGAGAAAGGATTTTGGAATAGCTTCAGATCAGGTACTAATGTTTAAAGGAAGAGTTTATCTACCAAATGATGAAGTTTTGAGGAAGGAGATATTAGAGGAGGCACATTCCACCCCGTACGCCGCACATCCTGATGGCACAAAAATGTATCGAGACCTTCGAAATACATTTTGGTGGAGGAATATGAAAAGAAATATAGGTTCATTGGTGGCAAAATGCATAGTATGCCAACAAGTTAAAGCAAAACATCAAAGATCGGCAAGGTTATTAAATCCATTAGACATACCTGAATGGAAGTGGGAGAATATCGTTATGGACTTTGTGGTAGGATTTCCAAGGTCAACAAGAGGACAAAATGCTATATGGGTAATAGTGGATCGTCTAACAAATGCCGCTCATTTTCTTTCAGTAAAAATGACATTCAGTCTAGATCAACTGGCGCAGTTGTACATTAGAGAGATTGTAAGATTGCCTGGTGTCCCCGTGTTCATTGTATCTGATAGAGATTCGAGATTTACGTCAAAGTTTTGGAAGAGCGTACAAGAAGCTATGGGAACGAAATTGAATTTCAATACACCATATCACCCTCAATCTGATGGTCAGTCTGAAAGGACCATTCAAACTTTGGAAGATATGCTAAGGGCTTGTGTTCTTGATCTAGGAGGCAGTTGGGAATCGTATATACCTCTGGTAGAATTTGCTTATAATAACAGTTTCCAAACAACTATTGGAATGGCACCGTATGAAGCTCTCTATGGTAGAAAATGTAGATCACCTGTTCATTGAGACGAAGTTGGAGAAAAGAGAGTTTTGGGATTAGAGATCATTGAAAGAATAGCTGAAGTCATTGATAAGATCCATATCAGGATAAAGGCCGCGTAAAATAGACAAAACAGCTATGCAGATACCAGGAGAAAAGACTTGAAATTTGAAGTTGGAGAGAAAGTCTTTCTAAAGGTGGCACCAATAAAGGGTGTACTTAGGTTCGGCAAGAAAGGCAAACTACGACCTCGTTATATCGGACCTTTTGAAATACTTGATAGGGTTGAAAATATGGCTTATCGATTGACGTTGCCACCTAAACTATCGGTAGTTCACAATGTGTTTCATGTATCGATGATCAGAAAGTATATGCATGATCCTGATCATGTGGTCAACTACCAATCCTTGGAAGTACAAAAAGACTTATCTTATGAGGAATTACCGATCAAGATACTAGATCGAAAGGTACATAAATTACGGAACAAGGAGATTCAACTAGTCAAGGTGCAATGGAATAATCATGGAGTATAAGAAGCTACTTGGGAAAGAGAAGAAGAAGTTAAAGACAAATACCCAATACTCTTTGTCCAACCATAAGGTAAATTTCAAGGACGAAATTTTATTTAAGGTGTAAGGGTTGTAGTAGCCGAGAAAAATAAAATGAAATTATGCTAATATTTTGTGATGGTCTAGCACCACGAGCCTAACCCATTTTAGAAACGACCTATGGAAGCCCTACCCATGTAAAATTACGAAAGCCCAAGTCATAAGTTAATTAAAAGCCTAGCAATTTAAGAGATTAAATTTAAGTAAAATTGATTACAAAGATTTAGTGAATAACTGGGTTGTCCCAATGATCATCTACATGATATTTCATATAGATAACCCAGGTTCGAATCACCATGTAGATGTTTTTTATAAAACTTTCATATGAATTATTTTTATGGCTTAAAGACTCTTCAAATTCTTAGTTAAAGACTAAATTTAATAAATTTAATGATAATACAACTCTCCACTTAATTTTTCATTAAAAAGAAAGGTTATAGAAGTAGAAGGTCGCTTTTTCACTACACTCCTCTTCAAATCCAAATTTCATCTCATTTTCTCTCTAAAAAAATATATTTCATATCAAGTTAAATTTAAGGAATAACAAGGATGAGAAGAAGGAAGGCTTTCTATACATTTTGTTCTTTTATCCAAGAAAATTCAAGGTAGATAGAGGTGCAAATATTCATTTGTTTTCAAATCTGATTTTTCGATATATGTTTAAATGAAATGGTACCTTCGGATATGGTGCTTCGGCACTACAACAGTTTGAATGATCATTCTCCGGTTCTACGTGTTATGATAATGTTATAATAATTGGATTTTGCCGGAAATCCATCTACGTGCGATGGTATGAATCATAGTTCAGAATTTCTAATTTGATAACGAATTGCACCGATGATATCTAATGAGTTTCAAATTCATGGGTTAATTCCCTTCCTATAGGTTGAATGGATTTTCCTTGGGGCGTAGATGATGGTAAAGAATGATGCAACATGTCATGGAGAAGCCGGTGATTTACATCTTTAGTTGATTTTGAGATGTTTACACTTTCTTTAAATTTAATTCCTATGAATATTGTGTGGATCTATTTTATGAACACTCGTTATGAATAAACTATGTTTAAAAGTAGATATGCGTTATAAGAATAAATTTACAAATCACCGTATACAAAAAAAAAAAAAAAAAAAAAGTTAGCGACTTAAAATTTTGATATCTCTTCAGAAATTTCAGTTTCTGCCTCATCTTTAAAAAAATATATAACTCTTTCGTTACTTAGTATTTTTATACGAGACCAATTGAATTGGATAGCCTAATAAGTTAGATACTTAATAAATTAGAATAATGTCAATCCAATATCGGTAAAAGGTTATATGTCACATAAAGTAAACTGTACTGGGTGCTGTCTCTATTTTTCAGCTTCTACCCTTGTTTTCAAAAATTCATAACTCACTTGTTACTTCTAATTTTTGGATTAAATCAATTGGATTTGATAGTCTCATGGATTAGCTACTGAATAAAGTTTAAATCATGTGGTTTTGACATCGGTGGAATTTAATATGTCATTTGAAGTGAATTGCACCGATTTACCTTTCAACCGGGTCGCTACTGAGTTTTGAAAAATATTTTAATACCCATATGATGTCGATGGAAGCTAATTTTTGACTATGTTATATTATAAAGAGTTTAATACCTTACATTAAAATTTGATGATGTTTCAAGGTCGATATCTATGAAAATAAATTTATTTTGACAATTACTGTTTGAGACAAAAGCTAGAACAACAACATTACTTTTTAAGTTTTGCCAAAATTTCACGTCAATAGTCATTACATGCATGGAATCCATCCTAAAAACTTTTTTTTTGAATTTGTTTTCTTTTAGAATTGAATTATTGTTTAAATAAAAAAAAAAGAAAAATCTTTAATTAAATTCTAAAATTTAATCTTTATACTTTCTATTAAAAATATATTGAACTAACTTTAAGACTAATGTACAATGATTGAGTGAGGTTTCCGTCCATGCAGGTTGGGACGTTACATTAGTTGTTCCTTTGAACCAAGATCTTGAGATCTTTAGTCAACATGGTAGAGTTACCGTCATTAGGACTCTTACTCAGTAGGCTTAATATCATTCCCTTCGATATGCAGTATACTTGATCTCTTGGTAAATATATATAAATGGATCCACAAGTTTACACCAATGAGATCAACTGCTTAAGGTATTATGTCTATGACATATATGTCTAGACTTACCATTATATGTGACTTAGTATCTTTTCAAATTTAGCTAGCCAATGATCGATTCATTTGATAGATACACATTATCACCAACTAAGAAATTCTCTCATGAAACTACATGCTTCTCATTAGCTTTATCTAAAGTTTTATCAATTTCAAACAACAATGCTGGAGGATTTCTAACAAACTGTTAGACTAGTCAATCATATTTACTAGTGGATTTCATATATGGGTATTCAATATCATCATTAAAGCATTGCAATGCATTCGAACTTTATGAATATTCTCAAATATTCCAATTGTTCTTATGTATCCAAACAACCGTCATGATTGGCTTTCATCCCATTTAATCCACTTTAGGGCTTTCATCCCATTTCATCCACTTTAGACTTAGTGTATATCATCGCATCGCAATATCCTTTCAATACCGCAGGATATCTTGTGAAATGTAATCCATAGGTCATGGTATATTTCAAATACCTAAGGACCCCTTTCAATGCCACCCAATAATCATGGTCTGAATTACTCGTGAATCTACAAGTTTATTCACAACAAAAGCATTATCCGATCAAGTGATATACACTAGATTGCTAACTACTTGTAAATATCTCAATTGTGACACACTTTCACCCTTATTTTGACCAAGTGTAGATTTGTATCAATACTTAAAACTTTTTTAAATATTTTCTCAACAAATGAGATTGGGAAAGTACAATTCCTTCAAATGTTCTAGAGATTTTTATCTCTAGTATTACATCTGCCACACCCAAGTCTTTCATGTCGTAATGCTTCGTAAGCATTTTCATAGCGTTTAGCACCATTTCGTGACTATTGTTCATCATCAACATATTGACTACATACAAATATATAGGCATCTGGTGTATTTTTCACGCATATACACTTGTCACATTCATTTATTTTGAACTCATTTGACAACATCGTTTTGTCAAACTTTTGGTGTTAGGAGCTTGTTTCAGTCCATATAAGGACTCAACATGTTTACAAACTTTGTGGCTTTCTTTTGAAGACACCTTTAGGTTGCTCTATATATATATCTCTTATTCCAACTCACTATTTAGGAATCCCGTTTTCATATCCATTTGGTAAATCTCAATGTTATGTATTGCCGTAGTTGCTTTTAGTAATCTTATCAAAGTGATTCTGGTCACGGGTGAATAGGAAAAGAAGTCAAATCCATCTTCCTACCTATATTCTTTGACAATCAATCTAGCCTTATAATTATCAATGGATCAATCAGGTTTTAATCCATACCCTAAGGCTTATTTCCGGGAGGTACATCCACCAATTCCCATGTATGAATTTGCATTCTGAAATTTATCTCACTATTCATAGTTTTCTTCCAATGCAGTGCTTTCGAAATAAACATTGCTTCTTTAGAAGTCTTTGGGTCATTTTCTATCATATATGTGAGAAAATTCGGACCAAACGAAGTGGACATTCTAGCCCTCTTACTACGCCTTAGTTTATCATCATTTAAAGATCCATTTGTAGTTTCATATGTTCTATTATTCAAACTTACATTTTCCTTATCTTTGCAAGGAAACACATTCTCAAAGAATATCACATTCCTTGACTCAATTATGGTACTCTCGTATATATCTGATTTGTGTACGAGGAAACGATATGCACTACTATTATTTGTGTATCCAATAAATATGCAATCAATCATTTTGGGACCAATTTTTATTTGTTTGGGCTTAAGAACCTCAACCTTTGCCAAACACCCCCACACTTTTAAGTGTTGGTAGGAATGAGGATGAAATTTCCATAACTCATATGATGCCTTTTCCATTTTCTTGAGAGGTACAGAAAAGTGTAACTTTAAACTAAGTTACCCCCACAAGTCCTAAATTAGGGTTATATATCGAAGTAGTAGCGTTGTACCCACACGACTTGAACTTTCCACATAAGTTCTCAAGTATTTATGATAACCCCCACATTTTTTGGGTTATTTTTAAATTTAGCGTTTATCAACTCTTTCATAGTTCAATCATTTATCACTTAGGTAACCTCCGGATCGAGTGCTTCTTGAAAGTCCGAATACTTTCAAAATAGTGGTCATTGATTCACATAAATGAAAATCATTTTCCATTCGAAATTGTACTTCAATCAACCATATTAATTTGACCATCCAAAGTAATCAAGGTCATCACATAGACCAACAATGCTTTTAAAGCATATACCAATTTAATTGGGTTCACGATTGAAATCAAATTCAACAATGAAGAAGACTAGACATCTTCAAATATATGTAACTTTCTCATTTGTGATATTTCACAAATAATATTATTCACGTCAAATAGTAAGGTACATCTTACCTTATTCACTATATTCACATTTGAATGAATTAATCAACCATAAGTTGATAAGTTGTGTTCTCAAAGTCACAACATTACAAAAGGACATACATCTTGGAATTAATCTTAGAATATTTCATAATATTCTTCATAATTTTTTTTATTATTTTTTTCATAAGATGGTTTTATCCTTTACAAATTTACAAATGAATATTAATTTACAATCATTATTTTCAAGGATATCTGGCATCATTGTCAATTATAGACACCATTTGTGCTCTATGAGATATTTTCATACCCCAATAATTGGGCAAGCAATTTTCACTTTAAAATAATTAGAACAAAACCACAGTTTGTCGCACTCTTATGCAACTATAATTCTGCATAAGTCATCTCATTTAATTTTATAGAATTAATTGAGACTATCATAATTAACCAATGTTCATATAATTTTCAAATCAAAATCCATAGACATATACCAAATTTACAACTTCATACCGTATATGTCACTTATCGAATTGACGCATACTGTATATGCAACTTTACCGTATATGTGACTTACCGGATATGGAAGCTTACCAACTTACCGTATTTGACAACCTACCGTATATGATTTATCGTATTTGGCAGCTTACATACTTACTGTATTTAGCAGCCTATTGTATATGGGAGCATACCGTATTTGTTAGCTATGAAATGAACAGACATAATTTTCAATACTCACAGAACATCAAGAGACTATTATCCACATTACAAATCTGGATTTGAATGTTTCACAGTAGCA
The DNA here is from genome assembly GCF_002742605.1 of Olea europaea var. sylvestris. Taxonomy (NCBI): domain Eukaryota; kingdom Viridiplantae; phylum Streptophyta; class Magnoliopsida; order Lamiales; family Oleaceae; genus Olea; species Olea europaea. Next base: position 15,843,962 of record NC_036241.1, on the reverse strand, counting down.
CTAGAAAATTAGGCAACATCCTAATCCAAAAGTGGCCTCGTAATACATACCCACATATAAGACAGATTTTAATTCTCTTACTCATAAATCACTAATTATTTGAATCTCTCATCAGTGGACTTCCTTTGTAAATTATATATATTAAGCAATAATCATCACATGCATAAGGATAAACTACACATGGAAAGATGAAGGAAACTGAATTCGGATTTGAACAGTCATCGTGGTCAACTTAAATGTTCTCATTTCACTTTTGAAACTTCCACCAATTAACCGAAAAGAAAACTGAATTCTTTATCATGAATTGACATGATCAATATCAATAAATATGGCTTTGGTAATTTCCAATAGCAAATTCATTAGAAATGGATTTAAAGCAGAAACATTTGTTATGGATTTTCAGTTTTCTTCTTCATTTCACGCACAGGTTTATTGCCTTTTGAACAACATATATCCAACATTTTCTCAACCCAATTTCAAATCTAAATTATTTTGCATGCAATTATTCCAACTATGCAAATATACGATTGGCACATGGAGTGTAATTAGGAACTGATGGCAGCCATGCATTTTATAATTTATTTATATCTTTCCATAGACTTCCAATTCAATAATTTACTTTCCATCATATTATAAATAAATGGACGGCATAATGCAATAGTCAGTAGTTACAACATGATTAAGTTTACAACTTAATGATTTTTTCGGAACTCAACAGGTATCGGTTCACATGCGAAATTAGAATTGGAGGAGACAACCCGTAAGATACATTATGATAAACTGTTTTTATCCCAAATAAATTTTATTTATTTGAGTACGTAACTTATCAAATTCCCGAACGTAAAACAAAAGAATGTGTACTCAGAGACTTATGGACATAATATTTAGTTTTGCATAAGGCCCAATCAAAATTCCTCATTCACACAATACTCATTGAGTTAAAGGTCTCAGCACATTGTTCAGAGATATAATCGACCAGCCGGTCCAGATTACAACAGTTTAAAATGATGCCGTGCACAGTGTTAGTCGAACATGCATAAATTCCAATACATGATACGGATATATAAATATCTAAATTTCTAACAGAATATTTTATGCACAACAACACAAAATTCATCTTAAGATTGTTGAAAAATTACACCGATAATTGTGTATATTATTTCACAATAAACATATCGTTTATTTGCATGAAATCGAAACGTATTCCAACTTACTGAAATTGGATTTAATAAGGCAAAATGAAAATTTACCGATTTTGAAGAATATGAATGTGGAACATTCTCTTCCGATTCTTGAAAGATTGAACCAATTCCGAAGAATATGAATCTTTCGATTCTTGAACGATTGAACCTTGCAATATAAATTAGATTAATCATTTTCTGAAATCAAATCATAATAAAAGGAAATCAGAAAATGAGGATAAGATGCAAGTGATGAATTTTTTATCGAGGTAAGTGTTGGACACTTTGTCCTTAAGATGAATTTGCCCCGCATCGATGCTAACGATTTTTCGACAATCATCTCTCAAGATACAACGACCACGTCGAGCCATGGGAGCACTCCAAATGATTTCGACCATCGAACTCGGACGAAATTCCCTCTCTACCATGACCATGACTTTGATGTAAAATCAAAGCATAAATTGAAATGGAATGACATGGTATCTATGACTTTTCTTGAATTTCTTGAATGATAAAATTCAAACATATGTGGTATATATATAGTAGTTGAAAAGGTATGTCAAAAGACACAATCATACCAAGAGTCACATTTCTTGGAATTTATTTCTATACATTAAGAGACACAATTATTGAAAATTAATTATACCCAAATCAAGAGTCATGATCTTTCACATGAAAAGACACACTTTTCATCCACTTTTTTCTAGAATATTCCACAATATTCTATACGATTTTCCAATAATTTCAAGTATTAAGCGCTTTATATTTGGCTTAATTTCTCATTCACCAAATTAAGAATTTCACTTAAATAATTATGCAAACCAATTTTACATACAAAATTCCAACAAGAGTAACATACGTTAGTTTTGAGAACTTTTGTTTCTATATTATTTTGTTCTGTTTTAATTTTCACAATGATCAAAAAATATGAAACGATATTCAATTTTCCGTAAAATTTTTATATCATAACATAAATCAATGTTGGAATTGTATTTCGCATTGTTTTATATCTTCAATTTAGTTACTTGGTGCCCAAAAAATTTGTTCATACTTTGCTTTAAGACATCATCCAGAATGTTTTATGCACGATGAACGACTAGAGACAATAGAAATAAATAGAAGAATTTATATAAATTTTACACAAATTTAGATATTATACATGTATGAAAAATGATCTACTACGCACCGTTATGGTAATACCATCAATTAATAGGTGGATACTTTAATTCCTATGATTTGTCTTAACTTATTCGTCAATTAACTAATGTTATATAATTATTATTTAACAAAAGTTAAAGAATAACACTTAATACATCGTTTTTCATGTATGACACAAATAGAGTATTTATTCTTATGAGTTTGTATAGCTAAGTCATAGGCTGAAATGTCTTCAAAATTTTCAATTTGTTAGCACTCGTCTTTATTTATATCTAACAAAATTAACATATTGTAATCAAGGTTTTAACATACTTAGTGTGTAAAAATGCGTTTCGATTGAACATCAAGCCATTATAAGCAAATGCGAACCTATATGAAGCATGTGTAATTATGTGTTTTTCAATTTTTAATATTATTTTTAATATTATAAACTAATAAGTAAAAATAATGCATTCTTCGAACTCCCTTATTTCAACTCGAAAATTTCTATTACTTCTTATAGATGGTATGATATTATTGTCAACCTCATTCTCATCATCATAACCATCAACCATCCAAGATTGTGTCTTATTAACATCACTTGCTAGTAAAATTAAAGGAAAATCGAAGAAGAATGAGAACCTGGCTCGACGTAGATAGTTTGTAATTCTACAAAAAAATTGTTTTGATTTTTTATTTTAATAAACATCAAAATTCTACAGATTATTATATATAATTCATGGATTTGGGTGATCTAGGCCAATTTGTTGTTTGTTTGGCTCAATTTGCTTTTTTAAGTTGGAATTTTTCATGTCTACATCATTACAAAATAAATATTCAAGATTTATTATGTGATTTTTATAATCCAAGTATTACTTTGTGATATGGTTAATATTTTGGGAAACACTATATACCCAATTTAGACTCCATATATTATTTGTAATTGAAATTAATTTTAATTACTTCAGTATTAAGTTGGTCATTTATCATTGTTTCTAAACCATCTCAGAATTCAAAAAAAAAAAAAAAAAAAAATTTGCCAAACCGTGAGACATGTTTTTTGGAAATCCATCCGCTATGAATGTTCCATTATAGAAGAAACATTGGGTTCAATTGCATTGATAAGTGACCAACCGATTTGTGTCATGAATGTTCCATTATAGAAGAAACATTGGGTTCAATTGCATTGATAAGTGACCAACCGATTTGTGTCACTCCAGTCAACCATCTTGATATCACTCATTTTACGACTCAATAATTTTCTAATTCACAATTCAATAATTCAACAAGATACGCATAATCTGCATAAATATATATTCATGTGCCATATAATGTACAAATTTTTGGTAAATGGCATGTTTGGTGGCACATATATAGGTCACAGTTGATTATTCAGTATGAGTGAGTGATTTACATGTTTTCTATTTTACTATATTTTTAACTATATAGCTTGAATTAAATTAATGTCAAAGTAATTCTTGAAATTGTATCAAATGCTAGGTAAGGGGTGTAATTTCCTCTTTTTAAGTTATAAAAATGGGTTAGACTCTGTTAGACTAATTTTGACATAATTTTTTTAACAAAACTGCATGTATATTTTGACATTCAAGCGTGCATATGCGGTTAATGAAATGGATTGACTGCATTATTACGTGTATATTTTATATGTGGACGTTTCGAAAATTCATCAAGTATATGATTGCATTTTAGAACACCATTTAATACTAATTATTTGAAAATGCCTAAAATTGATAGAATTACATTGTAAATATTTTCATGCGTATGATTAAAAAAGAATTTCAAATTTTCTTATTATTTTCCGAATCTTAACCTGTGTTTGGGTAATATTTGTAAATATTTAATAAATTTATCAACCACTCATTTCAATTGTTTCGGAGATCCATGCGATCTGGGACCTTATCAATGTTATGCTTGTACTGCTGGAGGAAGAATGATGGTTATACTGATTCGGTATACTCTAATGTCCCCCTCGGTACAATATAGTTAAAGTCGCTAGTAGAAAATCGAAATAACTAGCTATAGTAAACATGAAGGAGCTAATTTATAAACAAAACCGTCTACAAACATTTTTTGAACATATTTTCATTATTAAAATAAATAATTACAATTACTTTTATCCTAATTATCTTCTTTTCGCCTAGAATATATGACAGCCACTGCAATGAGTTGGGCCCATGGTTGGTTATTAATCTAAAAATCACTTTGAATAAGTCTAAAATTTGACCAGTTTGAGATTTTAATTAAAAGATTTTTTTTTATTTTTTTTAACACAAGAAAATCCGCATGTCTGTGTAAAGAGCTATGTTAAACTAGCCACCTGGCTGTAACCTAGTAGACCGCCGTGTTCATAAATTTGCTTTGGAAAATAACGTAAAATCAATAAATAAATTAATATAACAAAAAAGCCACATAAATCGAATTCAAGTTTGGTTAGGTGTTTCTCTGTCAGTCAAAACGTAAATAAAGACAGAAAAGTGGGAGTGAGTGAGTGAGAGGTAATGTGGTACATTTCGTCTTTATTTTCAAGGTTATCTTCTGTTTGCTTTTTCTCCAACCCTTCAATTAATTCTTCAATAATTCTGCATGTACAGATTACTGTATCACAGTGTAGACCCCATGTAACGATAAAAAAAGAAGTACAAAAAAATCACCCCACCCACACATGCCATGAGTTTTCTATTGCAATTTTATGAAAAGACTTTCTATACTCATAGAAACGTCCATTAATTCTTATGTAGAATAGTCTACTATGTACATATTCAAGTTGATTTTTGACTTCCCCAAGAATTAGTATAAATTCTTCACTATCATCTTTCCAATAATGTAGAATCTGAACAACGATTACGTATTTATGAAATTTCGTGTGTTAGGATTTATTGTGAAAAATATATATCGTCTGCAAGAACAAGTGTTGAAACTAAAATAAAATAAATAAGCTGATATGTTAAATTTTAGATGAAATAATTTAACTCAGTAAAAACGATTTTGAACTTCGTTCGATCATGTTGATTAGTTTGCATAATATTTGGTATTTCTAAAATTATATACCCAAATTGTTTTCCCAACACGTGCTCATTCCAAATTACAAGCCAAGAAACAACTTTTTTTTCCTTTTTTTTTTTTTTTAATTTCAGTACATTTACCTAAACCAAGTAGAATGTGAATGGAAAGATTCTTGAAGGGGCCGAAGTGATAATAAAATAGGGAGAATAATCAAACAGAACCTTTGAAGTGATTTTCATAGCTAATCAATTATTCCCAAAATTTTAGAATAATCAAACCGAACCTTTGAAAAGATTATGTATCCGCAATTAATTATATAGACATAATTAGACAAAATGATTGATTAAAATTCTCTCAATTCTTTTTTACAGTATATAAGTTATAATAAATAATTTGAACTTCTCCTCGATATCTTTTTCTACTCTAATATCTTTAACAATAAGGTTGTGTTTAATTGACTTTATTTTTTTTTTTTTATGAAAAGTATAATTTTTTTCACCCAAGTTCCTATTTTTGAAGTATTTGATTGATATTTTTTTACATGGAAAATATTTTCTAATAGTTGATCATCTGATCATGTTTTGCTCAAAAAATAAGGAAAATATTTTATTTATGGAGAGTAGGTTCTTATTTCCTAGACAATTCATACTTCCCAAAAATCCAACTTTATGAAAAAGTACAACAATTTGAAAATGTTAAAAATTAAACTATTCAAACACATTTAATCGACAATTTTCATACAAATAAATTCTAGATAATTATCTAAAACTTATTTTTTCATACTAATTTCATACTGACAATCAAACGTGTTTTGGTATCTTACACCTCAAAAAGAGATTCTTTAGAAATTCCTCCCATGGTTCTGTGGTTAGCAGCCATAGTTTGCATCAATCTTGTTATTTTAAATAAAACTTTAATGGGACTTGAGATCTTCATCTGTAATTTAGTGGTCAAAACTTCTAGCAAACTACTTGGCATAAAATAAAAAGTAACTTTTAATTAAAGTATAAAGAAACCCTTTGTTAATACCAAAGTAATTCCGTTTTTCGAGCCTAAATTATAGGTTTTACAATAAATTATATATTTAGATTTGCCAATGGAATGCATTTCACATTCGAAGCATAATTGAGCACACATATAATAACAATATCATTTATTATTTTCACAATCTAGGATTTTGGTTCAAAAGGGAAGATTGTCAAACGTCGTCTTTGTGATTTCATACTTGATGCTTCATCTTCATTCATTGAAGAGTTCGAAATTTGTTGTGGTGGTGGCGGCTAGAATGGCAAAAAGAGAATTTTGTTTTTATCTTTAGCCCTTATTTGAGCTTCATTTCACCAAAATACATTCTTTAATAACGATTTGACATCATTTCAATAACACATTTTTTAATAAAATAATATTATAGGTGAATCCAAAACTTTTTTTTTTTTTATTTTTAACCACACGTTATTCATCATAACACTACTTCAAAATGTATTTTTGAGAAAAATGGGGTTCAAACAATCCCTTAATTTTTTAATAATTTATTTGAAAATCGCTTGCACTTTTTAAAAATATTTGAGAATATAATTGCAATTAGTTTTTTATTTTTTTCCTTTCTATTCTTTTTTCCTTGTTTAAATAGGAGTGTATGTTCATTATTTCACAATTTTTTATTGGAAAATTGGATGAAAGTGGATGGAAATGATGATTTCAACAATGAAAATTGTAATTAAGAGTGGCAATGCAAAAATAATAATAATAATATTTAAAAATGTAAGGTGTTGCAAAATGAACTTTAAATGTAAGGATGTTTTGTGCTAATAACCATCCAGATTTGTATTATACTTGAGCACCCCAATAATTACAATATTATTATTTATTATTTTCACAATTTAGGATTTTGATTTAAAAGGGAGATTGTTAAACGTCATCATTTTCCATTTTTTTTCCCCTTGATGCTCCATTTTCATTCATTGAACCAAACCAAACCATTGGTTTGAAGAATATAATTAAAGAAAGGAAATTGCAACAAAATTTGATACCCTTTGCAAGTGTCCAATTAATGTCGAAGGTTTCCTCCTGAGAATTTTTGCTTAAATGTGTTATCAACAAGATTAGCCAGTAGTTCTCATTTTTTTCAAGTAAAAAAGAGCTTAACTTGTTGAACGTCTCATTTTTTCTTAAATTTTTCGAATGGAGATAAGGAGTCAAAGACTTATTTTCGTAACATCCCTTGTGTGACACTCTAAACTCTCCATGATAATGGTACAAATGAAATTCATAGTTTATAGTAATGAAACCTGCAGTCCAACAAAAAACATGTACGAAAATGAAGAACCTAGGATCTTAGTGAGTAACGTACGATAGGTGTCTGGTTAAAAGCAAGGCGCAGGGTAGGGTTAGCAAGTGTAACATATCGACAATATTAGAGGAACTATAGGCACGCAAGTTGTTGGGCTTCATGCCCGACACCACACGTGTGCTTTTTCATCTTCATTTTGCTTTTTCATTAGTGAATGAGAATATATTTCACACGTGGCTTGTCTCTAGTGTGGGCCATCCCAAACCACAATGGCACTTTTGGGTCGGCCGATTCTCATTTAAAAAATTTAAAATAAAATACACCATTTTTTTATCCTTTTAATCGAACTGCATGTAAGCACTTGAATTATCACTCTTAAAATAGTTCGCGTTTGAAGTGATTCATTTAATGTTGTGTTTGTGTAATAATAACGATGAACAATATAGAATCAAGAAAGAAATATAACACAATATTTACATGGTTCGACAGTAGGCCCAAGTCAATGAGAGCGAATCAACTATGATTTTATTATATGTTAATAATAGGGTTAAATCATATATATATAGTTATATACTAATCTAGCCTATACAAGATTTTAGAGAAAATTCAAAAACCTAATATTATCATACTTTTACACAGCTCTTCTCACTCCACTCCATTCCACTCAGTTTGAGAATCAGGAAAGAAAGGCAACAAAATATTTACATCATTTCGCTCTACTCCGACATCAGTTTATTTATTTTCATATACATGTATTTCACTATATGAGCCACATATTACAATATTTGAATTTCAAACAATAATTGAATTCAAACTTTTTTTCTTAGAATGAGAAATCATCTTGCTACGTGCCTCAAGGTAAAATCTTTCCTAGTGCTACTCGTCTTATAAAATAATAATTTGAGGTTCGGTACATAATTACGATCAATTTTCCTTGTTGGAAAGAATAATTTGTAAATTACAAGTTCATGATGATCTATTTGTCCAAGTGATCTTACACTATTATCCTAATATAAAAGAGTTGAATGGTTCTCTCTTTATCACATGATTTGTTGATAAACCCATTGCTAGGAAATAATATTGTTAGTGCAATGTATCAGGGAAAAACGCACTCAATTGATGAAAGGACTGGATTGAGGAGGCTTTCGTCCTAGGGATTAACTCAAAAGTTATTCCGCTTCCAAAATAATTAATTATTGTTTTTTCTATTTACTCACTTTCTTGACTCCTTCATCACTTGTCTTGTCTCATACCTACCATAAAACAACATTATAACATTGCTCAAAGTTTACAAGAAGTTTGACAAGTGAAAGCTTTGCGACAAAGAAATTAAGAAGTCAAAAGTAAAGACCCAAAAATAACTCTTTACAAGGTTTGCATTTCTTATCCCACTTATTGCATAAATACAGGCTGTTATCTGCTAAATTTTCATTTCCAGTCAAATTGGACCAAACTTTTACTATCCCTAAGTTATTTCTTGTGGACAAGAACAAAAAATTTGGTTGCGCGTGCAACTAAGAAATAAATATTTATTTTGTTGGTCAGCCCACATTTTGAAACGTGGTTAGACTCTGAATGGCCCACTTTTCAACTGGACTATGTAATTTTCTTCAAGAAAAGTCTTTGACGGTAATCCACTTGACCATTTTACTATGGCACAAATTCTTTATAAAATTAAAAATTATTTTTGAACCGTATCTCCACAATCTTTTGTGATCAATTTGTCTAGTAAAAAATAACTTTAGGGGAAGGCGATGCAGTTTCTTTCATAATATAGCTAGGCAAGGCAGAAACTACTGTTGATAAAACTTAGACCCCAAACAAAGCATCATACGATGAAAAGAAAAGGAAGAAACCTAGGAGTACCAGAGCGGTTAAATTACACTGGAAATTATTTTTCTTCAAAAAAAAATAAAGAAAAAATAAAAAAATGCAAAACATATACCTATTAATTATGATAATTTCAAGTCTAATCTAGATTTGTTACAAGTAACTAATTTCGAACCGTTGTGGGTCCCAAGCCACTATCCCCCTCTCTTGTCATTTTCATCCCCGCACAAGAGAAGAATAGGGTACCTACGCCCCACTCCTTGACTAAACCTCTTCCACCTTCTCTCATCATAGGTTGGTGGAAAAGCTACAAGACATTACCCAAGTTTCGTGCCACAGCATCAGCGGCATATTCGCTTGCCCTTTCTTTCCAAAAGGGAGAGGGCCGATAGGAATTGGGGACTTTGACTTTCCTTTGGACCTACCACTCTTCGAAACGGAAAGAGAAACGCTCCTATAATCTTAGTTAATGTGAACGCGGAATCCCAAATCCATCGATTATACTATCAGGCACTTTCGTTTGCTATTCTAATTCTATAGAAATATATGCTTCCGTCGGTCTATCATTCGAAGTCTTCGCTATCGGTTATTGGGTTGCAGGTATGATCTTTTCTCTTCTTTCAGAAGCTAGGATGCTCAGCTTTATTCGAAAGGGTGAATTGATGCTTGGCTGTCTGTTGCTGTAGCCAGGCGAATCCATTATAATGATTATAGAATGTAGTATTTATTGACAACTAACTGCCAAGGGATAAAGAAAGTTTCAAGCATTTTTTGAGTCCTAATGGGCATGGCACAGTAGTAAAGAAGAACTGTTCTATACGGAGTATCGAATGTTCGAATCCCCACGATAACTAGAAGGCAACATTTATATTGGAAAGCATTTATCCTGTAGAGACAAAGTTATGATGCGCTTTGTCACCCCTCCGGGGCTCCTGTCCGCGCATCATAAAGGGAAGTCTATAAGGAGGAAATCAAATCTCGAATGTCCGGTCCAAGTGTATATAAATTGTGACAGCATCCGAATTTACCTTTTTTGCCATACCAGGGGAGAAAGCCACTACTCCTCAGGATTAGTTAGGCGATGTTTGAACACCTGAGTTATAAAAAAAAAATGTTTCAGGCATTTTTGGACTACTCTGTTGTGGAGTTAATTATTTCAAATTAGACTATAGTGTGACTAATTTTGCCCATATATTTTTCGAAAGGTAATTATTTGCACCACAATTTTTATTTATTACACCATATTTTAATTAGACTTAAGGTTCTTAAAATTTTTGCTCATTATAGCACTTATATCTCTAACAATTTTTCATGTTATTCTTATTCTCAAACTTTTCATTAACTTATGCATTTTATATTTGATAATATTTTTATATCCAAAATTCCATTGAAATGGAGTAAAATAACTTATTTTCTCATCATATTTTTAAACAATAAATAAAAAAAGTTCAAAAGATATTCTTTTCCTCATTTTAAAGCATGAAAACAATTTTATTTATTTTATTTATTTTTTATTTATAAATCATCATCAAGGATGAGACGTACGTACTAATAAATGGAATGTTGAAGATAAGTATTCGTTGGAAAAGAGTTCAAAAAATAACTGTTACAATAAACAAAGATTGAGGAGTTTAACTGTAATTAAAAGGGGGTATATCAAATAAAAATTGTGTGTGATAATATAACCACAATTTTTCAACACGGGGTTTTGTTTCATATTTTGTTTGGATAATTATATTTGCACAAAATTTTTTTTAATATTTGCACCATATTTTAATTATACAAAATGTTTTCAATGTTTACTCACTTTTGCATTTATACCCTAAAAATTTTTCTTGTCGCATTGTCATTCTTAACCTTCAATTAATTAATATATTTTTATCTCTAATCATGATTTTCATCCAAATATTCATGCATTGAAAAGATGGGAAATATTTTGTTTAAGTTTTATATTAGTTATTTAGTTCAGTTATTAAAAAATACAAGAGATAAATATATCTTTTTGACCTCATAGCAAGCATTTTGGACAAAAATCATCTCTATAGACAAAATGTAAAAATTAATAGTGAGTTAATAAAAAAAAATTAAAAAAAGAAGAAGTTGAAAACGTAAGTGTAAAAAGAAGAAAAGTTTAGGAATGTTCATTTTAATTAAAATGTGGTGTAATTAACAAAAATTATGGTGTGAATATATTTACTCTTTTGTTTGTTAGGTTCTTAACTTTCCTCATTTTTTTTTTACATTTTATTAATTAATAATAGTATTTAATGGATATTCTTAATTATAATTATGTTTAGTATTGTGCGTCAATTGTTAGAGCGCTCGCAATGCATGCATATGTCATGAGATCAAATGATATTGTGCATTTTTTTTATACTAGTAGTAAGTACGTGCTTTGCATGTCTTATGTATCGAGTGAATTATATACGTAATATTTTTTGAAACCTGTTGAGATAATTGATATTGTTAAAGAAAAAAAGTATAATTATTAAATATATGAATAAAACTTTTTTGAAAATGTGTATATAATGTTAAAATATTGAATAAAATGAAATATAATCTTTTAATTACAATAACACTTCTCCGAATACAATATTTTTTATCGTCTCACGAGTTTTCATTTTTTTTTATTTGTAGTTCACATAAACACAAATATGTAAATCATATAAAAATATTCATACATATGCAAGTATAATTATTAAATATATGAATAAAACTTTTTTGAAAATGTGTATATAATGTTAAAATATTGAATAAAATGAAATATAATCTTTTAATTACAATAACACTTCTCCGAATACAATATTTTTTATCATCTCACGAGTTTTCATTTTTTTTTATTTGTAGTTCACATAAACACAAATATGTAAATCATATAAAAATATTCATACATATGCAAATTATTGGAACACATAATATTACAAGTAAAACACGAAAGTAGTAAAGATCTAATCTTGAACAAAGAATCGAACTGTATATCAAAAAATAAAATTTATTGAAAATAATCATTTAATAGACTAAACACTAATTCTTACATAACTGAAAGAAACTACCATGAAAAAGAGTTTTGACATGATATGGAACATAAATATAAAAATTAGAGAATGATAATAATTTTTGAGGTATAGTAATTCAAATATTCAAATATTAAAAGAAAAACGATGTAATTTGCTCAATGAAAATTTGGAATCTTGATTTTTTGATTCCACATAAAATATAGAAAAGCAGAATCAAATACAAAATGGAAATATTAAAAAATATATATATCTTGATTATGAATATCCAAAAATATATTGTATGTAATAAGTGGATTACCAAAAGTTTTTATGTATATACAAAAATAACGTGAAATAATAATAAAATACCCAACATTATATTAATATTTTTTTTCTGAAACACAATCAATCTACTATTATATTAAAACATACCTTTATATATTGTAATATTTTTTTTATGAATATGTATTAGATATATTTAGCTTCAATTTTAAGTAACTAAACTTAAATTGATTAATATAAAGTACTGTAATGTACATTAATGAAATTTATATTTTAAAGGAGATAAAATGACGTAGAGTTATATTAAATTTTTGGACTTATAATGTAATTGGTAATTAGTAACGATTATTGTACATTTAAAATTAAAAGCGTGGTTGTCAAAAATAAAATATAAAAGGGCAAAAATGAAAATTAAAAGTTTTCTATACCAAACAGTGGCGGATATATAATAGATAAAAATTTTAGGTTATATAACTAGTAGTTTATTTTATTTTCAAACCCTTCTTTGCTTAGTTGGTTAGAGCTTACATTTTTATATTACAAGTCTTGAGTCCGATTCTTTCCCGTCCATTTTATTGTCCAAAATTTTTATTTCTATAATATTTACCAAAATTAATTCCCTAAGGAAATGATTCGAAACTATAACTTCTAATTTGGATGACTGGAAGCTTAACCATCATGGCAATGATTGAATTTTGAATCTAAATTTAACAAATTAATATATGTTAAGATTCTAGGCGAGTCAATGACTATTTTTTTTGGTTGGTTTTTGTCATTTCAAATAGTTTATGCTTTAATAATTTATAAGATATGAATTATGAGTATTGAGTTTTAATATATATGTTATTTGAAAATTTGTCTAATATGAATTGTGATATTAAAAATTATTTGAGTATCGTGAAATGTGAATATGTAATTTATGAAAATTGAAAATGAGAAATTGGGAAATTTATAATTTGTGATGAATTGATGTTGAGAATTGGAAATTGAAACTTTAATTATATTTTAAAATTTAATTTTAATTACATTTAATCTTTGATTAACATTCAATTCTCATACTGACTATGGAATGATTTTTTCAACTAAATCTCATTCTAGTTCTTGTAGTGGTGTATCTAATCTCTCAACTACTTTTAGTCAAACAAACGATTTGTTAAGCATTGATAACACAAATAAGTTTTACTTATTATGTAATTTATATTATTTCGGATTATATTGAAATATAATATAATATAAATATACGATTTTTATATTTTAGTGTATTTACATATAGATCGAAGAATTTTTAATATTATTTTATTTAATACTAATAAACGATATCGCTATATTGCCGTTGACTATCGACAGTCAACGGCCAACGATCAACAGTCGCCTTAGCTGAGTCGAAACCCTAGATTCGCCCCTGATACCAAAGTTTCAATTATTGACATTATCGTTTTAATACTACATATATAATGTTAACATTTGAGAAGCATTCCTATTTTATATCATGGGCATAAATTTTAGAATTTGTTACAAATGAATGTAAATAATGTAAATCAATAATGTTCTTAGTCATTTTTATGTTGAGGGTTTAGAATTTCAACTGCCATTATTCAAATAATTAGTTACTTACTATTCAATTTTGATGAACAAAAAATATACCATTAACTATTTCTTTTAAGAGTAATGAATGAGATTTTATTTCTGTGATTATTCGATTTCTTTAAAACTTGTTGGCCTCTATTTTTCGTTGTGGTTATATGATTTTCATTCCCATTGCAAGTATTTTCAATTTTTTCTTATTTCAACGAAGATAAATCAGGATAAGAGCACATATTCAATAATGATTAAAAAATATTATTACATATATATATATATATATATATATATATATATATATATATATAATTTCTTTTAATTGTATGTGATAATATTTTTATTAAATAATTATTAATAGTTGTGTTTATGAAAATTAATTGACTTAATTTTCGAAAGAAATAATAATTATTAATTATTTTATTTAGAGGAAATAAATTGAATCATTTGGTATTCTGTATTTAATTATATATGTAGTATTATTATTTCTTTTAATTGTATGCAATAATGTTTTTATTAATTGTGTACTAATAAATGTGTTTAGTGGAAATTAATTGACTTAATTTTCAAAAATAATAATAATTATTAATTATCTTATTTGGCGGAAATAAATTGAATCATTTGGTATTTCATTTTTATCTAAACTTAGGTATACGCATTATTAATTGTCAATCAAATCAAATTTTAAATAAGGGTAAATAATAAATATAGCATATTAATGCAACATTTTTTTATAATTTCTTTTTGTAAACCAAATGAGGGTATATTGCGCGCGCGCGCACACGCACACACACACACACACATGGTTAGGATATAAGGTAATGGGACCGAGACCTGTCAACATATGTTTTCAGGGCTCAAATGGTATCAGAGCCAAGTTGAAAGGCTTGTGATCCCAGAGGTGCAAGGTTCGAAACTCCTTTGGCAAAGTACCATAAGTCCATGGATGGAGGAGTAGGTAATCAGCCCTTTAAACCCTAGGAGAATGGTCAGGATATAAGGTAATGGGACCGAGACCTGTCAACATATGTTTTCAGGGCTCAAAATGTATATATTGTTTCCTTCAATTCCTTCCAACAATTTAGACATCTTTCATTTTTAGTTAAAACTACGTGGAAATCTCACTTGTTGAGGAGAGCCCTTATTCTATGACACCGGAATAAAGTTATTAATATAAAAATTATAAAACTCATGGAGTATAGAACGTCTACTTCAAGTGAGATAAATTTATTCTTTTTTGAAACACCACATTGGGTTGAATGTTTTAAAAATAGCTACAAATAAATCAACAATCATTCTCTAGATTTATTTTATGAATCTCATTTATATTCAATTGCATAGCTTCTCAAGTTTAAAAATCACAACTCGATTGCTATCTTTTTTGGATTAAAAAAGTAGATTTTTTTTTTTAAAAAAATTTCATTTTGATTAATGACTATGCTAAGTTTAATGCCCCAATATGATTTTGCTAAAAATTAGATTTTAGTAAAATTTAAAAAAAAAAATTAAAGAGACGTGTGATTGAAAAGTTGATAAACGTTACTAATCTCTTGAAATGGTTATTTAATATTAATTATTAACTTTAACTTAGATTTTTATTGATATTTTTACCTAAACCAAATACTTTTATAATAAGACAATCCAGACGGTGAAAATATATATCATGACAAGAAACATGAAATTGTTAAGTGGTTAATGGAGTGGATGTAACTAACCAAACCTTGGAATTTGAAATTGTACAAAAACAACGTTATTTTTTTCTTTCAAAAATTAGGTTAAATTAAAAAATTTCTTAATTGCCTTTTTATTTTGTAGTTACCCTTATGTCATATTACAAGTTCTAAAATTTATTGGAAACAAATGATTTAAAGTATGTAACTTTAACTTGTTAAATAACAAAACTAAAACGGAGGATTAAAATGCATGTTAGCGTGCATTAATGGAGTTAAATTCAACAACGTGATACCCAACGATCAAGCTTAGTCGAACATTTGTTGGATTCATAATTTTATAAAAATTTTACAGTACATTCTGAACTCATTCAACTTTGTTATAGGAAAATTTCAGAATTTTCTAATAGCATTTAGACACTCAAACTTGTGAAAAAATCCGTTTTCAAGTACATTGAACATATCACACGAAAAAGAACAATACTTATCTTACTGACCTTCAATTGTCTTGATTCCAAAGCAATGGACGGAGGACTCATTGGGCTTCCAAATCCACTAATTTTGTCCAAAAATTCAAAGAATTATGTCCAAAATGACATGACAAAGTTCAATCAGTAAGCTGAAAATTATTGTTTAAGTCTAAAGTTTAATCTTAACTTCTTTATCAACTTTAATTATATTCATACTTAAACCAATTAAAAATTTCAATGTTCACATTGAGAAAAAGAACTAGGAAGTCTTCAAGAAAGATGAACTAACATGTTTTAAAAATTAAAAATAAGTTACATAACTATTAAGAACTAGAAACTCTCCAAATGTGACTAATTATACAAATAAAGTAACTTTCTCCCTTTGGATCCTTCACAATCCACGTAAATCCCACATCCTCAACCCAGATATGAAAATTCTAAACATTTTCATGAAATTCCAGATTTATGTTTTCACAAATTTTACTGTTAGTTGTGAAAAAATATGTATTGGGTTGTAATAATTATGGGCGATAGATGATTAGAAGAAATCAACTGGCATGAAGAAGAAGTAGCAGCAGCAGCAACCCAGTCAGTGCCATAGAAATGGCGATTAAAGCATACTTGAATCTTGAAGTTGATGATTTCCTAGATTTAGAGGGTCATGTGCAAATTGTTTATGAGCGTTCAAGGGCAACTAAGAATGCTGGCTATCAAATTAGTGATCGACAAGCCATTCGACATCTCTTGAATACATTAGCATCTCACGAAGAGTGTATTGGCAAGTTTTTATTTAAAGAAATGGGATCAATATTTCCATCGGGGAGTCCTCATGACATAGAATGTGTAGATTTCTGTAATGCTTTTATAGAGTATTGGCAAACCTACCTCGAGGAAGTAATCTCACATTTTAGTTCAGATTTAGGAGTGACAATGGACAGTGAGGTAACTCAACCATTGAGGATTGATGAGGTAAATCAACCAGTGGGGATCATAGATTAAAAGTAGAGGAAGAACTAGAAGGAGAACCCCGAAAGGACCCGGAGGAAGCTTGAGAGGGAGATGAGAAAGCTTATAAATAGGAAAAATAAATAAATAAATAAAAATAATATCGATTGTTTTTCTTTGAAGTTTCAATTATGTTCAAGTGACATGAAACTTTCTTAAGCCAAGTTTGGGGTTTTAGATTGTAATAGGGTTATGTTGTTTCTTTCAAAATTTCATTCTTGAATTGGTGGCGTGCATGTCTAATGGATAAAAACTTATTTTCTTTTCTAAAGAAAATGATGCAACCAAATCCGAATGATTTGATAAGAGACTTGTTGCAAGCAATGCAAGGGCTTGGAAGGCAAGCCCTGTAAGCGAACCATGTAACTGCCTTGACTCAAGCTTCTATTATGGAGACTTTCAGAAGGTATAAACCATCTTCTTTTAATAGTGAGGGTGACCCATTAGCTGCAAATGAATGGCTACGAATGTATGGACGAAATTTTAAGCTTATAGATGCCAATGATGCACAAAAAGTACAGTGCGTAGAGTTTATGTTCACGAGAGCAACAAGTCAATGGTGAGAGTCAATAACTCAAACTAGGATCGAGGTTCAGCAAGAGGCTTTGACTTGGAATCAGTTCAAAGAAGCAGTTCTTTCCTAAAGCATTAAGGTACTTCAAGGAAATAGAAATCTTATAGCTAAAGCAAGGAAGCATGACTTTGATTGATTATGAGATAATGTTCGACCAACTAACTAGGTATGCTCCATATTTGATGGATACTAAAGCTAGAAAAATAAAGGAATTTCAACAAGGGCTTTATTAAGACATTAGCATGATCCTTATGTCTCACCATTTTACTACCTATAGCGAAATGTTGGAATGAGCTTATGCTATCTAGTATTAAAGGGCTACTATTGAAAAGTATGGAATAAAGACAAGTGCTGAACATCATGGTCAAGGCAGCGAGTAAGGTAGATTACTTCGATTTGTTAAATAGTGAAACTAAAACGAAGAATTATAATGAATGTTGCGTACATTAACAGAGTTAAGTTCTGCAACACACTACCCAATAATCAAGTTTAGTTGGACCATTTATCGGATTCATTTTTACAGTATTTTCTAAACTCATTCAAGTATAACATAGTAAAATTTTGTTTTCGTTGACTTAAAATTGCACAGAGTTTGTCCATAAAAAGAATGAGGAGCAGGATAAGAATAACAAAGGGAAAGCTCGAGTCTTTGCCATGGCTAAGTAAGAGGCTGAGAAGAAATCCAACGTTCAGATAATCTTTTAATAGCTGATTTTCATCCTCAAACGTTATTTGACTCAGGGACAACGCATTTTTTTGTTTCATCGTCTTTCATAGCTAAATCTAGTATCGTATGTGATTAAGTTTGATAGCATACTATAAGTTAGCATTCCGTCGGTTTAAATGGAACTTGAAGGAAGAGCATTTGAAACAAATATGTTCATAATAGAAATGAAAGATTTTGACATAATTCTAGACACGGATTGGTTGGGTTATAATAATGCCACCATGCGATGTCGAGAGAAAGAAATGTCTTGTAAAACTCCAAGAAATGAAGAATTCTTCTTCCTTCAAATTAAAGACCAAACCTAAAACACAAGTAATCTTGGTATTAAAGGCTAGAAAAATATTGGAGAAAGAAACATGTCAGGCATTCCTAGTAAATGTTTTGGAATGCAGCATCAAGAATATAAGATAAGTGAAATGCCGATAGTGCAAGAATTTGAAAATGTATTTCAAGAAAATTAAGGTTGGTGCTAAATATTTACCCTTTTATTCATTATGTATATGAACAAAGAAGTTAACGTATGGCTATAACCGGTTTCTATGATCTCAAGGAACTCTTTGAAATCATGAATTTGTCGGTATTCATCTACGTAAAATGTTAAATTCTTTCGTATCACTTTGTATATATGTTTATGACTAAAATGGTGCACCAAGTGATATTACTCCTATTGAGTTTAAATCTCAAACATTTTATGTTGACAAAATTTTTAGATAAAATGATGGTCGAGAAAGTGGAAATTATGTTAATTGCGATGGATTCGAAAGGAGAAATGTGCTTCATTTTTGTAATTAGTCACATTGAAGAGTTTCTAGCTCTTATTAGTTATGCAACTTAAATTTAATTTCTAAAAGATGTTAGTTTATCTTTCTTCAAGACTTCTAGTTCTTTTTCTTGATGTGAACATTGAAATTTTTAATTGGTTCAACTATGCATATAATTAGAGTTGCTAAAGAAGTTAAGATTAAAATTTAGAGTTGTAAACAATAATTTTAAGCTTAATGTCTGAACTTTGTTGCGTCATCCCGAAAATAATTCTTTGAATTTTTGGATAAAACTAGTAGGATTGAAAGCTCTGAGTCCCATGTCCATTGGTTAGGAATCAAGCCAATTGAAAGTCGATAGGATAAGTTAAGCCATTTTCCGTGTGCTGTGTTCAATGCACTTAAGATCAGTTTTTTAAACATGTTGTACTTGAACGAGTTTAGAAAACACAGTAAAAGTTTCGTAGAATTATGAATCTGATAAATGGTCCAACTAAGTTTGATCGTTGGGTAGGGCGTTGCTATTGAAAATATAATAAAAAATTAACGTCAGTATATTAAGTCAATATTCACTTATATGTCAATTTATTGAATGACGTGTGTTAAACCTTTCTGAGAGAAGAAGGTAGCAAATAGTAACTTAAAGAAAAAAATTATAAAAACTTGACATCACTAATTACCCGTTCGGCCCCCATTACTTGAAATAGTATTTTTTGAAGACTAAGTAGTTAAAAAGAAGGAAAAAATTTTGATTTATGTGTAATATTATTTTATTGAAAGATATAATTGAAAAGAAGAGATAGAAAATTGAATTAAAATTTTAATGGGGGACAAACAAGGGCTAAGTTATCTCACTGAGTTCGATATCATAATAGTTCAACGCAAAAAAGATTGCTTAACTAGTCGTTAGATTGTTTTATGTGATAACAATTTGAAAGGTTTGTGCACTTGTAAGTTCAAAATTGAGATATCCGTTCTCAAACCCGTTAATTAGACGATTTCAAAGTATTAACAGATCATGTCAAATTTTTTGTCCTTATACGTTGCTTCCCATCATGAGATCGCTGGCTATGAACTTATAAATGGAAAGTATTTATACACAATTCTACCCACTCAATTCACATGTATATACACCTCTTTAAATTATCATAAGAAATCCATTTTTTTTTTTGGCATCGATGCCTCTTCATTAGTCAAAACCACCTCTATCACCGACTAGAGCTAAAAAAATGAGTTGTCATTCGACATCAAATTCATAAAAATTAAATTAAGATAATTTATTATCAATAAAAAATATCTCTATAGCAAAAATTGTGACAAGTAACCAAAATAACTACCACTCTAATTAAGGATAGGGAAAATTGCAGTCGAGGTACCAAACCTTTCGTTTATTATCAGATTTTGCCCAAACCTTTCATTTGTGCCACTGGAGGTACCAAACTTTTCAAAAATCGGCACCCGAAATCCAAATGGATGGAAACCGTCCATTTGACCATTAGTTGACCAAGAAAATTAAACATCGACCAATTTTTGACCAATTGAGAGGGTAAAAATGTAAAAGTTACTTAACCTTATAATAAAACAATTAAAATAAATAAATCAATAGGCTTAGTACTAAGACTAACAAAATCCGCATAATCTCGATTAATCAACTCAACGAGTTCGTGCTTTAGAGCACTCAAATGTGACCGGAGCTCTGAACGGAGAGTGTCGAACGGCACAAAGGTGCGAAGATCCGATATGTAGGACTCCGGATCGAATTCTGAATCCAGGAACTTGGTCGGGTTCAGCCATAACCGGTGGGCGTCCTCTTTCGGGTCCCCGAATAGATCCGTGGCGGACTTTGGCAGAGGAGAATGCAAATCCATCGCCATTAGAGAAATTTGATTTGGGCTTTTAACTTTTTTTTTTGGGGGAAAAAATATGATGACAAGGGGATCTGATGAATACTTTAACGAATATGGAAGGTTATAATGAATATGGCCGTAGAATGATGGTGGTTTTGGATAGTGGCTCAGGCGGTGGTTTGTGCAGTGGTGTGGCCGAAGAATGATGGTGGTTTTGGGTAGTGGCTCAGGCGGCTGTTTTGGCTTTGGGGTGGGGAGGTTGAAGAAGACAACACTTTTTTAATTTCTTTTCTTAATTTTTTGATTTTTTTTGTTCAATTTATTTGATATTGTAATTATCAAGTTACCGTTTTACCCATTTCAATTTGGTCCAAATAGGTCAAAAATTACTTTTTTTGGTCAACTAACGGTCAAATAAACGGTTTCCATCCATTTGGACTTCGAGTGCAGATTTTTGAAAAGTTTGGTACCTCCAGTGGCACAAATGAAATGTTTGAACAAAATCTGCTAATAAACGAAAGGTTTGATACCTAAGCTGCAATTTTCCCGATAGGATACCTTGAAACTTTCGGTGATGGTGGCCCTTAAGCGAGTGACATATGGTGTCCAATACTTGACAAGGTGGCTGGTTCTTCAACGAAACGGTGTCGTTCTATTAATTTTTTTCTGTATGTTATGATTTAATTTTGCCAATAATTTTCTTTCAGTGATTCCTAATTAATCACCCTATAGACTATAGTAGGATTCCTTGCATTGAGCATTAATTCAGATATTTCTTTGATTTTACGTTTTTTTTTTTTTTTTTAATTCTCTGTGAATATTATGTAGGTATCACTTTATGATTTTATGATAGAATCAAATAAAAGAGAATTATTCTTTTATATTGATCAAAATAATAAAATATGCAGAAATAAAAAATAAAAGTAATTAAGAATATTCAGGGGAGAAAAGTAAGGTAAAGCAACAATGTTATCATTTTTTATAAAGTTAAATTTCATTTGTCTTATTATATCATGAAGAGACATCATTTGAAGATAAGAATTTTTTATTAGCTGTTATATCTAAAAAGGAAAAGACGGTAAATACTAAATACTTCCTACTTTTAGTTTTCTCTTTCTTGAAGACATAAAAAACTGTTATGTTACATTGTAACGTCGAGTACAAGATCAAAACAATAATTCACAAAGAAGATATTATGTGTTATAAAGCTTCATGACATGTAGCATCTTAGGCACGTTTGGTGTTAAAAATCTACGTCCTTTTCAGATCAATATTCTTATATTTATTTTCGATTCATAAAGTTAGAGTCTTACTACATAAAAGTCTATTCCATGTTTCAATCAATACATTGAATATGAAATGGTTGGAAAGACTATCAATTATAAAGGTTGAACCCCAACCTTAAGGGTCCTTCACGGCCCCTGCCTTGAGGGAGGTAAATCGTAGGTTATGCCTCCAAAGATACAGGGTGGAAGGCTACTTGTACACTTGTACTTACCCAAGAGCCAAATCCATATTTCAGGATTCGAAACCTTGACGCGACAGCCTTTAGCAAATTTGGATTTCTCCACCCTCCCTTTTTACCATTTAGAGATGTGACCTGAGGGCGAAAGAGTATCAATTATAAGTATTACTAAGTGAGTGCGGTCATTGGCACTAAAGGTGGTCACTTAGACTTTGATAATTAAAATCAATTACTGTATCAATGAGACTAGCTTTATCCTTATTTGAAGCAAATAAATAACATTGTTCTTCTTCTTTTTTTGTACTCTTGTCACTGTGGGAACATTTTTCTATTAATAATTTAGGAAAAAGAAATTACAAACGACCTTTTCTAAAAGTGTAAATACACAAAAGCTAATTGAGTAAATTTCGAGAAGTTAGTCCACTCTTTAACCACCAGTTCAGAGTATGCACTGCTAGTTGAGTAATTTTTCCCCCTTATTTAAATCATATATTTTAAAGAAAACTTATAGGTAACACTTTTTAATAGTGAAAAAAATATATAAACCAAGTTCACTTGCTATAGACTAATTAAGTAGAAAGGTAAATTAAATCTAGCATTAAGTACATGCTTATTTATTATTAATTTGTCATAAAGATCTACAAATCTTTGGAAAGTAAATTGTTCTTTTTCATGGCCAACTTACTTTCCTTATAGACCATTCATTTACATGTACTTCAGTTTTAAATAAATATCTTTCTCCCCTTTTGCTTTCGTAAAGAATATTATATATGTGTGAAAGGAGTTTGATGAAAACTTTTTAACGGATGTTCATGGTGGTACATACTCGAGACATAAAAAAAGGTAAAGAACAAGATTTTGCTTCTTTTTTTTTTTCTTTTTCTTTTTTTAATAATTTATTTAACAGTGTCGTAATCAACTACTATTCAGTCGGGTCTATCAAATATGCCCGTGAAATAGATATATTGTAAAAGAAATATAAATGAAAAAACCTGAGAAATACATCAAATTTTAATTGCAATAAAAGGTCATTAATATGTATTTATTATCACATTTATGTCCCATAATCTTCGTCATCTCAATCTTATTAATAACATTTCAATAATTATTTCTTTTTCTTTTTTTAATAATTTATTTAACAGTGTCGTAATCAACTACTATTCAGTCGGGTCTATCAAATATGCCCGTGAAATAGATATATTTGTAAAAGAAATATAAATGAAAAAACCTGAGAAATACATCAAATTTTAATTGCAATAAACGGTCATTAATATGTATTTATTATCACATTTATGTCCCATAATCTTCGTCATCTCAATCTTATTAATAACATTTCAATAATTAGCCAATCTTGTTTCCAATGATATTCATCAAAAATTCTATTAATGTACTTTAAAATGAGGGACAACTACTTATTCTCAATTTTGTATTTGTTGTTTTTTTTTCTTATTTAAAAATTACAGAAGAAAAATAAGATTTTTTGACTGTCTTTTAATGAAATTTTAGATGAAAATGATCGTCAAGGTCAAAAAGTGTTAATTATTAGAAGGTTAATTAAGATAAAAAAAAATACGATTAGAAAATTTTGGAGACATAAGTGTTATAATTGAATAAAGGCAATGATCTCGCATGCAATTAAGATATGGCGTAGTTACGCCAAAAAAAAAAATAAATAAATAAAAAAAAATCCTTTGGATGCTTCTTATCTTGGTGTGTTTTAATAAGGAATTAGAGAGAAGCTTATCTATCCTCGTGCAAATCCATGCTTTTAGTTTTAGGGTTTATCCTTATCTGTCTATATTTGTTTTGTTCTATATTTTGATCATATGTCCCTTTATCCGCACAGTTTTCAGGTCGGCAAATGTGTATATATATATTTTTTTATCTTCTGTAAAAGTGTTTCCCACTGAACTTCCACTACCTTCTCCTTTTATCTTTATTTATATTTAGGGGGTGTTTGAGTCACATTATTTTGATAATAACGTATTTTTGAATAGTGTATTGAAGGAAAATATGTGGTTAAAAAATAAGGAAATTTTTTTGATTTGCATGTTGTTTCGCGCGGGTTAGTCGCTAACAATTAAAAAGGGATCAGACGATTGTGTAACGGACAAACCTCTTGAGACAAAGTCTCAAAAAGGAGCGTTTTTATTGGCGATGACTTTACAATCGGAAAGCAAAGACAGAATGCCTCCAAGGGGCGCAAGCACACGAGTTACTGTAAAAGAAGTGTTTAAATCTAAATTAAGGAATTGAAAGTTATATATTCTCTGTTTGAGAGTGTTTGATTCGCGGTCCTTTGCTCTATGTCTTTTCTTCCTTTTATACTCCCTGGATGATTTTTTCGTGATCAACCGCTTAAGAAACTGTTTGATCGCTTTATAACTGCCCACTTTCCTTGTAGTGGTCAACTTGTCATGGAACTACTTTCTCTAACTGTTGTCATTATTTTTGTCGTTCAACCGTCTTCAATTGAATTCCTTGAATCGTGGAACGTGATAGGACTACCCAATAACTGCTTCATTAACTGCACTTTTGGGTAACCATAACTTCTTATGTTTGCTAAGATGTTGGGCGACTTGAATGTTTGGATAAGAGCAGAGTCACAGCTCTGGGCGACTGCATGGCAATTCATTCGCTCAAATCTTGGGCGACTTGCAACCTTAGGCGATGGTATTTCCGCGTTCATGGGCTTCCTTGTTTGGGCCTTTATCCTGCATTGCCTAACTGGGTCGTTCTTTGGGCTATTTGATTTTTTTGGGATCTTCTAATTGGGCTTCATTCCTTGGGCTATTCAACTTGGGCTGAACTTTTTATGTGTCAACAATTACCCCATAATATGGCAGAATTAATACCAATTATTAATTTTTTGCCATATTCACTTTGTGTTTCCCAGCAACATTCAAAATTTCCAAGAATTTCAATCATTGTTTTCTTCCATAGCCTGAAAAGGTGCGACGTTTGCAAACTCTTATAACCCCCAAATACGCCATTTCATTGCACCACTAAATCACGCCTCATTTTTTCGCGCTTCTTCCTCACAATATTACTGTTCATCTCTTTACTTCTCTGCTACGTAACTCTGAAAAACTCTATTTCGTCCCTAATGGCTGCTTCACAAGCTCAGTCTGGTGACTCCTTCAGTTTCGAAGACTTTCAGAAACTCCTTACTCGGCCATACATAACTCCGAACTTCCTTGCACCGGCCAATGTCGAACTCAATGAGTTCTATCTAGGTCCTTTTTTCAACAATGCCGAGGCCATCGAACAAGCGGCG
>NC_036241.1:15812548-15816225 GCF_002742605.1 Olea europaea var. sylvestris | reverse complement strand
CAAGATGGACGACTGCAAGGCGAGAATGGCTGCTAAAAAGCGTAATGCCTCCCAAGGAATTGACCGAACTAAGTCTTTGGTCGAGCAGTACAAGAAGTTGGAAGTTGATGATGATATTGTGGCTGAATTGAACATCACTTCTTCTCGGCAGAACGAGGACTGGGGGAACCTTAGGGAAAGAATTCGTTCAGTATGGGGCGGATTGTAATTAAGACATATAATGCCTTAACTTTTTCTTTGTAATTTCGCATTTGACTTTCCCTTTGTAACCTTGTACTGATATAACAGCAGTCATCATTGTCAATGAATAACTATTTTAGCTTCTTGTGTATTTATTGACGTTCGTCTTTTAATCGTCAATCGCTCAAGCACTTAACTGCTTTATGCTAAAATTTTTGCACATTTTCTTTTGATATTTCTGCCCGATTCTGGGCCATTTAATCTCATTTACTAGACACGAATATGACTGCTCATATTCTGTCTTTTCACCTTCACCCCACTATAAATGCACATTATATTCTGTCTTTTCACCTTCACCTCCTAATAAATGCACGTATACTTCATACTTTCCATCTTCATTTCCATTTTCTTCTTCTTCAAAAAAAAAAAACAGTTTGCTGCCATTGCTTGGCATTTTTTACAATCAATCAAAAGCTTTCGTTTTCCATGGAAATGGATCATCTGATCATCCCACCTTGCCATCTTGCTTGATGCCACCTTTGGTATGGGAGATATAGGAAATATTCTTTGGCCGGCTGCAAAGTTCTTCCCATCATCTCCATTCCTACAAGGAGTTCAATGATGGAAGGCAATTTTTGGGGTACTTGCAAGCCACCTTGCCTGCTGAAAGTGCTTCTCATCCTCCTTGCCTGTCATTGCAGCGATGCATTTAGGAAGGCGATATGAGGGCGCTTCATCTTCCTTTCTGCTTGCTGAGAGTGCTTCTTGGTCTCTCTACTTGCCTTTTGCAGCAGTGCGATCAGGACGGCGATCAAGGCCAGTACACCCTCTTACTCGGCAATCGATCGGGAGATTATTTTGCTCTTAATCGTAGTTTATAGAGCATTTAGCATCTTGTATTTCGTAGTTTTGTAATGAACATTTAATAATAAAGGAATTTATTTGAATGTATTTCGCTCTGGCTCTTTTACTCTACGATTGTTCAAATGCGATTTGGTTACGCTTTTATTTGTTCACTTTTCCATAAGGAAGGAACATATTTTTTCAAATATTTGTCATTAATGAACCTCATGTGCTTGGTGTCGTCTAAATCTTCCAAATTATAGGCTCCATTAGGCAATACATTATTCACTTTATATGGTCTTTCCCAATTGGGAGACCATTTGCCATACTTTAGATCTTTGCTATCCAAAGGGAGTACTATTTTCCAAACCAGTTCACCCAGGCTAAACGACTTGGCTATAACTTTTTTATTATAAAATTTAGCCATTCTTTGTTTTTGAACTTGCAGTCTATCTAGGACGTCTAACTTTAATTCGTCCAACTCTAATAAGTTTTGAACTAGTGATTCGGTATACTCATCATCACTTAACCTATGTTACAAACACACTCTGATCGATTGCACGTTGATTTCCATTGGCAACACAGCCTCCTGTCCATAAGTAAGTTGGAAATGAGTAATTTTGGTACTTGATCAAGGCGACGTCCTATAAGCCCATAAGGCCTTGTTCAGACATTCGTGCCAATTTCTGGCATTTTCATCTATCATTTTTCTTCTGATATTTTTTAGAATCATATTAGAAGATTCTGCTTGCCCATTGGATTGAGCGTAATATGGCGTGGAGTTTACTAATTTAACTCCGAACTCGCTCAAAAATTTATTCACTTGATCCCCATTTAAAGATGTCCCGTGATCTACCATCAAAGTTTGTGAAATTCCAAATCTATAAATGATGTGATCACGGATAAATTCTATGACATTCTTCTGGATGATCTCCTTTAAAGGTACCGCCTCTACCCACTTAGTGAAATAATCAGTTGCAACTATAACAAAAGTATGTTGCTTGGACGATGGGGGATAAATCTTCCATATCAAGTCTATCGCCCAACCCTTGAACGGCCAAGGTTTAATAATAAGTGCCATCTCTCGTGCTGGCACCCTTTGTATTAGACCATGCTTTTGGCATGCTAAACAACTCTTTGCATACTGAACGCATAATTCTCTCATCTTTGGCCAAAAATATCTACTCCTAATAATTAACCATCTCATCCTTTGGTCAGCTTGATGAGCTCCACATATCCCTTCGTGCATTTCAGCCATGATCGTCCTGACTTCTTGCAAACTTACACATTTTAGCAGTATACCATCAGAACGTTTTTTGAACAACTCTTTATCTATTAATGCATAGTTTAGTAAACGCAACTTCATTTTTCTACTATCCCTTTTATTAGGTTCTTTAAGGAACTCCTTAATCTCTGCCCTCTTGCATCTCCATCTTGTATGCAATGAAGTTCAATCCTTCTCACCCTTCTTTGGATCACAGGCAATATTGTTCCATATTCACAAGTGGGCTCCCAATTTAAAACCTTCGAGTACCCTGAGGCCATCTGGGCCAACTCATTTGCTACGTCATTGTATATCCTATTAACGCACTAAAGTTCTACTTGGTCGAATTCTTCTAATAACTCTTGGGCGATTTCATATTAACTCATGATGGAATCACTTTGGCATTTGAAATCACCAATCAGTCGGTGAATTACCAATTGAGAATCGCCTCTAATATTTACATTTTTTACCCCCATATCTATCATTAGTTCTAGGCCCACGATTAAGGCTTCATATTTGGCCTGATTGTTGGTACACATCCTATCCAAAGTGAATGCGAACTTGTAGCAAATCCCTAAAGGATCTATCGATGCTACTCCTACTCCTGCACCTTTAGAGGTTTTTGACCCATCGAAATACAATACCCAAGGTTTTAGCTCGAACGAATTGATTTCTAATTCAATTTCTTCAGGCATGTCAAGGCATGGATGATTGGCTAAAAAGTTAGCCAAAGCCTGATTTTTGACTGCCTTTTGGGGTATGTATTGTATTTCGAATTTTGATAAAGCTAACGTCCAAAGGCCTACCCTTTGGTGTAAAATAGGGTGAGAAAATATATACTTAATCAAATTTACTCTAAAAATTAAATAAACGGTTACGGGCCGTAAATAAGCCCTTAATTTTGTACATGTAAAATACAATGCAAGACATAATTTTTCAATAGCAGAGTAATTACATTCACATTTTATTAACCGTCTGCTTAAGTAGTAAATCGACCTCTCTTCACCAAATTGGTCTTCTTGCGTGACCATTCCAGCTATTGATTCTTTTTCAGACGATACATACACTTTCATTGGCTATCCTTGGATTGGTGACACTAACACTGGTGAACTTGACAAATATGTCTTCAGGCTTTCAAAAGCCTTTTGATGTTCTTCTTTCCAGACGAATTCGTCCTGATTTTTTAGCTTTAAAAGTGGCAAAAAGACTTTAGTTCGCCCTGCATAGTTAGAAATAAAGCGTCTTAAAAAGTTTACTTGGCCAAGAAATCTTTACAATTCTTTTTTGTTGCTAGGTGGTTTGGCCTCTAGAATGGCCTTCGCTTTATTTTTATCAAGTTCAATCCCTCTTTTGTGTCCCAAGAAACCAAGAAAATTTCCTGCATTGACAC
>NC_036241.1:15769114-15811317 GCF_002742605.1 Olea europaea var. sylvestris | reverse complement strand
CAGTTGCTCCTCCATTGAAACTTGTAAGGCTAACTTCTGTTGGAATCATATTCCCTTCTGTCGGAATCATATTCCCTTCTGTCTTTGCAAATTTCCTCATCATCCTAGATGGAATGGTGTTTATAGCTGCTCCATTATCGACAAACACTTTTGCCACAGGTATGCCATTAACTAGAGTTTTAATGTACAACGGCCTCAAGTGTTTAGTCAATTTCATGGCTGACCATTTAAAAATAACATTTTCGGCAACCTCTATTTCTACTTCCTGCTTGTCTTCTATTGAGTTATCCTTTTGTGATAAGTCGACATGCAGCATATCGCACTGAGCCTTTGTCTCCTGAATTCCCTTTTTACTATTTTCTGATGCTTCATCTTCAGTCACCCAGCCTGTGGGAGGAGGCATTATTCTTGGAGGCGATCCATACTTTTCAGAACGAGGCACTCTCTTCTTCCTTTTGGGCGTCCCGTACAGCACGTAAAAATCAAAAGAACGCCCAGATGGTTCTCCCAATAAGTCTACTTCACGAACTCCTCTCGATATAGTTGTTTCAACAAAGTATTGTGCGATACTCCTCTTCTTCTCCTTTCTGCTTTCAGATCGATTTTCTCTTCAATGTCTGTCATACCATCATCTTCCTCACCATTGTAGGCCTCTCTAGAAGTCTGGCCTTCTTCATATTCCAGCACGCATGCTTCTCCTTCGTTATCCTCCCTTACTTCTTCTTCATTCTCTTTATTCTTGAACTCATTGGCTGTAAATAGTTATTAGCCACAACAGGAGTTAACGTACCGAACCTGAATAGTAAGGGGCTGATCTGGATCTTCTCCATCTTTTCCATCTCGCTCAAACTTCGATCTCCCAGAAGAAGTTTCTGGCAACTCTTTCATTGATTCATCTGTACCGGTCTCTTCACTATCTTTGAGAACATTTTGATTGATTACCTTGAGTAGTTTAGGTGCTTTAGGATGTGGCATTCCCTGTTGTTGCCTCATCATTCGTCCATAATTTCATTGGAAACGCCTTTGTTGGGTTCTAGTCATCTCGTCGAAGGGTATTGCCCTTCCTGTATTATACTGGAACGAATGCCATATATTTGGCCGACGGGGTTGCGGCCTGAATGTTCTCCCATTATCTACTGGCCTGAACTGCATCTCAAAAGGTGGTCCCTTTTAGAACGATGTACCTCGCCCTCTACCAGGCTGAGCGTTTGGGAGGAGAGTAGGGCAATGGGGATGCTGTCATATCCCTGGTTTCTCCGTATTCTCACTCACTTCTCTTTTACATCTTGCACATAAGACGTCTTCATCCTTCTTTGGTTCCTTCCCTTTAATACGCTCAAAGACACTTGGATGTGGTCTAGGGTCTTCTTCTCCATCATCTATAACCAATTTGAATTTTGGCAACTTGTTTTTAAAACCAGACGTCACCATATTCACTCCAAGTGGTTGTGGAAAAGGATTTTCATCCACTGCCATCTTCTTCTTATCATCGAACGTAATTCATCCTGATTCAATGGTATCCTGCAACACATGGCAAAAAACCAAGCAATTGTTAGTCAATTGTGACCATGCATTATGCCACTTGCAATATTTTTTACCCTTTATTTGTTCAGGGTTTGGCAATTTATGCTTATCGCTCAGTTTTATCTGCTTATCCTTATATAATTTATCGAATATAAGGTCAGCTTTGGTTACATCGAACGAGAACGTCCTAACTTTTACGTTTTCATCTTTCATAGACTCATCCTTACCCGATGGTCTAGGCTTAGCCATTATAGGACAAGTATACGTGTCTCCTTTGACTAATTCGGCCAAACACATTTCGGTCTGATCGTATGACTCGTTATTGATGGTATGAACATCAAAATTTGGGTCTCTATAATAAGTCCCTATGCTAGAATTTTTTATCTGCTCTTCTTCTCTTATCAATCGTTCATACCTAATCACGTTCGCGCTCAATTGGAAAAGGTCAGGAAATTCCTTATCTTGGAATTTCTTTTTTAAATCAAAGCTCAAACAACCTTGAGCGATTTTGACAAATTCTTTTTCGGGCAGAGGTACAAAATATTTACTTCTTGCTTTCTTGAACCTTTGGAGGAAACCTTCTGCCCATTCGTTTGACATTTGACGTAGGTTCGTCAAATCGGCCAAAGTAACTTCAGTCTCAATCTTATAAAACTGAGCGTTGAACAATTATTCTAATTGTTGCCATGTTTGAACAGAAGTCGCTGGCAAATTTATGAACCAAGAGAAAGCCACTCCTGTTAATGAACTAGGGAAAAGCCTCATTTTATGATAATCAGTTACGTCACCACTTTGCAGTGTGAATCGTCCTATGTGTTCTAGAGTGGACACCTCCCCTAAACCGGTAAACAGTGAGAATTCTGGCACTTTATACCCTCTAGGCCATGGATATGCTTGGTCTATCCAATCGGGATATGGCTTTGTGTAAGTTGGCCTAATGACAGGACGTACCCCAAAAGCCATCTGGTCCTGTATGATTTCCATAATCTGATTCCTCAACATGACGTTGGGGTCATATGGAATCCCTACAGGTTGGTTGATCGATTGATTTGCTTGAGGTCTAATATTTGGTCCTTGATTAGGAATAAAGTTACCATGATTTAGACCATTGTTACCATTAGCCTGAACATTTATTCCCTCATTAACACGTGGGGTATTGTGCCCGTTATTTAGGACATTGTCTTTTACATTTGGATTACCCCCCAAGTTAGGCGTACTACTACCATTATTCTGATTTAGCATTACACCATCCCCTTGGTTTGAAGTAGAGGGACCAAAATGTGGTTCTACCCCTTGACTTGGATTTAGAATTGGGGGATTATGTCCCACAACTGCCCTAGTTTGAAAGTGGTTTGCAAGAGGCGTAACTGGTTGACAAATTTGGCCTACTAACTTATTCATTATTTCATTCAAAGTATTCAGTTGTTTGGCCATGTTGTCATAATGTGCATTCCCATTCTGGGTAAATCTTTCCATATTATGAATATTTCGAAGATTTACCTGTTCAACGACATCTTGTGTGAGTTCTCCAAGCAGTGCACGCATAGTTCGAGGACTCGACTCTGCCATTGATTCGTTACTCCTTTGATTTTGTCCATCTGTTCGTGGAGAGTTATGTTGCTCCTCATATTGCTCGATCACAGACTGAACTCCTCCCTGACTTACTGCTTCCTTATCGGATCTCTGAAGCATATTGTTTCACCTTTTGTATTTTCAACACCAAACACCACTATCCCACCGAGCGTGCCAAATTGTTTCATGCGGGTTAGTCGCTAACAATTAAAAAGGGATCAGACAATTGTGTAAGGGACAAACCTCTTGAGATAATGTCCCAAAAAGGGGCTTTTTTATTGACATTGACGATGACTTTACAATCGGAAAGCAAAGAAAGAATGCCTCCAAGGGGCGCAAGCACATGAGTTACTATAAAAGAAGTGTTTAAATCTAAACTAAGAAATTGAAAGTCACATATTCTCTGTTTGAGAGTGTTTGATTCGGGGTCCTTTGCTCTATGTCTTTTCTTCCTTTTATACTCCCTGGATGATTTCTTCGTGATCAACCGCTTAAGAAACTGTTTGATCGCTCTATAACTGCCAACTTTCCTTGTAGTGGCCAACTTGTAATGGAACTATCTTCTCTAACTACTGCCATTACTTTTGTCGTTCAACCGTCTTCAATTGAATTCCTTGAATCGTGGAACGTGATAGGACTACCCAATAACTGTTTCATTAACTGCACTTTTGGGTAACCATAATTCTTATATTTGCTAAGATGATGGGCGACTTGAATGTTTGGAAGAGAGCAGAGTCACAGCTCTAGGCAACTGCATGGCAATTCATTCGCTCAAATCTTGGGCGACTTGCAACCTTGGGCGATGGTATTTCCGCGTTCATGGGCTTCCTTATTTGGGCCTTTATCCTGCATTGCCTGACTAGGTCGTTCTTTGGGCTATTTGATTTTTTGGGGATCTTCTAATTGGGCTTCATTCCTTGGGCTGAACTTTTTGTGTGTCAACACATGTAATATTATTTTATTGAAAAATGTGTGATTAAAATGATGTCAAATCACTGTTTAAAAATATATTTTTTTGAAATAATGTAGCTCAAACAGGCCCCTAATTTTATTCAATTCTAAGCTAGAAAGTAAGACTTATTTTTTAGCTCGTAAAATTTAAAATCAATACCAAAACTCGATATAAACTATGTTGACAATCGAACTCCGATCTAAGTTAAAACAGTTCGCTGACCTCACCTCAGGCAAATGTGAGTTCGGTCCATGCTCCCAAGTTGGACAGTCCCGCCGTTATCTCAGAAAAATATCATGATCATCCCCTGTCACACCACCCTATCAATTGCATACACTTGCCAAAAGTGACATCATCACCGTCCAAAACCACCAATTCTAAGTCCTAAATCTGAAACTCCTTGCAGGTCATCATTACCTAGGGAAAACATTAACAAGTGACCACCAGCCTCGTTAACCAATCACATGAGAATTCAGCGACCCGAATTTCTAGCTCAGTACTGTAGCTGATTTGATTGATTTGATGTAATTTCAACTAAAACTATGTATAAATAGTTGAGTAGGACTCTGGTAAAATGCAAGTGAATTCATATAACAACTCATAGCACAATTATACTTTCTCAACACATTTTGTGGTCTTTTTCCACAATAAATCCCCCTTTTTCTTAAAGTTGGCTTAAGATTAGCTTTGTGAATTTTGACGTCAACAGTTTGGTGCTTGAAGAAGGGCCCCAATTGTGAAAAATAGTCTCATTCTCTCCACAAAATTCGAGAGCCAAGAGTCATAGTTCAAGTTCCAAAAATCCATCTCACACCCACCCTCATGAAACAAATACTCCACCAAGTTCTCCACGATGACGAGACCCTCAGATGACTGCCATGAGGGAAGCCCTGGAAAAACTGACAAATGTAGTGGGACGATTGGAACGGAGTCAAGCCCACTCGTCCCCACCAGATACCGAGGTGGAATTCCCTGTAAGGACAAAAGCAAAGCGTCCCCCCACCAGGAGGACTCTCCACTATTAAAGAGGAAACTCCTCAAGAAGCCGAACTGACAAGGTCAGAAGTAAGGTACCAAAGGCGAGGAGGACTAGCAGTGTGTTCGATAGATTGGAGACCCAGCACTCACTAACCCCCTACGCGAGGACAAACCAACTTCAAACGTCCTTTGGAACAAACAGAACCCAAGCTGAGCGCGCTGAAAAGACGCATCGCTGACTTGGAGGCTAAAAACAAAGGTGGCACTGAAGATTATCTGACCAAACGACATTCCTCCTTCACTAAGGATGTCCTTATGGAACCATTACCTGAAAAATTGAAAATCCCTTAGATGGCCGCATACGAAGGGGATGGTGATCCCCTCAGCCACCTTGACAAATACACATCGTGGATAGAACTACAGGGTGCAAGCAACGCAATTATGTGTCGGGCATTCTCCCTGACTCTGGGAGACAAAGTCCAGAGATGGTTTAGGAGACTACACCAGAGGTCAGTAAAAAATTGGAATGATCTGGCCACAACATTCTTGGCCTAGTTCATGGGTTCTAAGGCCAGAACCACGCCCAAAGAATGAAGAGTAAGTATCAAACATGGAAGAAGTGAATCCCTCAAAAGCTATTTGAGCAGATTCAACAAGCAATCCATGGAAGTGGAAAAAATATCTGACAATGCGGCACTCATGGCTGTATTAACAAGACTAAGGCCCAGAACAAGATTTTGGTGGTCATTGCACAAGGACGGTTCAAGAACTTATCACGAGTTCCTGAACCGAGCGGAGAAATACATAAGTGCTAAAGAAGCGACCTCTGACCAAGAGGAAGCCAGATGCGAACCCGACCTCAGCAATATAGTGAAGGAGAAAAAACAAAATTGCAGTCCTCAGCCCGAAAGAAAGAAGGACAGGAGAGAAAGAGAACGTCCTAAGACTCAGTCATACAAATTTTGGGAGTACCAACCATTCAAAGCCTCCCTGGAAGAAGTATTCACACAAGCCAATGAAAAAGAGGCATTTCGCAAACCTATGATCATGAAGGATAGACAGACAGGATACCATCAGGGACGATATTGTCGATATCACAAGATGGTGGGCCATGACACTGATAACTGCCGAGGATTAAAAGAAGAAGTTGAGTCCTTAATTCAAAGAGGTCCTTAATTCGAAGTGGTTGGTTACAGGAGTTTGTTGCCAAGCCAAAAGAAGTAGATCGACCTATGATGCAGTAGGCGCTGTTGCAGGGGCCTCCCACACGAGCTCAGCAGGTAGTCCCTAACCGTAATCCACCCCCACGTGCCGAAATCAAAATGATGGTAGGAGGAAATCTGTATATTGAGAGATCCAGAAGGGCGAGACCAAGACAAGCCCGAAGTGCAAAAACCATGCCAAACTACTGGAATCAAACCCCACAGATCAGTATAGACCCTGAATGGTTCTGGTTCACGAAAGAAGATTCTGAAGGAATCCTCCAAGACCAGAGTGACGCCCTAGTGGTCACAATGCCGATTGTTGGAGTAAAAGTCTACCGAACTTTGGTAGACAACGGAAGTTCGGTCAACATACTGTACTCACGAACTTTGAGGCAGTTGGAAATATCAGAACGCTACCTCCAACCGTACTCAAGGAAACTATAGGGATTCTCTGGGAATCCTATTGAAGCCCGAGGTTAGATAATCCTTATTGTAGAGCTGGGCGAAGCTCCTCGCCAAAGAAGAATCCTAGCAGATTTCATGGTGGTCGATTTGCTATCCAATTATAACGTAATATTGGGACGACCCATTTTGCACGAGCTAAAAGTTGCCACATTAATTTATCATTATTGCATGAAATTTTCCACTCCTTACGGGACAGCATTATCCGAGGAGATCAAGCTGGAGCAAGGGCTCGCAATGTCGACCTACCAAAGCCAAAAGTCAACATGCTAAGGAGCGAGGCGAACACGCAAGCCGGGGAAGCCATATTGAAGAGACCAATCGTTGCGGATCTCTCGGAGATCGGCATAACTGAGAAGCACCTCAAAAAAGCCATAGATGAGCAATTGTCCTTTAACGAAAAGGAGGCGGACCCACATCCTTACCCCGGAGTTCTGGTAATCTCGTTGCCTGTAGCTGGAGTAACCATCCCCAAAGTCTTGGTGGATACAGGGAGCGGTCTAAACATCCTATTCAGCAACACCCTTAAATGGATGGGTATCCCTGCTAACTTCCTTCAACAATACCCAAATATGGTCTTAGGATTAAGTGGAGCCCTAACTTCTACCAAAGGATCGATCAAACTCAAAGTCGAGTCAGGTTCAGTACCCCGACAGGTGAAGTCGAACTCCGAATTCGTAGTATTCGACACTCCATCACCTTATGATGCTGTAATGGGACAGCCCCTACTATTCAGCCTGAGAGCAGCAGTGTCCCAGTATCACTATTCAATCAAATCCCCCATACCCCATAATGTGGGTGAAGTCAAAGGAAACAGGGAGCTCACCGAAAGATGTCAATGGAAACCCTACACCTATAGCAAATATATGGGAATTCGAGCTCATTCCACTAGACTCGAGGACCAAGATCGAAGGTGGAAAACCCATCGAAGAACTAGAAGGAGCTCAAGTTTGTGCGGATGATCTATCAAAAGAGCTCAAAGTCGGGCGCGAGCTGCAGCCCTCCACCAGAAGTGAAATTGTGGCCTTCCTTAGACAAAACCTTGATGTCTTCGTCTGTAATCACGGGGACATGAGAGGAATAGATCCCAATATCACCTGCCACAAATTATAGGTAGATCCCTCAGTTTGACCGAAGCAGCAAAAATGACGACCTCTGAACCCTGAAAGATATGAAGCACTCAATAAGGAGGTGAAAAAACTGTTGCACAATGGTTTCCTCCACGAGTCAAAATATCTGAAGTGGGTCGCAATTCGGTCCTTATGAAAAAACACAATGGAGATTGGAGGGTATGCATAGACTTCACCGATCTCAACAAAGCATGCCCCAAAGATAGTTTTCCTTTGCCAAGAATAGATCAAATGGTGGACGCCACTGCCGGACACGAACTACTCAGCTTCATGGACGCGTGCTTCTGATATAACCAGATACCGATGTACGGCCCAAATCAAAAACATACCTCGTTTGTAACTGACCGGGGTCTTTACTGCTACAAAGTAATGCCATTTGGTCTCAAAAATGCTGGTGCCACCTACCAATGACTTGTGAATTCCATGTTTTCCCAACAGATCGAAAAAACAATGGAAGTGTATATTGATGATATGCTGGTCAAAAGCATCGAGGCCAAGGACCACTGTCGGCACCTGGCCAAGATGTTTGATATTCTGAGAAAGTATGGAATGAAGTTGAACCCAAGGAAATGTACTTTCGAGGTCAGCTCTGGAAGGTTCCTAGGTTACATTGTAAACAATTGAGGAAGCGAGGCAAATCCTGAAAAAATTCAAGTTGTTATCCAAATGAAGCCTCCAACCAGACCCA
This sequence comes from Olea europaea var. sylvestris, assembly GCF_002742605.1. NCBI lineage: Eukaryota > Viridiplantae > Streptophyta > Magnoliopsida > Lamiales > Oleaceae > Olea > Olea europaea. The sequence goes on along the minus strand of NC_036241.1, from coordinate 15,802,806 downwards.
AAGAGGTACAAAGTTTAACCGAAAGGATTGTCGCCCTCAGCCTGTTCATCTCCAAGTCTACGGACCGATGCAAACCCTTCTTTGACACATTACGAGGAGAAAAGAAGTTTGAATGGACCAAAGAATGCCATGATGCCTTTAACGAGTTAAAGAGACAACTAGCTCAGCCTCCATTGCTTTCAAAACCTAAGGTAGGCGAGGTCATGAAACTATATTTATCTGTTTCAAAACATGCCATTAGTGCAGTTCTGACCCGAGAAGAGAAAGACGTTCAACATCCAGTCTATTACGTAAGCAAAGCGCTTCACGAAGCTGAGCTCAGATATTCACCTATAGAGAAGCTGGCATTCACCCTGCTGATGGCAGCGCGAAAACTGAGGTCATATTTCTTGGAACCCCCCATTGAGGTCCTTACCAATTCTCTATTGAGACAAACACTGCAAAGACCCGACACTTCAGCTTGGATGGTAAAATGGGCAATCGAGCTTGGACAATTCGATAACAAATACACGCCTCATTCCTCCATCAAGGGTCAAGCGCTCGCCGACTTTGTCTCTGAGTTCTGCATTGTTTTAATTGAAGAACTACCGAAAGAAACCCCATGGGAACTTTATGTCGATGGTTCATCCACCAGAGAACGATCTGGGGCTGGCGTAGTATTAATCAGCCTTGAACAACGCATATTCTACAAAGCCTTGCGATTTGACTTTAAAGCTTCAAACAATGAGGCTGAGTACGAAGCTCTCATTGTCGAAATAAGGATGGCCTCAGGGTTGGGGATCTCCAACCTAATCATACATAGCGACTCCCAACTAGTCGTGAATCAAGTCAACAGTATATATTAGGTGAAAGAAGAAAGAATGGACAATTACCTACGGGTTGTAAGGAAAGATCTTGAAAGGTCCAACACCACCCAAGTCAAACAGATTCCTCGATCTCAAAATGGCCACGCCGACGCACTAACCCGCCTAGCCACCAGTGAAGGAATCGAAGAATTCGATGGCATCCCCGTAGGAAGAATATCCCTACCATCCACTGAGCTGGTCGAAGTGGTCCTTATGATGATAGACCCCAAACCAACTTGGCGGGACGAGATCGTCGCCTATCTAAAAATCGGGAAATGTCTCGAAAACTCTGCAGAGTCTAGAAAGCTCCGAATCAGGTCAGCTAGGTACACACTCATTAACAATGTACTATACAAATGGGGATATTCTTGTTAAGGTGTTTGAATGAAGAAGAAGCTCAGCATACCCTGCAAGACGTTCATAAAGGAATATGTGGAAACCATTCCGATGGTCTCTCATTAGCCCACAAAATCATACGACAAGGATAGTTTTGGCCTGCAATAAGATGTGATTCCCTTGAATTTGTCAAAAAATGCGACAAGTGCCAGCGCGTCGCCCTCATCATAAATACTCCACCGTGTGAACAGAACTCGGTAATAGCCCATTGGCCCTTTGCAAAATGGGGGGTCGACCTAATTGGACCTATGCCCATTGGAAAAAAAGGTGTAAAATTTGCCATTGTCGTAGTGGATTACTTCACTAAATGGGCCGAGACAGAGCCACTTGCCAAGATCATCGAACAAAAAACAATTGAATTTTTGTGGAAATCAATCATCTGTAAGTTTGGCATACTTCACTCCATTGTTACGGACAATGGAAAACAGTTCGACAATGCAAGACTTTCAGATTTCTGTGAAGAGTTCGGCATCAAGAAACATTTCTCAACACCGAACCATCCACAGGAAAATGGCTAAGTCAAAGCCATTAACAAAATTATTAAGCACACATTGAAAGCAAAACTCGACATATTTAAAGGAAGATGGGCTGAAGAACTCCCCAATGTGCTATGGTCATATCGCACCACAGCAAGGACTAGCACGGGAGATACACCGTTCTCACTGGCTTTCGGTGTAGAGGCTGTGATCCTACTAGAAATCAGCATTTTCTTGCTGCACAGAACTGATTACGATGAAGAAAGGAACCACATAGCTCTTCATACGGAACTCGAGCTAGCCGAGGAGAAAAGGAACAATGCCGAACTCAAAAATGTCATTTACAAACAGCGAAACGCCAAGTACTACAATCAAAAAGTGCGAAAAAGAGAATTCGAGGTAGGATCCCTTGTCTTACGAAAGGTATTCCTCCCCACAAGAGAGGTCGACAGTGGATGCCTGGGTCCGAACCGGGAAGGCCCCTATCTGATAACGAAGGTCCTGCTAAAAGGAGCATATGAACTGGAAGACTTGGGGGTAGACCCTTACCCCATCCTTGGAATGCCGAACACCTTAAGCAGTACTATCAGTGAACGGGAAAGGTCCATGACATATAAAGCCCGCTTGTAATGTCAATCACATCAATAAAATGGGACTTCCTATTTTTGAACATTTTATTCAGCATTCTGTCAGAATCTTACAAAGCCCTGCTCCTTACGCAGGTCGATCTAAGGTCGTATATGCTACGACACTTAGTAGAAATTCTTCCTAAGGAATCTTACAAAGTTCGACTCCTTGCGCAGGCCGATCTAAGGTCGTTTGTGCTGCGACACTTAGTGAAAATTCCTCCTAAGGAATCTTAAAAAGCCTTGCTCCTGACGCAGGCCGATCTAAGGTCGTATGTGCCACGACATTTACTGGAAATTCCTCCTAAGGAATCTTTCAAAGCCCTGCTCCTTACGTAGGCCAATCTAAGGTCATATATGCTACAACACTTAGTGGAAATTCCTCCTAAGGAATCTTACAAAGCCCTGTTCCATACGCAAGCCGAGCTAAGGTTGTACATGCTACGACACTTAGTAAAAATTTCTTCTAAGGAATTCTACAAAGCCCTGCTCCATACGCAAGCCGAGCTAAGGTCGTACATCTACGTCACTTAGTCAAAATTTCTCCTTAGGAATTCTCAAAAGCCCTGCCCCATGTGCAGGTCAAGCTAAGTTCGTATGTGCAATGACACTTAGTGAAAATGACCCATGCATAGTTCTCATTAGGAAGGCAAGTGCTGCAACACCTAGGTGAAATTCATCCGAATCAATTCCACACGCTACTATGACACTTATACAAATTTAGCTAAGTCTGTAAGGTATTGTTGAATATAAACAAGATCGCTAATAAAGAAATCATGCTAAGCATAAACGATCATCCATTCCAAGCAAAACGTCATGAAACATTAAAACAAAGTTCACAATGTACTACGGATAGTCAAATCACATCACAAAATACCAAACAATGTTTCCAAAACAAAAACCCCCTAGGGGTCTTGGGAGACTGGGATGCTACCCTCAACGTCTTGGTCAGCAGGTGATATCCGGACTCCAGCAGCCTAAGATAATTTTTGTAGCTCCTCCCTCTACTCGTTCAGTGCTTCGTCCAGAAAGGTTGCATCGAATTCTAGCCTCTCCCTTCGGATGTGTTTTATCAATTCTTCTAAGGCCACTATATAGCCGTCCTAGGCCAAAGCATCGAACTCTGGAGATTCCCTCCAAAACTCCACAGCCCTGATGGCCTTGGCTATCAGCCTCCTATGCCCTTTTTATTGCCTCCTATGCCCCTACATTGGCCTCCTCCACCTTCTTAATGGCCTCCACAATGTGAGAATGCTCCTCGGCCACTTTCGTCCTCAGCTCTTCCGTCCTAGCTCTCTCATCTTCAGCTTTTTTCTTTTCCGCCTCAGCCCTCTGGTTTGCCCTGTCTCCCCAGATCTTCAGAGCCTCAACCTCTACCTCAAGGTTCTATTTTGAGGTCAGCCTCGCATTCAGCTCGTCGACCATCTTGTTGAGCTTGTCTTCATATTCCCTCTCCTTTGCTGCGAACCGAGCTCACTCCGTCTCCATGCTGTTATAATGATTTAGGGCTTGATCCTTGGTCTCCAAAAGTTTGTCCAATTCGGCCTTAACCTAACAGCGGAGGAAGAGGTGAGTTAAGGTTTGTAAAAGATAAAGACAACTTTCTAAGCATAGAAGAAGTAAAAAAATGCTACCTTATCCTCTACTGCCATCATATATAACATAGAGCGATGAGAAAGGAGCTGAGTAGTAACTATCGCTTCTCCAACAGGCATCTCTGTGAGATAGTTCTACTCCCGATCAACCCAACTCCTCGTAAGAAGGTTGCTGATTCCCTTAGCGGAGGAAGGAGAGCAGTCATGGACTCCCTCAATGGGGAGGAAGCCCGGAGATAGTCCAGCAAGATCTCAAGCCGCTAACCCATAAGGCCATCCAAACTTGGCCTCTAAGGATCAGGACACTTGTCCTGTAGGTGAGCTAAGCTAGATGGTGTAGTAGGTATAGATTAAGAAGCAGGAGGGACCTGCGACGTCACAGAAACTTGGGGTAGAACTGGAGGTGAGCTCGGGGTCGTGCCCATCAGAGAAGAAGTCGATGGAGTTATTGTGGGAGACATGGCCTCTCGCGGTACTGAAGCTACCAGCATCCCAGATCGATTTCTCTTAAGGAGAGGGACATCCTCTTCAGTCTCCTCCGAAGTCAATCGTTGGAAGGACATCCCTTGCCTTCCTCTTGGCTGCCTCGACGGCCTTCGCAACCTTATACCCCAACATTTCTTCTTGATGAGCTGATAACAATGGATATATGTAATCAGTGCTTAGTAGTGATACTAATAATAATAAATTGTTACCTGGGTCAAATGAAGTAGAAGCAGCCGACCTAACGTCAATCGGGCTCAACGTCTGCACTGAAACTAGACCTGCTTGAAATAAGTTCAAATCTGATATTACGAACTTACAGGACCTCTGCCTCTTTGGCAACGCTCTTATCACTTCGGCTCGTCGTTGTATGTCCTTAGTCAAGGTCTCTTTTTTATAATCTGCCAAACATGACAAAAGTCAATATCACATCAGTGCGTACCTCATCAAAGAATAAATTATAAATCACTTACACAATCAATGGTAGAGTCTGGGGACCACATCCTCTCTGTTGAAGGATGAAACTACCATTCCCCAGACACATAAAAGAACTCTTCTTTCCATTTTTTGATTTAGGACGGAGTATCTAAGACTAGCGAGCCTCCAGTTCTTGGTCTAACACTGGTGTACCACCAGCCGGAGTTCTTCCCATCTTCTTTAAAGGTGAAAAGGGAGTTAAATTGCTTGACAGTCAGGTCGGGGTTTCCCCAGTCTGTCCCAAAGAATGAGGGTGGCGATTAATGTCTGCCACCCGTTTGGGCATAACTACGTGGGAGCTATTCCCCGGAATGAAAGGAATTTACGGATTATTCTAGGAAATGGAAGCCTAAGTCCGGCCTAAAGAATGGCAAACTTCAGAGCGACACATCCCCCCGGAGGAGCATTAGCTCGGTCAAACGGCTCAGGTATTATCGTAATAACCTAGCTCGGAATAGCATATTTAGCTCGCCAGCTTGCCAGCATTTCACCCGAAACCACAGACTTTTAGGAACTGGCCCCCCATTCACTTGAGTCGTTCTCCTCACAAAACCCAACTTCCTCGCCCCTCGAATCCTCACGTCCTGACTCCATAATCACGGGATGTCCTAGGTCTGTCGGATTAACTACTGAGATAAGAATGGGTGTCAAGATTTCCTGGCAAGTAGATGAAGAAATAGGAGTGGACGGGACGGATTCTTCTTGATTATTCCCCCAGGAATGCACTCTAGAATTGTCTGAGCTCATCCAGAAGAAAATGAATAATGGCAAACAAAAACGTGTGAAGAAAAAGCAGAGGAATACCTGAGAACTGAAGACTGACGACCTCACTCGAGAAATAGGAAATGAACCCAAGAAATTGCCAAAAGATTTTTGGAGAAAAACTCGCTGCGCAAAGTAAAACAGTGAAATAAAGAGAGAAAAGGAATTTAAAGGAAAGAAAGCCAAAAGGCGTGATCTAAACTGTCTATCCAGAACTGGAGGGAAAAATCAACGACTTAGAAGCTTAAAAGATCAAAACAACGCAGTTTCACAATCAAGCTTTCTGAAGAAGCCATTTACAAAGCTTTATAGCTCATCCCCATAAAAAAGGTGACACTTGGTAGGGCAATAAATGTACTTCTTGGAGAAAACATCAATGAGGTCAGCTTCCCCTACGACAGAATTGACCTAGGGGGTAACTATTGACAATCGAACTCCGATCTAACTTAAAACAATTCACTAACCCCACCTTAGGCAAATGTGAGTTCGGTCCATGCTCCCAAGTCGGACAGTCCCGCCGTTATCTCAGAAAAATATCATGATTATCCCCTGTCACATCACCCTATCAATTGCATACACTTGCCACAGGTGAAATCATCACCGCCCAAAACCGCCAATCATAGGTCCTAAATCTGAAACTCCTTGCAAGTCATTATTACCTGGGGAAAACATTGACACATGACCACCAGCCTTATCAACCAATCACACGAGAATTCAGCGACCCAAGTTCCGAGCTCGGTATTGTTGCTGATTTGATTGATTTGATGTAATTTAGACTGAAACTATGTATAACTAGTTGAATAGGACTCTTGTAAAAGGCAGGTGAATTCATATAACAACTCATAGCACAATTACACTTTCTCAACATATTTTGTCGTCGTTTTCAACAATAAATCCCCCTTTTTCTTAAAGTTGGCTTAAGATTAGCCTTACTAATTTTGATGTCAACAAACTACATTATATATTATCAATTTCGATTTAAAAAGAACCAAATGAAGTTCAAATATTAATAAATTAATAGATTGAGATAGAATATGACACTTTTTTTTATCACAAACTTTTTATTCCAAGTTGACTAGCCATTTCCAACAGAAACGGTTGATGATGTGAGTTATGGGGCCTTCCTACAAGGTTCCAAGTCGGCATAATGGCCATCCACGTATGTGGGTGGTTTCGATCAACATCAACATTAAAGACAAAAATTACTCCTTTTTATATCAATAATCCATACTTTAATCATGAAACAAAGATAATTACAAAATTAAGATCGTGATCTTTGCCAAATGTTAAGCATGGAGCAACTAGCTTTTGGTCTTCGATTGTGTATTCATAGAATTTATTCCTCCTTTAGAAAACGAAAGAGGATAGGAAAAAGTTGTGACGCGTTCACAAAACAAGCCATTTTTTAGAAAAATTGATATGCTTGGTGACAATGTAGTTTATTGCAAATGTGTGTGTGTAAACTGTAAAGGGCAAAATTTCACATCTAACCAACCGAACCCTAACACTATTATATCAACCAATTTTCAACCGCCAATACTACCACCACCAGTGCCATCAGTCCAACAACATTGTCACCGTAAAACACCAAGTAACATCACCACCACCACCGCGCATCACCACCTCTTCCATTGACCACACACCATAGCCACATCCACGCGCTATCTTCATCTTTCCTAACCACCCAACCTCTACAACCGCCATCCATTGTCACATCAACCAATTATATCCGTAATAAATAATTGAGCAAAGAATCTTACAAATGCCATGTTACGAATGTACAATAAACATATATGTGATCATCTAGTGGATTCATTTATTATTAGCATAAATTTTGTAATGATCTATATGAAAGGTGAGTGTGCATAAAGTTCACCCTAATATTCTTACAGAAATATTGAGAATTCAACCCCAACTTTAGCTAGTGATCCAACAATCAATTTGTCATAAGAATAAGCAGCACGAGAGAATTTAGTAGATTGAAGACACTTTTGGTTCTTCAAACTATATATCAATAAACTTTCATATTGTTATTAATCCAAAATGTTTTAATTAGTCGTGTCAAATAATAAGTCCCTACAACATAAAAAGAGAGAACTTCATTTTCACTGTTTATCGCTATTGTTCATAAGACATCATCTCTAATGTCATGCTGATGTCATATATATATTTTTCCCCTTTTTGTAAACGGATCACCTTAAAACAATTTTTTATTTCCCTTAAAACCCTCTCACAGTCATTCTGAATTTTTAGTTTCACTTGCAACGTCCTTTCCTCTACTCTCACTTCTAAAAAATATGGGTTCAGGCACGGATTTTCCATTCATGAAACCTTGATATCGATTGCTATTACTCTTTACCAACGGAATATTTGCAATTACAAATCCGTTGTTAATTTGAAGGTCGCTGATAGTTACCAACGGATTGTGCCGTATGTAAAGAGTAAACATTTTACCAACAAAAATTCCGTTGGTAATGTGTGAATTTTTTACCAACGGAATTTCCGTTGGTAAAAATTTTAACCAATACCAACCGACTTTTCGTTGATAAATGTCTACCATTACAATTGATAAAAATCAATATTGTAAATAGTCGTATATGTGTGAGACATGGTAAAATATATTTATATATAACGTTTCATATTTATAAGATGCTATTGAATAGAGTTTTGTCGCTAAACCCAGGGAATAGTATACTAGAAGCCCAAAAGCTTGTGAACACATTCAACCAACCAGAGAGGGGACAAGGAGAAATACAAGGTCTTCAAGGAAGAGGTTAGGTCCCCATATCTTTTTTGCGTGCTCTCTTGCTTCTGTCATTACATTAAAGGCGGACATCGATTTAAGCTGCGGAGGCAACGAGAAGGCGGCTATCGCTCATAAAGCTACTGGTACTAGTATCGAAACCATAAGGGACGTTTACGCTGCCTGCTTCTTCAAGCAATTTCTTCTTCAAGAAAACAGATAAAGTATGAGAGTTTAAATAAATGAGCTAAACGTTGATGAATGCTACATGTGGGGCCTTATTGGTGAATGGTGTTGAAACCTAGCCCTTCTCAGGGGCCGAGGAGGCGATAGGAGCTAGAAATGGAAGATCGACCGATGCTGCTCACTTATGCTCCATCATCTTCAGGCATTGCAGATGAACCCAAAGATTTCTTATCCCCTGAGGTACCCCCTCTTCCTGGTCCATCATAAGGAAAACAAAAACCAAGATTTGCTTTATATATATGTACTTTTTTTTTTTTATTATTGTTATTATTGTTTATTTAATAATTATAAATTTTTTGAAACTTTTAAACAATTGAATTGAAAAGCCAAAATATTGTTTAACCACTTATTGGATCACAAATTTATAGAGGACAACTCCAAAGACTTTGTTGTAAACTTCCGACGTGGGATAATTGAATTACTTTTATCAACGGATAATCTATTTTTAATTACCAACGGAATATCCGTAGGTGAAAGATTCAAATGTTAAATGGTCATATTAGGCACAGAATATCCGTTGGTAAAGAGATATTATCATTACCAATAAAAAATTCGTTGCTGATTATTGTAGTTGAAATTGAATTACTTTTACCGACGAATAATCCGTTTCTAATTACCAACGGATTGTTTCCGTTGGTAATATTTGGTATGTCACCTACGGAATATCCGTAGGTGAAAGATCCAAATGTTAAACGGTTACATTAGGCACGGAATATTCGTTGGTAAAAGGATATCATTGTTACCAACGAAAAATTCGTTGCTGATTATCGTAGTTGAAAGTGAATTACTTTTACCAATGGATAATCCGTTTCTAATTACCAATAAATGCAATCCGTTGGTAATTTTTCGTAGATGAAAAGCTGTTTTTTTAGTAGTGTCTCTTCCATGGCCTCTTTCTCCATCTTCCGTTCCTTGACTTTCGTATTTTTTGTTTCTTCTTGCAAGGATTTAGCAATTCGATCCTAAAATATCATAGAAATTTCTAAATAAACCTTTAATCTCTGATTTTGATGTATATTTTACCATTGAATGTCTTTTTTCTGCGAGGTTCTAACAAATCGACTATTAAATACTATAGAAATTTAGCCAAAAATATTCTGTTTGGTAACCTCATGTATATCACGTCCTATTTTTCATTGTGAATGTCAGAGTTGTTTCTCGTATTTTTTGTTTCTTCTTGCAAGGATTTAGCAATTCGATCCTAAAATATCATAGAAATTTCTAAATAAACCTTTAATCTCTGATTTTGATGTATATTTTACCATTGAATGTCTTTTTTCTGCGAGGTTCTAACAAATCGACTATTAAATACTATAGAAATTTAGCCAAAAATATTCTGTTTGGTAACCTCATGTATATCACGTCCTATTTTTCATTGTGAATGTCAGAGTTGTTTCCTCTTCTTCTTCTTCTTCTTATTTTTTATAATGATATTTTATTGTTTAATATTTATATTTTGTTTATCTTTTTGTGAATTTTTAATAAATTGATGTTTATTTCTATTTTTCATTGTGACTCTTAGAGTTCTTGTTTTCTTGCTTTTTTCTTTTCATTTTTGTAATATTTAGTGCAATGATATTTTGTTGTTTAACATTCACATTTTTTTTTCTTTTTTTCTTTTCGAGGTTTTAACAAATCGGTCCAAAAATGTCATAGAAGCTCAAAAGAAATTAGAGTTCGGTCACCTCAGGTATATTTACTCTATTTTGTTGTCAGTCTTCAAGTTGTTTCTTACTTCTCTTCATAAATTTTAAAAATTTGTTCCCCAAAATATCGAAAATTTAGTCAAAAAATTGGATTTTCAAGACCTCAAGTATGTTCCTTTATAATTCCTTTTTTTTTTTTTTTTTAGTTCTTGTCTACTATGAAGTTTTCGTTCTTTTCCTTTTGTTGTGTTTGAAGTTCCGTAAAGTTTTGTAAAAAGAAAAAAAAAATCACATGTATGTCCATTTGATATTGGATTTGTTTGAGGCTTTTTTTTTTTTTTAAACAAATAACTTTTTCTCTCTGTCTATTATTCATAATTTCAGCTTCTAATCTTCTCTATGTTTGAATTAACTTTTGTAGTTTGTGTGTTATCTTGTGGATACATTCTTTTCATACTATATTAGCGGTGGACACTTATTATTTTGCGATCTCAAAGGTGGTTCAAATTGAGCCTCGTCCTGAGAACCTAATTCTCATGGAATCTCGATGAATTTGGTCATTCTCAGATCACTAGAGGTATCTTTATATTTTACATATACACAATTTCATATTAAATTGTAAAGACACATAGTATTATTTTGGTACATATATATAGTGCAATGCTTTCATAATTATTGCTGTGATTATTATAATTGATCCTTATATTTAATGCTACCAATTGACCTCTAATTACTTTGTGTGTTCCAAAAATTATTCAACCAAAATAATGTGTATAACATTGGTTCATGAAGTTTGAAACATGTACATTTTCTTTTTCTTTTTATTATTATTATTTTTTTTTTGGCAAGGTTTGTGGATTTGAAATGGGGTTGTAAGTAAGTCTATGTGAGTTTTACTACTTAAAACTATATCACTTGAAAGTGTGATTATAGATTTTTAGACAATGGTTCTTGTGGAAATGAATTGATTTTCTATTACTGCTAAAAGTTCAATATATACACTTACATGTTGTCTCTGTAATAGAAATATTGTCAAATAAAAGTGATCTACCACACCCTTTTTTCAAGTTATCACACCTTCATTAGATCATAACATTCGTTTGGTGAGTGTTACAATGATTTGTTCATTAACATTTATTAAAAATATATTTAAAGTAAATAATATTTGTATATGAGACTTATATTCTTCTTATATAGTCATTCTTGTTTTATAGTCATTTCTTTGGCGATTTCTAGATCTCTAACTATTGCAATAAACCGTGTTAGCTATTTTTCTTTGGTAAGTTATTACAATCTTTCCAATTTTCTAAGTCAGAGTCTTGTGTACAAAGATAAGGAATAAGGACTTGGCATGCTAGGGAGATGATAGTGATTTTTTATGGCTATATGTGTGGAGATTAATGATGGTTATATGTATTTTATTTGTTACTTTGCTATTAATGTTTTGAAGATAGCATTATCATAATTGCTTATGGTTTGGATTTTTTCCAGGAGTCAAGAAGATTAGAAATATGAAACAATCTTGGGAGTGGAGCCATAGTAAGTTCTTTGATTACATCGTGCTTGTTTCATGCTCTTTTCTTTCTTATCGTCAATTTCAATTATATAAATAACAGTTTTATTAAATTGAAATTAAAGTTTTGTTACAAATTATTGTTCATTTTTCTCCCATCAACTTAAACTTCAATTAAAGACAAAATTTAGTGTTTTTTACAACTTTATTCATTAACTACAGTATTTTTTGAAAGTATGGAAACATCATTAGTTATAGACTTGTATTACATTGATCGTTAAAAAATAAGTATTAGTATTAACTTTGACAATTTAAAAGTATGTCCAATAATCTTTAAGTGAGAAAAATGAATAAAAAAAATAAGAAAAGTGTTACATGTACATAGTTGTTTACATAATGGTGTCCATAATTATACGTGGCACTGAATCTAACCTTTAATTCAAATCTCACAGTTACACATCAACAATCGGATGATTGCCACATCACATTATGACACCATTATATGCAATAATTATATACAAGTAGAATTTTCCAAAAAATAAAAATTCGAATATTGTTGTAAAATCTTACAGTCGAAATCTCTTCTTTTATTAGCCACGCATTTTTTAATCTCAATGAACAGGTACCAATTTCAGTCTCTGGATTTTATGTTTCGTACCTTTTATGTGGCTACCGGTGATCATACTACTTACCATCTTTTATATTAATGGGTATGTATTTAAATCCTATCCTTTTTTATTCAACTCATTCTGTTGTCCTCGGTTACTTATGTTTTTAAATACAAATGAAACTTCATTTTTTATATTATATCTAACATGGATTTCCTTGTTTGAAGGGGCAATCTTATGTCCTCCATATCAGTAAATCTATGTGAATTTGATTACTTAAGACTACATAACTTGAAAATATGTGACAATAATTCTTGTAGAGAAGAATTAACTTTCTATTGTTGCTAAAAGTTTAATGTATATACTTATTTGCTCTCTATGGTATAAATATTATGTCAAATAGAAGTGATTTACCACATTGTTTCTTACAATTATCACACCTTCATTGGGCCATAATGTTCGTTTGGTGAGTCTTAAAATGATTTCTTTGTTAACATTTATTCATAATTAATATTGGAAAAATTGCAATAGCGGTCCCTAATTTTTACATTTTTTGCAGATTTTACCATAACCTTCATTTTGTACTAGCAGAGGTTTATAATATTTCATAAATATGTACCTGAGGTCTATTTGGACGAAAACCATCCAAAACACCATCAATTGATCAAAAAAATTAAGGAATCAACATTCAATAAAATCGTCCAAAAAGGTATCAACATCTAATAAAATTGTAGCGGTAGCAGATAGTTCAACGAATTTTTTTCGATCAACTAACGATGTTTTGGATGGTTTCCATCCAACTGGACCTCAGATGCATATTTATAAAAGATTAGGGACCTTCCCTGACACAAAATGAAGGTTAAGATAAATCTGCGAAAAACTAAAAGGTTAGTGAACACTGCTGCAACCTTCCCTTAATAAAACTATATATAAAGAAAAATATTTTTATGAGACTTATATTTTTTTATAGTCGTTTCCTAGATTTTTGTACGTCACTTAGGACATGACTTTAGTGATACAGTACGTTTGATTGGTTATGATGGAATTATTTGTAACATACAACTGGAAAGAGTAGATGATAACATATATTTTGCTACTAGATGGCCACAATTCTTTGACCACCATAATTTGCAAGATGATTATGTTATTGTCTTTGAGTACAACGAAAATTATACTCTCAATGTTTCGATATTTGACCATTCAGGCGTAAAAGTAACGTATGAGTTTGATACGTTTGAGGTAGAGATTTCACGTACTGGTGATCCTATTTTTTGAGTAATATTAGAGGTTGATCACGATGGTCATCGAAAAATGTGAGTTCTTGTTTGACTTAAATCTTTTCTAGATTGTATCTTTATTGACTTACATATATGAACCATTTATATATTTATTGTTCTCACTTCATTCTAAATTTCCTATTTATAGATTTGTGAATTTATTTTGTAGTATGTACCTGTGGCCTTCACTTGATTGTATCTACCAAAATTTGTTCAGAGTGTTCAAATCCATGATTGTTCATATCATAATTGGCTAGTACGAACAAATCTAAGAACAGATGGTTATGTACGTTGTTTTACCATAGGTTAAGCAGACTATGATAGAGAGAAACAATTTCAAATAGGTGACACATGTATATTTGAACCCGTGAACGATGAAATCCTCATGTTCGTGGTGTACAAAGTGTGTCATGTCGATGTAAGTTTGACTCTTACATGAGTTGTACATTTTCATTTGTACCTTTCATGTTTACTTATTATTGAACATTTATTTTGTTATCTTACATATGAACACTATATAACTAAATCCATTAGAATTTGGATTTCTAATTTGTTTGTGTTATTTTTACTTCAAATTTGCACTCAATTTGTACATCTTATTCATTTTGAGTAAAGTGGTTACAGAATTTTTTATTTTAGCATTGTTAATTAACATATATAATGAAATCTTACATTGTACTTCATTCAATGATATATCATCGTCATTCGGAGACTAGCATCCTTCTGGCTAAAATTAGTCCAAGCAAGAAAATAGTTTTAACACCTGTACTTTTATTTTTAAAAAATTGTTATATATTTCTACTCTTAATATCTTCAAAAAAATATAAACAGGATATTCTAAGTCTATATGAAGAATATTTTGCTCTAACTCAAATATTTGATGCTTCTTTTTGTACTCTTACTATTGGCTTTCAAAACTATACCTTTGTGGAGCTAAAGAGGTTTTTTCTCATTTAATCTTTCCTCTATAGTGTAACTGTTCTTCTCTGTATTCCTATTTGATGTATGGTTTCATTCTACATTTCTATTTACTTAATCAAGCTACATATTTTTCTGCAGGAACGTTTAAGGAGTCAAATATTAACAATAATGCATGAGCCTCTTCCAAAGCATTTATAACTTAATTTAGAAAGAAATCTCCCAAAAACCTACCATAATTCAAACCAATGACGAATTTTCTGTCAATATATTTGATTGATCTTTTAAATTATGTTATGCTTTTAAGAGACTTCTAGCTTACTGATGATTGAAAGGGGCTCAAACTCTATATTCCAACATGATTTCACATTAAGAGCTGATTCTTTAACTAACATTTATTACAGTATGTTGTTTTTTCTCAATTTATAATCTTAAATTTCAAATTTTCTTACAACCACTTCACTCTACTCTTTTACACACAAAAAAACTCATTTTCCTTCTTTCTAGGAAAAACTAAAGATATAAGACAGAAGATCGATCATAGGTTTGGACATATGTTTAAATAAGACCCAGTAAGCAGATTTTCTTCATTTTCGATTTTTGAAAATATTATCGTCTTGGTCTATCAAATCCTATGGACGAGAAGGATGTAAAAATGAGGCACGATTGTGCTTTGCCAATTTATTTGAAAGTTTCATTCCTGATAAGTTTTATGTCTTATGTTTTTCCTAAGAGGCATTACCTTCTAGCCTAATGCAAAAATACGTGGACTTAAATTATTTGGATACTAATCTTCGACAAAATATTCATTTGTAATTGATCATTTGAATTTTTCTTTTTTATATTGAAGTTGACAAATAGTACAGTATTAACGAGGCACATTTCTTAATCTTCTGATAGTTTCTTATGCTAATAAAAGATCTGTTGACCTTTTGATTTTTGAAAACAGGCATGTAAAGTACTTTTAATATGTATCCAAGCAAATCATCCATGTTCCCTCCAACAAAACTTGTAATTTGCTCTCAGGTAAAAGCAAGTCTAACGCACTCTCTAAGAGCATGTGGTCCGTGAATAATGAAAAATATAATATTGATTTTGCATAGGTATGATCTTGCTTCACGCTAAAATATTAACAATGATATGTGTAGTTTCATGTATGCTTCGCATTGACTATTCAACTGCATTCTTTATCGTCTTTTATCAATAATAATAATAATAATAATAATAATAATAATAATAATAATAATGATAATAATAAATTATTATCATCATCATCATCATCATCATCATCATCATCATTATTACTATTATTATTATTATTATTATTATTATTATTATTATTATTATTATTATTATTATTATTATTATTATTATTGTTCCAACTATATATATACTTCTAGAATGCGATTGTAAGTAATACAAGAGAGAAATTTTTTGTGAATATGATTCTTTATATAATTAATTGCAAATGAATATATTTTCTTTTACATGGTGAGGATGTGTTGTCAACAAATAGACATGTCGTTTTTCTTATATATTTTTCTATTGTAATTCACATTATTTGTATCCACGTGAACATGTTTGTGAAATATCATAAGTTTATTATATTTGGAGCAAACTTAAACATTAGTTTTAACTGCATATATTGTTACTTAGATTTCACTCAAATTAAACCTCAGGATACAAATANATATACTTCTAGAATGCGATTGTAAGTAATACAAGAGAGAAATTTTTTGTGAATATGATTCTTTATATAATTAATTGCAAATGTATATATTTTCTTTTACATGGTGAGGATGTGTTGTCAACAAATAGACATGTCGTTTTTCTTATATATTTTTCTATTGTAATTCACATTATTTTTATCCACGTGAACATGTTTGTGAAATATCATAAGTTTATTATATTTGGAGCAAACTTAAACATTAGTTTTAACTACACATATTGTTACTTAGATTTCACTCAAATTAAACCTCAGGATGCAAATACATATATATATATATATATATATGAATCAACCATTTATCTAAGTTTTTTTTTATAAAATTCTACAGAAAAAACTTTCTCAAGTTACTTTTGAATATTAAAGATACATTGCTACCGAATTTGGGAGAATGGATTAGTTACAGTTATCCTTTGTAATATATTTCTCATTGTGACAAAATTCTTTATTTTTATGATCTCTAACACTTCAAAGTAATTTTATCACTTCATTAACAGGCAATTTCTGCCATGACTCAATTTGATTTTGCAGAGCTCATCGAATTTGACCCCGTTCATGGAATTGACTTACAAGTTCCCACTAGAAAAATTTTCTTCATAGTCATAGCTCACCTATATTTTTTTGATATAGTTTCTGCATGATGAATGATATAATTCTATGCTAAGAAAGGTAATTGTATTGCACATTATAATAACTTTCACTCATAATTGTTCAATTTTTTTTTCCTATGATCTTATTAAACTTTTTTTTTAACGTTTTTCCGGTCAATGTGAATTTGAAAGTCTTTCCTTCAAATTGGGTTTCTTACTGTGCTTTTCCTTAGACGTACTTTTTTTTATTATGTAATCATACTCTTGAGCTTAATTAAATTATGAATATTGTATTCATTATGACCATAAACTCTCGTTATGATTTATTACTTAATGTGTGTGTGTGTATAATCGTTCATGCTAAGTGTACATAATTATATGCTTCATTTTACTAAAATATATTATCTTTCGGATAAATTAACTTACAAAAATATAATAGTTATCGTGCAATGCACGATGCACCACTAGTATTTCAAAACATTGAACTTCTAGTTCAGTATAGTATGTGCAATTGTATTAATATTGGTATAGTATCAATTATGACACACATTTTTGAAACTTAATAGGTTCTTTTTTTATTGAATGAAGAACAATTTACTAGTAATAAAAAAATTGGAACCGCATATCACACAGTATTGTTCTTTTGGATCATCTAATCAGATTTGTAAAACTTGATATTATATTAATTTTGCTTCAATCATGCATCCATATCTCCTTTAGAAAGCCATTGTAAGTTCAACAAAATGATTGGATGCAACGAGTACTCATAATAGATGAGTGAATAAATGTTCTCTACTATCACGTTTTACATAAAAAACAATATTATCAATTTTATTAAGATTTGAGATATACAAAAATTGAACCAAATATTAATAAATCATAAAGTATTGACTTGATGTGTTTAGACCTAGAAAAATGTGAGTACATAAACATTTTTAATTGTCACTTTGTTATAATTAATAGTCAAATAATTTGTGATGATATAGCATAGTGAACCATCAAAGTTTAAATGATGTCAACAAAATCAAAGAATTATTTTTGTTTTCCCTTGTTCAAGGATACAATTTTTCACAAGCACGGTCGTAATTTTGACCAATTAAGCAATGTGAAAAGAAAAGTTTAATATAAAATTTGTATTTCACTATCAAATGCTTAGCACTTTAAAATTCTAAAATTTGACTAAATTGATAATGCACATTAGTTTCAATACCTTGATTGTATTCTATGGCAATCGTGGACATGGATGTAGAGATTAAAAAAAAAATCTTTTATATAACGCTCTTTTAATTGTTATTATGAAAAAACGATATTGATATACTTATATTGTTTTTATTTGGCAGCACTATACTATTTTTTTAATACACTAAAATATTGTTGCCTATAATAAATATAGTGTATGTATAAACTTGTTCTTCAAGAACAACACGATATCCTTTCAGAACATTTATAAGTTTTCCACATGAGTATTAACATAAAAAAGTCTTTGAGTTTGTGTAAAGGTATATATTGCAAGGAGATTTATAGAAAAAGTTATGTTGGATCGAGTGTAATTTGCAAGATAGGTTAATGTTTCAATGGCACTAAGATATGAAATTTAAGGACCAAGAAACTTTTCTCCATCTTCAAGTGGATGAAATGGATCTATTTTCACATCAAGTGATCAAATAACCATATGTGATGCCAATAGATATACATTATTCATATAAAAATATTTTAAGACTTTTTCTGTATATGTAGATTGATGAACAAATAATTCTTCTGAAAAATGTTTAATATGCAGCCCAAAACAAAATTTAGTTTTTTCTAAATCTTTTATCTCAAATTCATTTTTTAAATAGTAAGTAGTTTTTTTAGTTCTTTAAGAGTTCCAATTAAATTTAAATCATTAATATAAATTGCCACAATTGCAAATCTAAAATTTATTTTCTTTAAAAAAACACAGAGGCATACATCGTCATTTTTATAACCCACCCTCAATAAATATTCGCTAAGGCGATTATAACATATCCGTTCAAATTGTTTCAATCCATATAATAAGCTTTGCAATTTAATTGAAAATATAGTTCTCGGGCATGTATTGTCTGTTCCTGGTACTTTAAGTCCTTCGTGGACTATATATATATATATATATTCATTCCTTATAATCAATTTCTGATTTTTGTAAGAAATCTTGAGTTACAAGTCGGGCTTTTATCTTATAATTTTATTATTTTCATTTCTATTTCGTACAAAAATCTATTTGTATCCAACAGATATTACATTTTTAGGTATTCGAACTATAGATCCAAACATTTTTCATTTTTCTAAGGAATTCAATTCCCCTATATGCTTCTTTCTATTTTGGCCAATCATTTCTATTTTGATAGTCTTTAACTGATTGTAGTTCTGGATCCGCATTTTATATAATATCAAAAGTCACGTTAAAAGCGAAATTATTGTCTATAACAACATTATTTCGTTCCCATAGTTTATAAGATAACATATAATTTATTAAAATCTCATTATTTTCAAATATTTGTGGTTATTCAGGAGTTATAATTTCAATATTTGATTGAACAAATTTTTCTAATATTATTTCTTTTGAAGTTTTTGGTTTATTTTTCTCATGTACCTTTCTTTTACAAGGTACAAAGTTTTTGTAACCAGTTGGCCAACCACATTTTTAACATATTTGTGATTCATTTGCTATAGCTGATTGTCCTACAAGGACATCAAATTTTGTTAGAATATTTTCTTCTGGTATGTATGATTTTGTCACTTTTCTTGTGTCAACAAATATATCAAGTAATTGATTTGCAACTCTTTACAAATGAATTATTTTTCCTACATCTTGCTCACATTGATTATTGCGGGGTCAAAGTGAGATAGAGTTATTTCATTCCAAGAAAATTTTCCTTGTTTTTCAGAATGTAGTTTTTCCTCCCAAAATTAGGAAAGTTATTTTATCAGAATGGCAATCTGCAAAACATGCAATAAATAAATCACGTGTTAAAGGTTCAAGATACATAATGATGGATGGTAAATCAAAACTCACATAAATCCTAAGTTTTCGTTGGGAACTCATTTTAGTACATTGTGGGGTGAAAAATAGGGACTTGGACCGCACAACCAAAAGTTCATAGGTCAGAAATATCAAGTTCATAATCAAATGCCAGTTACAAAGGTGAATATTAATAATAGACAGTTGGTCTAATGCGAACTAATGACGCGGGATGTAGTATGATATAACCCTAAACAGAAGCTGTGAGTTATGTTTTCATAAGTAATAGTTCTACAATAAGTTGTAGGCGTTTAATAAACGACTCCATTAAACCATTTTGTATATGAACATGCGCAACTGAATGTTTAATAACAATCCCAATTGAGATGCAATAATCATCGAATACTCGTGATTTAAATTAAGCAATATTGTTAAGAAGAATAGTCTTTATTAAGTAACAGGAAAATTGCACTCATAATTTTATGATTTAAGCAAGTAGTCTAGCAAAAACTACATTTCTAATGAAAAGTAGGCAAACATGTAACCATCTAGTAGAAAAATCAATTAGTACCATAAATAACGAAATGGTCTACATGATCGGTGTATTGACCTACTTATATCTCCATGAATTCTTTCCAAAAAAGTTGGATATTCAATATTTATTCAATATTGACATTTGTCGTTGAAGGGTTAATGACTAATTTGTCTTACAAACAAACAACATATAGATAATTATTAGGTAAAATAATCTTCTGGTTTTTAAAGGATGTCCATGTGAGTTGCTTATTATTCGATGTATCATTATAGATTCTGGATGTTCAAGTCAATCATGTCAAAGTATAACTTTTTGGGTTGATGAATTTCTGGTTCATGACAATATTTGATTATATCATTTTTATAAATGTATAATACATGCTTCTGGCCAACTACAAAAGAAGTTATGCAAAGATATTCGACATTATTTTCTTATATTGTCTTAATATGATATCCATTGCAGCGAATATTTTTAAAACTAAACAAATTTCTTCTGAATTTATTAGAATTAAGTGCATCGTTAATATATAATTTTGAATTATTTGATAAAATAATACAAGTTTTTTGGAGCATTCAACGATATTTGATGCACCTGATATTGTATTAACATTATTATTATTTTCTGATAATGTTAAGTCCAAAATAGATGTTTTGCCTTAAAGAATAGTATGCGTAATTGCATTATTGATCTAGCAGGTATCTTAACAATCCATCATGAGTCTTTCAAAAAAATCGTGTTGATGACATGTAATAAAAAGAGAGAAAATATATAAAAGAATATATGAGTCAAAACTCAAGTATGTCTTTTATTGAGATTCGGGACCCATATTTGTATGGTCTAAAATAAGAGATATAATTGGAATAAAATAGGCCTTCTAGACTAGATAATACTTATCTATATATCATGATAACACTAAATAATTATCTTATTATTTTATAACAAAACAAAGGCTTATTTTAATTTCATTATTTTCCTGATCCTATTGCCCTGGCTAGAGAAGATAGAAAAGCCCACGAAACAATGGGCTCACTCAACTTTGAATGGGAAAAAATCACAACCCAGGTGTATAGTGTACCCCAAGTCAAAAGACAGATTTATAGTTTAAAAATTCAAACATTAGGTATTTAACAATATATATATATATATATATATATATATATAAAGATTATGTATAATCCATTTAAATATATATATATATATATATATATATATATATATATATATATATATATATATATATATATATATATATATATATATATATATATATATATATATATATATATATATATATATATATATATATATAAAGATTATGTATAATCCATTTAAGATCACTTTCCCAGTATAACGAGACTCCCTCCAAATACAAATCCACATTCCAAAATTAAAAATTCAGATGGATTTCAAGTTTCACTTTTCCAGTATAACAGGACTCCCTCCAAATACAAATCCACATTCCAAAATTAAAAATTCAAATGGATTTCAAGTTTTCATGACGAAGGAGGTAACTGTGTCGATTAATTTCAATAACAAATTCAAAGATTTAACTGGATTTTAATACTTTCCGTCACAGATTACCGCTAGATTTGAGAAATCGAAAATACCAGCCGGAGAAGACAATCCAGGTAAAATTCTATTATTTTGTTCATCTGCTTCGAACGTTGTAGTCACAAATGGAATGCTATAGGAAGTAATTGATCTCACGGTCACAATTTCAGGGGAAAAAATTGAATGGTAGTCGAACGAGTGCTGATCGTCGCAAAACTACTCGTAATCGAACTAATTGCTTGGAAATTGCATTCATTGCGCTAAACACGACAAGAATTTCACAGTCACATAATGTACATAAATTTGTAATTTACATGTCACAGATACTCTAATCGCATATTACATACTTTCCATGTATGTGACTCATGCGTCTACTGTGTATAGTGGATAGAATATGAAGCGTAAATATGAGAATGGTAATAAATGAACTGTGACTTATGTTTCACCCATTATCTTATTCAATTTGAGCACATGGGGCCTCTATTGTATGTAATAAGAACGTGACCTTTGTTTCACCTCTGTCACGTTCAATTTAGACACATAAGTCTTCTTTGTGTATATATATATGTGTGTGTGTGTGTGTGTGTGTGTGTGTGTGTGTGTGTGTGTATGTGTGTGTGTGTGTGTGTGTCATGTATGCTATTCGATATGTATGTGACTTGTATTTAGTGGCAGATAACTGACTTGTTTGAAAATGTGACCTGATATATATTATTTTCATCCCGTGGCCAGTATTGATGTTAATTTTAGCTTGCAGAAATGGTGTACTTGCACATATGTTTGATAAATGGATCTCAATCGTCATTGGTGTTGGTGGATCGCAATTGAAGTTATGTACAGCTTGTGGACACGGTTATGAGAGAATTTAATCTGGATCCCATGAAAGTAGCAGTCTCATTGAAGTATGTGCTGAATGATGATTTGCCACCAATCAAGATAAAGAATGATAACAATGTCCTATCGTACATTCTACTAAAGGATATGCAACGTGAACCTGCAAAATACCCATTATTCATTGATGTTACAGATACAGAAATTGATAATACATCTATCATATTACCAATCAATGCACATTCTAGTGATGAGTTGTGTACGTTGCAGGACATGGTATCATACATATGCGAAGCATCAATAGAAATAATGGGTCACATATGTGACACTGAAGGCACCGTTGTATCGGTAGCTGATGCTAGGGAGGTAGAAGAAGGAAGGGTCTTCCGTGATAAGAATATTTTGAAACAGAGCCTATTCCTTTTCTCCATACAGAACATGTTTGAGTTTATGGTTGAAAAGTCTAACAAGAAAGAATATGTTGTGAAGTGTTCACATCGTGGATGTAGTTGGATATGTAGATCGTCAAAGTGGGGTAAAACAAATTTATTTAAGGTTCGAAAGATTGGTAGTCACATATGTCCATCAAATATAGTGTTGGAGTCACACAGGCAGTCTCAACTTCAGTTGTGTCATCTACCATTAAATATAAATACACATCGTCACATACTATATATACTCCGAAGGATATATGCAGTGATATGTTGCATACTTACGGGGTTTATTTGAATTATTCGAAAGCTTGGAGGTCTCGCGAACAAACTTTGAGAATGATTAGGGGTGATCTAGCTGAATCATTTGGTAAGATACCAAGTTTCTTCTACGTGCTCCAACAAAATAATCCCGACACGGTCACAGAACTCGAAGTGGATAGTCACAATATGTTCAAATATTGCTTTATGGCACTTGGTTCATCAACACAGGGATGGGAGCATTGTAGACTTGTGGTTGTGATTGATGATACTTACTTGAATGATCATTATGGAGGTACCATTTTCACAACGTGTACACAAGATGCAAATAACAGCATATATATTCTTGCTTTTGGAATTGGAGACAATTAGAACGATAAATCTTGAAGATGATTTTTAGAAAACTTCAAGAAGGCTTGTGGGCACAGAGACGGACTGTGTTTTGTATCGAACCGTCACATGAGTATAAACTGTGCAATAGAATATGTATATCATAGGACTTCTCATGGTATTTGTACATATCATTTGTTGCAAAACTTGAAATCATACTATGGGAAATCTTGTGAAAACATTACATAAGCATTCAATTCGGTTGTCCGTGCTTATACATTGGAAAATTTTGAATATTACATGCGACGACTGGACATAATGAATGAGAAGATTACTAGTTACTGGTACTGTACTACATCTGATGACATTTTCACATACATAAAAATGGTCACATATGTTGGTTATATGATATCAATCAATAAGCTTTGTGTTTGCAGGTAGATGTTGGACTGGAAAAGTGGTTACGAATCCATATGCCAACAAACAGATACTCTACAATGACTTCGAATATCGTAAAATCAGTTAATGCTATGACAAAGGCAGCCAAGAATTACCCTATTGTATCGTTGCTAGAGTCATTATGGCAAACTGTACAATCTTGATTTTGAAAACATAGAGATGACGCACATGGAACTTTCACGAAATTGTCAAGCAAGTACAAGAAGGAGATGAGGAAAATAAGTGTAGAGTTGAGGCACTTGAGGGTAACTTCATTACTCTGACAGTAAAATTCATGTGTGTGACTCATCATAAATGCATATGATATGAGCTGTATATCCGTGACAGAAGATATTTGTGTGCACCATTTGCATGTGTGACCTGGATTTAAGCATGTGCAATGAATATAAATGCATGTGACCTGATATATTAACCTGTGACATAAGATATGTGTCTGTGACATATTTATAATAAATGTGACATGATACTATTACTGTTTTTACATTCTCTCAGGTAGATCCCTCTAACCAGTCAGTGTTTTCTGTCAGCAATGAAAAGTCAACATTTATTGTTGATATTGAACAACATACATGTATATGCAGGATGCTACAAGTTGATTTGATACCGTGTCCACATGCCTTGGCTATAATTGCAAATACAAGGAGAGATTCATATGCTTACTGTTCTTATTATTACACAAGAGACGCTTACGTGAATGCATACCAATATTCTATACATCCTGTTGGGAACCAGAATGAATGGACAGTGCCTGAAGAAGTACAAGCTAAAATTGTGTTAGCTCCTAACCAAAAGAGAAGTTCTGGAAGACCTACTGAGAAGAGGAAGAGATCATCCAGAGAAGGGAAACCAACAGTGAAATGTGGTTGTTGTGGAGGACAATGTCACAATCGTAGGAGATGCTCAAGTGTAGTTCCATTGAACTAGAATGACATAGGAAAGTAACATAAATGAAAATAGAATTCAACCGATAATACAGATACATTATAGATATCTCATGTTCTTTTATTTCAAACATTCATTGAAATAGCAGAGTGAAATATACCTGTGACCATTTTGTTTTCAAGTGCAATTAAGTTTCGACATTTACATAGTTGTTATGATAAGAAACAGTGACCTATGTTTGAATTCTAAAGATGTTTGATAACCAAATGTGACCTGTTGTATGAGATACATATATGTGACTACTTCTTCCATTCGGACCATAAAATGTGACATATGTATCATAACACGTAACATTCTCCAACAGACAAGTGCTCTGTGTCAGATGGGATACCTGTTTCGACTAATTGTGTCTCATGACTACCTGTGACCTGAGTTGTGAGACATGTGACTACCTTTTCAAAAAAAGTGACATATGTGACTACATTCTCTATCAAATATAAATGATGAGTGGTGTAACGTGTGACTTGTGTCCT
Organism: Olea europaea var. sylvestris; assembly: GCF_002742605.1. Lineage (NCBI taxonomy): Eukaryota > Viridiplantae > Streptophyta > Magnoliopsida > Lamiales > Oleaceae > Olea > Olea europaea. Next base: position 15,777,086 of record NC_036241.1, on the reverse strand, counting down.
GGTGGTTTAACATGTGACCGTCTCCAACAGAGATATGCCCTGTGTTGTGTACTTGTGACCTGTGTTATATGACACAGGTCACAAATACTGTGCTGTGTATCATATGACCTGTGTCATATGTGAGACAGAAGACCTGTGAAATACAATATTTTTGTTATGGAAAATATTGCAATAATATGTAATAAATATAATATTATGAGCAAAAACATGTTGCATTCATGTATTGCAAATTAAAACTTACAACAAGTTAGTATTCAATACAATCACCTCCATTCGGCAGAAAATACTAATATTTGTAACATGTACAAAACTAAAGCGTCAACTTCATTTACATAATTCATTCTACTTTCATTCTATGACAATCCCCTCCCCCGTTATAGGCTACCTCGCCCTCTTCACGTACATCTCCCGATGCTTATACAGCAGTGTGGCAATGTCCATTCTATACTTGCCAGCATCAAATGTATGTGGAATGGACTCTCTGCCTTCATGGAGGATATATAACGCATATAAGATCACAAATATTTCGCAATCGTGACTACAAAACAACACAGGACAAAATGTTACAAATGAATTTTCTTTAAAAGTTATACATATTGCACTCTTGGTCACAAACATACCCATTCATTTGCTGAGGTAAGGTATCATCGACAGTAACCTTCAATTCCATGCAACTTGGTTCAATATAATCGGGGTCCTTTTTTGATATTCCATGATTATACATTAGAGCAGCTAAGATTTTCACAAATGGCTCTATACCTTTTACAACTTTCCAGTCACGGTAACTTTTGTCTGCCAAATTGAAAACTATCAACCTGTGGCTTCTAAATTGCAACAAACCAAGCATCTAGTGAGCTTTGTTGGTGGGCAGTAATGGCATGAACACGTAGTTAACATCAGCTCAAGGTGTGCTCAAAGGAAGGCTGTCACCTGTTACAACTTTAATAAGGCTAGACTCTGACATCAGAACATTGGGATCCTTCAGAAAAGCAGGTATATGTCTTTGATTTTATTTTGAAACCAAGAATCGGTCATTGTGGCTCTAAGCTTCACTTTGTTGCCAAGTTTTGCTACCTGACGAATGTAATAAAAGCATGCATCCATGTGCTGTTTCAATAAAAAGGGAAGAACTCAGTAATGTGGAATATAACCTGTTTATATGAACCATGTATCTGTGATCTGTGACTATGAACTATGGACAGTAATCTGTGACTATGGACTGCAATTTGTGCACATTGGGTAATAACTATGTGTTGTGATCTGTATATACATTCTATGACTAATTAGCAATGAAAATGTGACCTATATCAGTAGAATAATGTAATCATACCGAACTGGTCAAAGATGAGTCTGAATTTGTAAGTTGGTAGAACTAGGACTTAGGACCTACTGAGCGTGACCTAATAACAAAAGTAGGATTGATTCGACCATCTTCATCACTAAACTTTTTCCTATGACCAATATGGAAAAGTAAGTTATTGTGTTACAACAAGTTATTGATACAAATTAACAAATGGATACAAAATAACAGTACTTGGTTCTTGGTTTGTACCCTCTCTGGAACTAAGCCATGAATGCTGAGCTATCAACTTCATCAACACGAACTTTGTAATTTTCAAAAATAACAATATCGTCATGTTTGAATAACTTTCCTTCTCCAGCCACAAATGGAGACTACAATATTTTTGCAGGCCTTGAAACACATTTAACTAGCACTTCAGAAGTTAGTTCAACAGTAGTTGTGTCCTGCATAATGTTGTAACGGGTCACAGATTACTTTATGCACATTTATTGAATTTAGCATGCAGCATATAAACTCTAGTCTACCAAGAAATGAACTGTGACCTTAGAACTGGACTATGTAATGGTTAGTAAGTATATGTGTAACCTGTGACCTATGGCCATTTACTAGTACATGCATTTTGTGAATCTTGAATTTGTGACAAGGCACATCTTAGTTTAGCGTGCTGCACATGAACTGTGACCTATAACCATGTACTAGTTATGATCTGTGACCATCCAGCATATAAGTGTGATCTGTGACCTATGACAATTAACTAGTTGTGAACTACATGATGTCTGAATCCTACAGTTATAAGTACCTCGGTATCAATGGTTGTAATTGCGGTGACCACATCCGATATTACAGAATCGACATACTTCTGAATGTCTTCGGAATGTAAAATGTCAGGTTGTGTAGATCCAACCCCCAAGTCAAATGATAGTGCTTCGAGAGTATACGGCAGAACGATATCATTAGTTGGGTCCAGTTTGCCCTTTCCTTTCCTATCCACATTTCGTTCCACGATTTTCACCTGTACACAAAATGAGAGAATGTTTTAAATGTCAAATAAAACTCTTGAACTATGTGGAAATGTAATGTAACTATCTCCTCAGTCTTATCAGATCCGCCAACAACTGGAGGATCTTTATCTCCAACTCCATGATCATTTTTTTTATGACCAAACCGTTTCATAATATCATCCATGGAACTGGAAATCATTGCTGATATCGTTTCTGACAAAAATTACATATTTGTCCTAACCTCCATCAAGTCACTTTTTATGTTAGATTGCATTTGAACTATGTAATTCATCTTTGTCATTTGCTCAGCATTCACTGATGATATCTGAGACTTAATGTCATCAAGCTCCACATTCAACACTTCATTATAGGACTTTAGATCAGATATTTGTGACCTCAACTCCTTAATCTCCTGATAAAAAACTGTTTATATGTGACTTGTGACAAAAAAGAACCATATATTGCACACTGTTAAAATGAATCTGTCACATGTGACCCGATCTAAACCACATGTGACTTGAAACTAGTGGTCAACAATATAATTGTTTGACAACTGACTAAAATAACAACTTATATCACCCCCATTGTGCCTCACGAGCCTATTGTTCCATTGGAGAATGACGAATAGCTGACGGGCAATCTTGGGTTGGGGATTTTTCCAGGGGAGATGTCTCCTGCCATATTGGAGGAGGATCAACAAAATCATCATCATCATTGTTGTCGGGAACACGAGCCTATCGGACACTGCTGTCTGTTAGCAGGAGCACTGATGGACCTGACTTCCCACTCGTGCCAGTACGATCAACTAACCTTTCTATTCTACTATTATCTCTACGGCTGTCTGGTGAAAACTTTGGTTGAACTGACCATTTATGTATGGCATGGCCATTTCAGTTTCCGAGGGATCTAGGTCACAAATCTCAATCTGCAAAACAATATAGATTAGAGAAATGCAATGTCAACAGATAATTACTAAGTACTTAATGCTTACTGAAACTTTACATTAGGATTAGAGAAGCAGTCACGTCCTTCCAACTTGGCAGCCGATGGTTGCTCGTCTGCAATCCAGTTCTTGATGTGCGGATGCATCCTTGATATTCGTGTGACCTCAACTCCATCAAGGCTAGGAAAAGTCTCATATATCCAGGCTTGAAAGGCTACCAACATACCTCGTAGCTTGTAGTGTGAGTTCATCCTACTCAACCCGTCTTTCAATGCACTCAACGTAATTTCAAATAATAACTTGCCCCATGGAAACTGATTCTTGCAGAGAAATCCTCAACAAGTATGAATAGGAAGTGATCAACAACTTTCTTATAATCTTTTGGAAATAGATATGCCGTGATGAAGTACAACATTCCAATCATGGCAACATCATTATCTGGAAGAGTTTCAACGAGATCCAAGTCCACCATTTGGCAAGCAGATATGAAAGTGGACTTTACATCTTCGTGGGTTACACTATGCACTTGAGAAAAATATTTTGCCTTTAACCATGACTCTCTACTTTCGAACACTTGTGTATCACTAACCCTAGAACACCTCAGCCCCGTGACTAAACAAAACTCCGAGATAGAGAACCGGACATATTGCCCCGATACATAAAACTACATTTCTTGGTCATTCGGGTGATGAACTTGCCGCAGAAGGAAGTAGTGAATCAATTGCGGCTGTATAACAATTTCATGGCAATCCAAGAAATGAGCAAACCATGTATCCATCAATACATGTTTATGTCGTTGGCTTAACGATGTCTGAATGGTAATCAAAACTCCCTTACTGACTGAGGTTGTAATCTTGCCTGGAAACCAGCTCTCTTCTAGTATTTTGAATTCTCAAACCTGCATTAAGTGCAGACACAGTGTTAAATGCTTGTATGAAAAATCGCATTGACATACACGTTTTAACAAGGTCACAGACATAAATGAAGTCTTACTGAAACTACATATTTATGAAACTTTGGTGGAATTATAGTCACGTTATGTAGATTCATAACACGTATAGAAAATATCATGGTCCCGCGTTTGTACATAGTCACACATCACACAATATATTCAAAACAAATTCATACAACAGTTACAGGTACGCAACCCATCATAGTCACATATTCACACAACACAACATAGTCACAGATACGAAACCCATCATAGTCACATATTCACACAACATAGTTACAGGTACGCAACCTATCATAGTCACATGTTCACACAACCCTTTTGTAATTTAGATTGCTCCTCATGTAAACCATGAAAACAAGTATATTGATCTTTCTCCGAGTTCTGATAAAAGCCCATCAAACAGAGCTAGTTGACAAATTTACTAAGATTTTATGATATATTGATTTTTAAATACATTTTCCGATTACTAATACTAGAAACTAATGATTTTCAGTCAATTCACAACTTTTTGAAACAAATATTGAACTTAACACATTTCCACATCATGGTCACAGATTCACAACAAAATGGATTAGGAATACATTTCAAAGCACAAATTCATAACACATTACAAAAGCAAAACCCCCAACACATTACAGTTAGATCACAAACAGGACACACTGCTAGGCAGTAAGCCACAGATTCATAACAACATTGGTCACATTCGCACATCACATTCCAGTCAGGTCACAGGCAGGACACATTGCTAGGCATTAAGCCACAGATTCATTAAAACATTGGTCACATTTCACAAATCATGGTCACATTATTCATAAAGTTAGAAAGGAAGAATCAAGTAGAAATTATAAACGGGATTCAATTCAAAAACCGTAACCCATTCCAATCACGTATACAATCGAATAGGGTAATAATCACATTTCTCCAATTGATCTTCAATACATACTACTCAACCATTTTTGTTACAAGCCTTCGACATTAATCGCCGTTTCTGCCCTCTTCGATTTCGCCATTTTACGTCGCCAGCAAAAGCTCCAGTTGTGTGAATACGTTCTACCGGAGACTAGAATAGGTTATATAATGAATATAACGGTTTTAGTAATACAAAATAGCCGAAAATGTAGTAAAAATGACCGGAGTGGGAATGAAGTAATCGGAGATTGTGGGTACAGTGGAAGAAGAATGAGAGAGAAAACGGTTTCGAAAATACTGGAAAATTGAATTCAGATATCAGAACGCGCCATTATTAATATAATTACTATTTTATTATTAATATTAATTATTAAATATTAAAATAATATTTAATTAACAAAATGTGATTCCTAAAGAATGCTTAAAAAACCTTCATGACTGAAGTTTGTATTGTATACTTCAAAGCCTTGTTTTCATGTAATTTCCACATTTTGAATCCATGTGGTTCCCTTGCTTGATTATATAGGCTATAGGCGCAAATGGATCAATTTAGATAGAAAAATTACACAAATTTATTAATTGTAATGAGCTGAATCGAAAAATGAGTGTAATTGTAACATTTTCCACGATTACAAAATTTATCGTCCATTTATTACAGTAGATGCGTTATAGTGTTAATTTGTGAACTATAATTTATTACATTATCTATATTCTTTAGTCATATCACTTGCTACATTTCTTGTTTTCAGGTGCAGATATGGATTCGATTAATGTGTTTATTAATTAATGTTTTTTTCAGTAATTTTAATATTTTTCCTACATCTTTTCTACAAAGGTTAATATTGAAATTAATATCTCAAAGAAATTAAGTTTTCACTATTTAGCAATTATTTTAGGAAGTCGCTATTTACATCCACAATTGTTATATATTCATCTCACCCTATATATCCCTTTTAAGGTATTAAGTTTTTTTTTTAAAAAAAATACTATTTTCATCCACGTTATGTTCCAATATTGTCGTTATTAAATTCATTCATTTAAACACTATAGATTCACACAAATTTTATATATTCATCTCGCTCTAAATACACCCCTAATACAATTTTAATTTTTTTAAAAAAATACTATTCATCCCCATTACATATAACATCGACCTCCTCACAAATTCTAATAGTATTTTATATTGTTGTTAGAACTTCCATGTTGGATAGATTTTTTGCAAGTATAAATGACTACGTACAATAATAAGCCAGTACTTGCAACATAGGTAAGGAACAAAAATGTGTACAGACTCATCGATTGGACTAGTAACTTCCATTGTGAAAGTTCCGTATTCCTCATTTGTTCATCCTTCTCTACAAATGAGGATTCAAGTCACACATACGTCTTGGTATGGTTGTTTGAGTGACATAATTTATTGTATTGTAATATATTAATTTTAGGGTCAAATGATTGATTCTTTATAGAATTCTGCTAATACAAGAATTGTAACCTTGATTATTTTCCTCGCTAGACTGAAATTCTTTTTATCCTTATTAGTCTCTTTTTCTTGCAAACACATATGTTAGCAATCAATTTTTCCTGCGGAATAAAGATTGATGAGTACATGTTCAAAAGAGAATAATGGAACATACACGAAGTCGAACCAATCCCATTTCTGATGAACCTATAGATTTTTGTGCATTTTCACTGGTTTCTTATTAACTTTATCTTCTAGCCTACTGATTTTTTAGCCTCTAGATTATCATCAAATGAAATTCCTTGTTCTGCTAATGAATCTTGAATATTTTATGATTTCATCAAATGGAGTTTCTATTCCATTATTGTTTTGATTTTAGTTGAAGAGGACATTTTATGATTATTTGGAATTTTAGTTGAACACAAATTTAAAGAATATATAAAAAGGCCCAAAAAATAATTATTGAAAATAAATATTAGTAGATGCATATAGAATGATATGTTTTTACTTAATTTTATATATGTCTTTTTTAAGTAAATTTACATAAGACTAAAAATATAATGTAATTGGTTTCTAAAATTCGATTTTATTTATTTTTATTTTTTTGAAATGTTATCAACTGATTGACAAGAGAATATTAGGAATTTTTAGCCGAATGATGCTACACAAACAGGGGCCTGTGACGAGCCCCTATGACGAGGCTGACCACCTCAGCCCTTGATCTGATAATTTAAGAAATTTTAAATTTTATATCAGGTGCCCCTATCACAGAGGCCTTTCAAAGGACCCTCTTTGAGCAGAAATGCTTTTTAAGCTCAATGAATTAAGTAATCAACCTATATAATTTAACATATATTTCAATCGAATTAAATTATTGTCATAAAATGTATCCATAAATACATAAGAATTTGTGAAGTACATTCTAATTCGCCTAGACATTAGAAAACATGCATTTCAATTAGAACATCCAATATACTTACAAAGGTGAGAATCATATTGAACTCTTAATTGATTTGTATCACTTTAGTTCTTATCTTTCACACAGAGCCAATCAATTTTTGAAGAACTTTAATCCAAAGTAGAAAAAGTTCGATTTCGTTCACGAGAAATTCGAACCCTACAAAACGATACTACAACCTATTTTATAAGGATTCTCCACTTATATGATAAAGCTCTTGTCATGTAGTATTAAGATAAAGCCCCTATTTGGCTAAGATTTTGATCGGATTTTAATCTAAGTCAAAGTCAAACAATCAATATTAACTGCATTTTTTATATATTTCACAACTTTTAAACCACACATTTAAAAAAAAATTCTGTCAAAATCTACTAACAATCTAATTTTATTCCCCTCCAAACACTCTCAAACTATTGGCACAATTTATGTTGCTTATAATTAGTT
>NC_036241.1:15658302-15767002 GCF_002742605.1 Olea europaea var. sylvestris | reverse complement strand
AACAATTACGTTAATTATTATTGATTATATTATTAAAAATAATAAATTTTAATAATATAATTAATAGTATAATTTATTATTATCATCATCATCATCATCATTATTATTATCATTATCATTATAGAACGAAAATGGCACAAATACCCTTAACCATTATCTTTGAAAAATAAAGGCAAAACGAACATTGCACCATTTGGTGCAAAAAATGGTGTAATGAAAAGCACCACTATTCACTTTGCACCATTTTACACCAAAATAGTGCAAAGTTTGGTGTTGCATTGGAGTAACGTTGCACCAAAAAATGGTACAAAATGGTGCGAAGGTGTTAGGATTGGAGTTGCCCTTACGATCTCTTTCCCTACACTCTTCGATTTTCCTTCTTTTTCTCTGTTGATCATCTTGATCTTCCATGAAATCTTAATCTATGTGCAACCCTTGTCAAAATGCCTTGCTACAGTGTTATTAGGCCTGAAATAGTGGTTATTTGTGTTATGTGGAGTTGTTGAGTACGTGGATTACGATTCTTGAGTAGATTAGGGTTGTGATTTGAGAGATCCTGTTGGATCAATGATGAAACTTTTTTCTGATTTTGAATTTTGTCATTGTACTCTCTCTTGTGGGGTTATTTTGCATCTAGTGACGGGCTAGCCATTGAATCCCTCATATTAGAGTGTTAACCTTTACTGGGTGAACATATATGGTGCCTTTACTGCTTTCTTGTGTGTTTGGTTTAAGTCATTTTCCAAGGTTCTACTAAAATTTCTGTTTCAAAAGTAAACCATACAATGAAGATATATATAAGCTTATCCTTGGTTAAGAAAGCTAAATACGTGATACTCTATATTTTAAAGAGTCAATGTTTAAAAATAAACTTCAAAACACTCTAATTTTATTTTGTAATGTTTTAATATTCTACTATTTAAATTATCCAAATCATATTTGAACTGATTGATCAATGATATATTAAAAAACATGTTAAATAAACTATTAGTGGAGATCAATAGACGTTTCTTGCAAAAAGGCAAAATGAACAGTCAAAATAGATATCTTCGGCAGAGCGTATTACTCTATAAATGGTGTCTCTTGAAGGTGCTCTAGAGTCATTAAACAATCACTCGATAGTAAGGATGGTTGGGCCGTTGGTATGTTGAAAATACAGTATTAAAAACTCAGAAGATTGATTTAACATTTAAGCAATTTATACAAACTAATAATTCGTGTGAAGTTCACACAGCATATTTTCCAGTATCAAGTATTATGATTTCTTGTTCAGAAGCAAGGCGTCATAAAGATAAACAACATAATTCATACTACTAAACAGAGTACACTCAGTTACAAATTCAAGAAACAGAAAATCTTCCTCAGTCTAGCATGGAAAAAAACACCAGCACTGACCAAATTGAGGAGATCGTGTACTTGTCTCAACATATATAAACATAAACACTAGGGTCTCTGCATATGTTAAAAAATCCATTGCAGAGGCTCCAAAATAAACCTGGATTACAACATAAAGATCCTAGAAATAAACCAAAAGTACTGAAAAGCATATGGTATATTATTATGATTATAGTGCTGTCCAGTCTATCTCCACGGAAGGAGATTTCTGCAACATGAAATCGAATTCTTCCAAAGAAGGCTCTGAGAAATCCAGAAAGGTAATATCAGATTCGGGTGAAGCTGATCCCTCATCGGATGGGGAAGGTGATGATGAGGCCTCCACCTTGATGTTATCCTCTAATACCAGGTTCTTAAATCCTCTATTCGATGAATTTTCCATCTTCAGAACACTTGTTTGTTTGGAAATTTCAGCCTTTGCATCAGAATTAGAACAGGGCCTTTCTAAATTCCCCTTTTTCTGCGAATTAGCCAAGCTGTGACATATGGCTTGAAGCTTGGCGTCAACAGAGGAATGCAGGGGCTTGAAGTCGCTGAATTCATGGCATAATTGATGCCTAAGGTCGGGGAAATTTAGTCTTGCAAACTCTCCTCTTAGCTTATAAGCAGCCTTATCATACGCTAAAGCCGCTTCCTCAGCTGTGTCGAAAGTCCCAAGCCAAAGCCTCGTTCTGTTCTTTGGAAGTCTAATCTCCGCCACCCATTTTCCCCAATGCCGCTGCCTCACTCCCCGGTAAAGCTTTGTAGGCTTGGGGGTAACTCCAGCATGCTTCATTGGGACAGGTTTTGGACCAAGAAACCTGGAGAATTGGTTCTGCTTATGCTGCAAATGGTTAAGACAGTAATTCATTTGCTGATTTTGCAATTGCTGCTGCTGGAGTTGGAACTGTGCCTGGATTTGAAGGATCTGAGATGGGGTGAGGAGATTTAGCCCAACAATACTCTCAGTTTGCTCATATCCAAAACTCGAAAACCCCGGAAAAAATTCTTGGGTTTTTGATGGGATTGAGCCAAAACCAGGGTAACTATTGGATTCAGAAGAAAGACACGAGTCATAAGGGAAGTCATTAGAAGAAGGAGGAGAAGAAAGAGGAGGAGGTGAAGAAGAAGAAGAAGAAGAAGAAGAAGAGGTATTTGAAGAAGCACTTTTCATAAATGGTAAAAGTGCTTGCATAAGCTCTTCCCTGTAAGGATCTGGAGAAAAAACTTGACTGCTGCTAGCACTGTACATATCTATAGCTGCCGCCATGATTTCTTATCAAGAAAACACAGAATTCAAATAAAGCAAAAGTAACAAAAATTCAAACTTTCCACACAAAGGAGCAAAGAGGTCTCTCAAATAAACAACCCTTTGTTACCCTTAAAACTATAAACTGAAATCAAGAGAAAATAAACCAACCTGAGGGACTAAAAAAACCAGACCCTCTTAGTTGTTCTTAGTAACAAAAAGTAAGAAAATTACACTAAAAAGTGATCTCTATTCTGAATCACCTGACTTTCAAAAAAAAACCGCCCTTCTGGGGTTTGCTTGGTTTCTGCTACGAATTTCTTTCAAGTTCAAGTTCGAAATCAAGAAAATCAAACCCTGAAAATTTTATAAGTTTTGAAAGACAGACGATGACAGAAAGGGATCCAAGAAGCGGGGATTCACAGAGGGGCATATAAGAAAATTAGAAGAGAAATAAAAATACACACTATTTTTTGTTGCCTCGCTCGATTTTTCACTCTGCGAATTGGTAGTAGCAATCTGTATGCATATATAGAGGCCCAGGCCATAGCTCTCTCTCCCCCTCCGTCTCTGTACCCATTTTTTCCTCTATCTGCCGAATTATGATACAATGTTTCTGCTGGCCAGTGATATATTGACACGTGGTATGTGACTGACATCTGTGGGTGGTTTTGTTCGGATGCAATACGTGGCAGAAACTCATTGGAAAAAATCCTATGTTGACTTGTAATAGGCAGTTAACTTTTGACTTTTGGTATTCAATTACTTATGGTCATTCTACGCCACGGTTTGCCACCGTAAGTGACAACATTAAGCCGCCTCATTGAATTATAATTTATTTTTTTCTCTCTTCTCGCTACTCACGCATCTTTTAATTAAATAATATTACATGTAAATTTAAAAAAAAAATTCTTTTTTAATCACACATATTTAAAAAAATTATTATTCTTCTCATTATAATGTGAAATAATGGAGGCCAAATGAGCTCTAAGATAAGCTCTCACTTTTCGTTTTGTGGACCATGTTTCATACCTAACCACGACCAATGTGGACCATTCGATCTTTATCATCAGCACTAAAATTCTGTGGACCAAAATTCATTGGTATTAATTAAATAAAAATTATTGTAAAAATTAATTTGCTCATTCAAAAAATAAGATAAGATTAATTATTGAATTTTTGCTAATATAACGTTAAAACTTATCTTAATCAATTTAATTTATTGACTAAACTTTTGTCAAAGAATAAAGTAATAAAGCAAACAAACATATATATTACTTTACATTGAATTTATTACCGGATATTCCATCAATAAAAGCTTAAAACATATATTTGCAAAATCAAATCAAGAAATTTTTTATAGATAAATAAATAAATAAAAATTTTAAAAAATAAACACTACATATTGAAAGTCCATCTATAGCGAAATAATTATAGATTAATGATATAGTTTTCTACATGTTGTAATTTTAAAAAGCAAAATGTCTTATTAAATTTAAGCCTCTGTCTGATAGTCATTTTTTTTTTTTTGTCAAAAACCATATTTTGAATACAATTTTTAGAAGAATGTGTGGTCAAAAAATCGAAAATAATTTTGAGCTTACATGCAAAAAATTTTATTGTGTGAATGTGCGGTTAAAAATAAATATATAGAAAAAAGAGTTTTTAAATAATGATTATAAAAAATGAGCTAAATTTGTAAAAAGATTTCTGTCAGATAATAGCCTTTGAATTGTCATCAAAGACAGTGTTTAAATTATAATTTTCATTCACAAAGTGTTGATATTATCAAAGAAAAATGTTATTGATGATATTATTATTTATTTTTTGTAATGAGAGCTTCTTTGTTTTATTATTATTGTTGTTATTATTTTGGTTGTCATTTGTTTTCTCATTGAATAATGAAGTGAAGATTCAACCGTTATTAAACATTTCATTTCATTTCATTTCATTTTTGTGTTATTCTCGAAAAATGTCCCTTAAAATTTATATAAAACTCAAAATGATTTAATCCGTCTATAAAACAACCACTAACAAATTTAAATAATATTAAAATACGAGAAGACAGAAAACATAGATTGACACACCCGTTTGGCCCTTTAAAATTCTTCAATTTAATTTAATTTAATTTTTTCTCTCTCTTATTTTCAACCACACAATTTTCAATAAAATAATATTACACTCAAATCGAAAACTTTTCAACCACACAATTTTCAAAAAAAATAATATTTCCTCCATTATAAATCCAAATAATAGGGGCCAAACGGGTTTCGTCACACATCGGATTCCATTTCTTTATTTATATCAAACTTATCCATACCAACTCCCATCAATTTTTATAATGATATTTGCTACCTTATCTAATCACTCATTAATTAACCTAATAAATTACTTCCCTTCAATTGACGATTACCTACAAAGACAAATGAGGTGGGACCCAGACACGTCCATGTCACCATGACATCAACAAATTTCATTAGAAGATGCTCACATTTCAAAGAAAGAACAGTTTAAAAATATTTGGAAATTTTGTGCTTTTTATCCCCAATCTTTGAATAAAAATATAATAAAACTATCTCAATCCTTCTTTATCATGATTCATCCTCATCACATTTTCAATTACTAGGAAAATTCATCATTCCCACTATTTTGATCATTAAATAATAAATTTATCTTCTCTTTTATAAATAAACGTAAAATAAAGAAATTAAAAAAAATTGTAAATGGAGCCCCATAAATTTTCAAAGTACAAATAAATCGATCTTAAAACAATCAAATGCATATTAACCCACCAAAAAATAAATAAATTCATTTTCTCCAACCGATTCCCATCCCACCCTCGGCCATACTAAACCTCAATGGCTGCAATCACGTCGATGATGGCATCATTACCACCACCAACACCTTAGAAAAATTAATTCAGTAAAAAAATTAAAAAAGAAATGACTAGATAAAAATCAACAGCATAGATCAGTGAATGCTATCAATAGTGATTACATTTGTGAAGATAGTGTTTGATCATAGGTAGAGATGAATTAAGATGGTAGAAGGTAATATTTGGGTGAGTTTGTTTGAAAATAAGCTTTAAGAAATATACATCTTGTGCAGTTTAAATCAAATTTATATTTCCGATTATTAGATGTGAATGAACAATAAAAGCAATTTTAAATATGAATTGATATGTAAATGCAATAAGAATGATTTTATATCTTTAGGAATTAACGTAAGACACAAATTGAAATGCATATTTAATATTTTTATCTATATATTTCATAGAATTTATAAACTAGTACTCATTTATTAATTATTATGTATATGTCCCGTAAGACTCATAATTTTTAAACATGCATTTAAGTTTAAAATACAAATTTATTTTATTTATATATTTATTATTTTTTTTATTTTTTTTTTGGTGTAGTCAAAGTTGAAGCAAAGAAGCGAAGGTTAATAGTGGGGAAGTGATGAATGGGGGATGACAAATTCTGAGCAAGACAATCTATCGTCAATTAATTTACGGCGCCAGTGGTTTCGGACAAAACAAAGGGACAAATGAATAATAATGGTTTTCCTAAACCATAGTAATCACTGATTATGTTGATTTATCTCAGTATCTATAAACCCCTTGTAAACCGGAGTTGGTTCCACTAAAAAATAAATTTAATTTAATTTAAAGTTAATATTTAATTTTATATATATATATATATATATATATATATATATATATATATATAAATTAAATTAAAACTTTCAACCATACATTTCATCAACTTTTATTAAAATCTACTAAAATTTTGATTTTATATAAATCAAACGTAGGCTAAGTAAATTCAAACTACGAAATTCAAAATTCAACTATATTTACGTTCAAATATTTTTGTTGTAAATATAAATAATCAAATCACATCACGGTATTATCTTATATTTCAGGCTCAAACAAATTTGCTATATAAAATATACTACAAAGTATATATTTTCAAAATTTAAATATAAGCCTTTCAAGCACGTAAACATCAATTGGCCATTCTACTACAGAAGTGTGGAAATTTGTAGAGGAGGTCCACAACTTATGGCCTCTCAAGCAAATTGGCCCCTAACTTTTCATTTCATACATGAAATCCTCCACCTTTCACTTTGTTTTATTAGTAATATCAATGAGCGGTTTCCATCCACTTGTAATTACAATGCCGAGAATAGATGGTTGAGTGAGGTGTGTGAAGGTTTGTTACCCGGAAGATTGGAGGTGTGAAGAATCATGTGAGTCAGGCTAAGTTAAGCAATAGACGGGGATTGAGATAGGAGAACACGTGATGGATTATGTCGAAAATTAAAAAATATCTCGTGTTAAAATTTATTATAACCAGCTCAATATAGAACGGAGAACTCTCTGGTGCAATTGGAGTATTTAGAGTCTGTTTGGGAGTGATTTTGAAAATTAATTTTTTGACTGTTAGGAGAAAAGTGGGGTCCATCTGTGAGAGAAGAAGTCAAATATGATAATTGAAATAGTGAAATAATGGTCAAAAAATTAATTTTTCGGATGAAAAAATCGGGCCCAAACAGCCCTTTATACTTTAGCAAAATGTTTCAAAAATTTGAGTGGCATTCCCATAAAAAGCAAATTTCAATAATTGAACTTGAATAAGAGCAGCCCCGGCCCTTGCTTAGGATAAGAAAGTCAAACGTTGCGTCAAGATTAAGCAACGATAAGGCCCCCACTTGATGTGTAATTTTGGCCCCACTTTGACATTATTACACGCTGTCAATAACGTGGATATCACTTAGAAGCCACGCAAAGTAAGCCAGCCGTTATTCTCTGTGATCATCTATTCATCTTTTTGTCTTTCATGGGATTATGAGAGGAATTTTGTTTATTCAGTTCACATTGTATAATTAGATAAAAAGTTGGGAATGAATAAAGTTGTTCATATCATCTACTCATATAGAGATTATATTTTTAGATGAAATAACAAGGGTTTAACTACGTGATCAGTCACCGGCACAAAGTTTTTGGAAGTCTGAACTTCAAAAATATATATTTGTTAGTCACTAAACTTTACGAAATGTGACGTAGAAACTTTTGTAAATCTCAGTGATGGATGGGACTACATTCGTAAAGTTCAGTGACTAACAAAGAAATTTTTAAAGTTCAGTAACCTCAAGAGAACCTAAGAGAAGTTCAGTGACCAATTAGGTGATGTATCAATCTGTATATTTTTTTAGTCTTTCTCTTTCATTTTTTCTATACTCCTATCCCATAATTTTATTCTCTCTAACACCGCCAAACTTGGAAAAAAAGAATAGTCTTTATCCTAGAGTAATCGACAAAGTTGTCGCTGACCTCTCTGAGATCAAAGAGGTAACAATGGTCTATGCAATCAACTATTTTGGAAGAGAACCCCTTGAGCATTGATCACTTCATAGTATAGAATTTTAAAATCCATCCGTATCTTCTGTAAAGAATCTAATAGGCTTCTGGTTCTTATTCAGGTGTGTCTCAAAAGAAAGACGATCGAAGCTAAAGCAGCTCATAGAAATGTCCTATGTTGCCTCTTTAATCTTAGATAGATTAGCATCAAACTTCGTCGGTTACCCAGGCCAAACTTCTTTCTAAATTTGACGGCACTAAAGAGAAAAAAAAATAAAAATAAAAAATTGTGGAGTAGGAATACAGAAGAAAGGAAAAAGAATAATAAGACTAAAAAACATAAAAATTGGTTAATTACCTAATTGGTCACAAACTTTACATAAGGTTTCAGGGGGTCACTGGATTTCAAACGTTTCCCCATTAATCACTAAACTTTACAAAAGTTTTTTCTGTTAGCCACTTGGTGATTGTAAAGTTCAGTGACCAATGAGAAAATTTTTGAAGTTCAATGACCTCTTGAAAATTTAACGTAAAGTTCCGTGACCAATCATGTAATTAACCCAAATAACGACCACAATCGAAAATTTTTTGTGTATTGTCATATATTCTTTCTTGCTGCCTAAGGTTTATTTAGACAAGTAGCCAACATAGCAGTGTCACTTAGCATGTTGAATTTCTATCATCTCCTATAGCGTCAAACATGTTACACATTCAAACTTAAATTCAAATGATACACGTGTCGAAATATGATTGCACAATTTGAAAAATTAAACAATCATTTTTTGATACATCAGTCTATCTATTCACTTATTTTTTATTTATTTATTTTTTTGTATGGTTAAAATTAAAAAGTAGGGAAAAGGGTAGGTGTTATAGCCCTTGTTTGGGCTCTATTTTAATGATATTTTAAATTTTTATTGGCAAATATGTCAAGTTAAATTTGTATTTTTATTTTTTTTCGTATATGGATGATTGAAAATTATGAATACATGATGGTGTTCATCCCTAAACATAGAAAAAAAATCATTCTATTGTTCATCATATTATTGAAGAAATTTAGTTTCGTTTCATAATAAAAAATCCTCTTTTTTTCACTTGTTCACTTTAAAGAATCACTTTACTTTATTCTTCAAGATACCATGCATATGTATGTTTATTTAACCTCTACCGAGAAAAAAGAGAAACTGAGTGACAGATGACTATGAATTCTTTAATTAAAAAATGATTAGTTAATCTCATCCAAATTGAAATAGGATAAACCACATTGGAATAAGATAATAAATTTTGGTTACTTAATGCTTATATCTATTCTCTTTCTCCTTCATGCGTAGAGACAATTGATTGCCAAGATTGCCCCCCAGGGCACATCCAAGTTGGCGGAACAATCACATTGGGGGGCTCTGGAACCAAGTGTGAGGAGTTCGATTCCTGGTTGGAGCAGCCAAGTGATGTAATAACCAGAGGAAGGGTTGGAGCAGCCAAGTGATGTAATAACCATGGAGGAGGGTCCCTTTGGGGAAGGAGTAAAAGCCATGTGGGAACCTGGGAACCAATAAGGGCACAACCTGCGATTTACCTCCACTAGTCACTGAGGGGCCGGGGGCTAGAGGTCCAGGATTTAGTCCGGCTAAGCTGGGACACCTGGGTTATCAAAAAAAAAAAAAAATTGATTGCCAAGATTACACATTTTAGTTCCAATTGTCGTTGACTTTAACAATTGTCAACCCTTTTAAATTTTAAAAAAATACCGGCACAAACTAGGTGTTGCATCAACCGCCACACCAGTTATTTATAATTTATAGTCAACGAATGGTGGTTGATGACCTGAATCATGGAGTTCTTCATAAATTTTAGTCAAAACCCTGCAAGCAATTTATGGTTTAAAAAGAAAAAAATAAAAATTATAAGCAATATAGCACCACCAATAAAGAAAAAAAACACCAGTCCAATAATGTTTTGACCAGTGCATCCAGTGACAATGTCTAACTAAATGGCGAATTTATTCATTTTTTCCTTGGTTTCTTGAGATCAGTTTTGACATTAGACGTGTTCTTTTTCCTGTATCGAGTAGATGTTGAAGGTGTGAATTTTCTTCAATGAGCCAAGTGATTCATGAATAGGATTTTGCCAAACGACCCGCACGGTTGACCCAACGGGGGACCGCATCCTCACATACCAAGGTGGGTCCCACCAGAGCCAGTCCTGCTAGGAGGCATATGAGGTCTGTGCCTCAGGCCCAAAACTACAGGGGCCTCATTTTGGGCCAATTTTTTTTAATTAATTAATTTATATATATCAGATGAATTGAATCTTTCAATCGTTTTTCCCTAGCCTCATTCGAAGTTCATTTCCTCTTCTCCAATCTCCACTCTTTGACAAATTACACGAGATCTCGACAAACCACAAAACAGTTTCAAACCTAACGCTCGACTCGCAGGCTGTATATTCAGATTCTTCATAATACTTTGATTCATATGTATGGTTCTTGTAAGAAGGTTGTTTATGCGTATAAGGTGTTCTATAAAATGTCATTTAAAACGGTTGTTTCTTGGAATTCGATTATTTCAACTTATGTAGAGAGCTCAAAGTTTTTCTATTCAGTTGAGGTTTTTGTCAAGATGCTAGATAGAGGATAGTGATTTTGAGCAGGATGAAACAACGGTGATGATTGTACTTTCCGTTTGTGCAGAGCTTGGTAACTTGAGTATAGGAAAATGGGTGGGTCGCTGGGTCCATTCTCATGTTATTGAGAAAGGTATGGTTTTGAATTGTCAATTGGGTACTACCCTTGTTGATATGTATGAAAAAGTATGGTTTTGAATTGTCAATCACAATAAATTTGTTGATTAACAATGCTGTAAAATGAGATTTTGTTAATTGTTACTACCGAAATTCAAAGTTTCTTATTTACTACCAACTTTGAGTAATTGATTTATTATATCGAAGTTATGATAGTTATTTGGAAACATGAAGGAAAGAGGAAATAAAAACTAGTTAAATGAAAGAAGGATAGGAAGTACGTCTGGAAGCATATTTGATACGTGGAATGGATTATGGAGTAGAGTTATAGATGAAATTTGAGTTAAATGTTTATGCAATATAATTATTAATTTGTAATTGTATTAGTGTTTGATCATAAATTTTTATTTCAGACTTGCGAGTTATGACGGTGGAATTCTCAAGGGTGGAATTCCATAATTTTTATCAAAATTTTACTTTCGAGGTAAGCAATGGCTTGCCTAACATGTTATTGAATTTATTGAAACTGTTTGAAGCCTAGTTGGCTTATATAATTGTAGTCTGGTTGGCTTATATGATTGATTATTGTATTGATCAATTGCACAGGCGCACTTAATAACTATATTGAAAACTCTAATTATAAGATGATTGAGATATTTTGTAATTGTTTTTTAGATTAATCATTGGACATTAGATATTGACTCATACATTATGCCTCATAAATATGAATCTGGTGCTCAAAAGAGAAAAAGGAAATGAAATAAATTGCATTAATTCAAAGTCAAAGCAACAATGCGATTGCTTTGTTTTAATGTTGAGTTCTAAGTTAGCAATAGATTATATAACACACCGTTATATTTTACATTTATGTTGATTTTGGAGCCTCATTTATGGATTTCGCCTCGGACCCCGACAATCATAAGATCGGCCCTAGGTCCCACCTGAATTTAAAATCCGACCCGCCTTTATTGTGTGTGTGCAGTCATGCCCACAGGCACTATAGCTCAGTCCTCATGAATATTGTCACTTAAAGATGAACATTTGTTTCTCGTGGCAAAAATTTTCTCTGATACACGAAGGCAGATAAAGAAGGATATATGATTTCAATGAAATTTTTGTACAGCAATAGACTATGGCATTCCTCGTAAGATAATGCCTAGCAGGGTTATAGATGCAAGAGCAAATTTGCTATGTTGTGTCTAAATAAGCTCTATCTTAAAAGAAATAGGAAAAACTCGGTAAGATAATGCCTAGCAGGATGGGAAAGTCAAGCTGTCATCCCCTGTAATTTACTAGAACCACTTCACAAATCCTTTCGCCATTCAAAAATAAATTCTGTTATCGTACCAGATCTTTATAAGGAAAAAGAAATATAAAAAACTCTCCAGAGTTCTGAATTTACAAATATCTACTTCAACAATCAACTTTAATATTAAGATGAAACTGTAGCTCATATCAAATGTTAAAGGATCTTGGTGGTGCTCTGTAATTGTCATACGCATTCTGAGCTGCCTCACATTTCTTTTGAATATCGTTGCACATTTTCACCGAAGCCTCGGAGAACTTAGTCAGCCAGTCAAGAACCTTAGTCAAACTTGTTTGTATGCCACTTAAATTTGACACTCGATCATCACTTTGCTCCTCATCTTTACTGTGTTTACTCTCTGACTCTTCATTGTTTTGCAAATCCTCCGTGGTTGCCTTTTCCTGGGATTCTTCTTGCTGGTGTCTAACTGAATGTAGCAGATCAGATAGAAAACCTTTGATTGCATCACTAACTTCTTCGGATGGCAAATATTTGATTCCGGCTGACCAGTCCCGACAGAGGACAAATATAGGTGGGGCCAGAACTCGGCGAGGGGAGAATGCTCTTCGGCCTTTTTGTCGCTCGCGTGGTTGCAAAATGCAGTTCTGTAGCCAGCTGTTGAGTGCTTCCACGTAAGATGTATAGCTGTTGATCCAATCAGCAAAACTCAGACCAAAATACTCCACCTCATCCAGCAGCTGATTTATAATCTGCCTGTGTGTTTTCCCATGAACAATTCCCACGGTAGTTTTTGCATGATAAGCTAACGAGATGGTTATATACTGGTTATGATGGCATTTGAGCATGGCTTTCCACATCCGGGCCAATCTACACAAAATTCAGTAGATTTACACAGGATTGATCATTGACACTAGATCGCGTTTGGTATGAAGTACTTGATAGAATTAAGCAATACTATAAAAAGGATTTTAACTTCTTTCCTCTGTTAATACCATCTAGTGCAGTCCAATCCACCTAGCTAAATGAGTGGTTAAAAAGGAAGGAATATTTTTAGTTTACGTGTAAATTATTTTATAGAAGAATATGCGGTTGAAAATGAATTTTTTGGGAAAATGGGGGCCAAACATAGGCTAAAAGTTTTCAGGGTTTCACGAAATAGAAATTTTTCTCACCCTTGAATAAGTTCCATAATTTGAGGGAGCAACTCTTCATCCCGCATTTTCTCTATTCGCTTTGATATTGAATCAACAGCATGAAGTGCAACTCTAATTCGTGAATGCAGATCTTTCACCACTGCCCGAGTTTTGTCAATTGTTTGAGGACTAAGATCCTTGGCAAATTGGTGTTGAAGCTGGTTGCACTTGCGATCATATTCCTTCCGGATAGACTCGCTGGCCTAAATAAGGCAAAAGAAACAGACTGAAATTAGTTGACATTATAATGTAGAATAAAAAGGGGAACACATCACTAAGGCTACTAGCATTGAGGGTTCAGAACTCTTCTAATCAAGTTCATATGTAAAATTATGGCCAATTTAGTCTGCAGGTGTAACTGTACTAAAATTCGTTGTGGCTTAAAAATGGACACACATCAAGGAAGCCAATAATTATTAGCAGCATCCAATAAGTAGTAACCCCTTGATAATGACCAACAACAAAATAAGTCTTATTCCCAATAACTTGGATAGGCAGCCACATGAATCATTTTCCCTGGCTCCATCACAATTCTACCGAAAGCTCCAAAAAGTAAAATGTTTTGCCAGCACATCGAATTATGGTACTTATGTTATTCTGCTAGGAATGTATCCATAGGCACAACACATTCCTCAACAGCCATTGTTCCTCTAATTTATTCATAATTGGTGCCATCTAAGATAATAACGTTATAATCCATTCCATTTTATTCTGATTTTGCCAGCTTCGTTGTGATTTCCCATTTGGTTGGCAAAGCAGCTTGAAAATGCTTTAAGATTTAGGTAGTCAACTCCAGCATATTGGCAACATTACAACCATAAATTTCACAGCTGCCACAACAGTCATGAATCTTTTTCACATTTGAAATTCTGTAGCGAATCTTAAAAATAGATTTCTAACATCTCAAAAATGTTTTCACAACTTACAGTGTAAGTTCATCCATCAATTTTTTCAGAGTAAGCCAATTTGTTGTTAATTAGGCGAAATGAAACCTACCCCCTGCCCCCAGACAAAAAATAAGAGCTCATATGATTATACCCTCCTGATTTTGTACTGGGAACCAGAATGGTCAATATTCAAAGTAACTCTGAATGGAAACATGAAAGTTTGTGAACAATCAATATAAATACAAAGGATGACCTAGGCATTAAAGATCTATTAATTGACATTAAGTGATATTCTACATGTTGCATTTGACCTCTTTAATCTTAGTTCATTTTAGAAACCTAATAATATAACAACCTAAGGACATGCACCACTCTTATTTTTCATGCCATTTCATTGAGGTTTATATGCAAGATTTTCATTGCATCAGGCTTGAAAAATTCTATGGCTCCGATCTTTAGTATTGTCTTATTTATTACCTGTGTCTACTATTTAACTATTTAAGCAGAATACTATCACCCATTTTTACAGAAATGAAGAGAAACCTCAAAAAATGAAGAAAGGGTGGAAAGTAAGGAAGACACTATATTTCCAAGCTGATGCTTTTGCTCGAAATGTCTGCTGATATTTTCATGATTCTCTATAAGTTAGTGATATTAATGATACAAACACTTGTCCCTCTCTGCTGATCTCCTTCATCACCAAACTCTCCACAGATATGTCAACATAAACCAAATATAGAAAAGCACGTGCATTTAATTTCACTGTTGCAACAATTTGCATCAAGTACCTTCACTTCATCATATAGCTTTCTCTCCCACGCATAAAGCCTCTCCAGTGTAGAAGAGTGACTTCCAGAAATCATGCAGAACTCTTCAATAAAATCACTTCCACTGTCATCATTGTCATCCTTTGTGGTAAGAGGATTCCTAGATGAGGATGACCCTGATGATGTTGTCCTTTTCCAAGTTATAACCTTGGTCACATGTTCCAATCCTGCACATTTTCTACATATGAAAATTTGACAGAAATGAAGGCTTATAATGTTAGGTTTCAACTCCATGGAACAATTCTCAACACTTCAGCAACTTGCGTGAGAGTCAGTGTCCTATCTTTAATTCCTGTTAGTTTTCCAAATTCCAGATAAAAGAAAATCAAGTAGAAGAAATGTTGTAGCAAAACTGATAATATCCAATCTTTTCCAGAACATGTATGAACAAATGCATAAAATTAAATGTTGATCAAGATACAAATTAAAAGTACTGCATCTCATCGAGACAAAACAGCTAAGTTGTATATATAATTTAATCGTAAAAATCTAAATCAAACCCTCCCTAAAATGTTCAAGCTAATGAGAATCAATGAAATTATTAAAAAATTGCCTATGGTGCTAGGGTACAAGCTGTTACATACCATCAGGAACATTTGTACGTCTTCCTCGGCAACAAGCAGCTCGAAAAGAGGCTAAATAAACAGAAGATGATGAATTACCTGCAAATAATGACATTAGGGTTCCAAACCAGAACACCAGAACTTATTAGTTGACAACATAGAAATATATTTCAATGAACTAAGGAAATTATCAAAATTTTCTCATTATAAAGATCAAGAAATTATTACCTTTTGCCTCATATCCTATACTGATTTTGCTGCACTCAAGCAACCTTGATACCTCTTTCCCTGATTCAGATGCTCTAAAGAACCGGTTGTCAATATCCTTTATGCTAGAGAGAAAATCTTTAGCCCTATGTGTTATATACTCCGAAGGATCTTCTATTTCAGCACATATATCCTTCTCTACTGCAAATTTTTTCATCTTCAAACTATACTGTTCTAATGGAACCTTCCCCGCCACACTTCCCGCTAATCCATATACTTTTATCTCATTGTTCACATCTTTCACTTCACCATCAACTCTTTGATGACCACTGCTTTCATTCTTTTCACATGTAGCGGAATTTGAATTGCTCACAACCAATTTACTATGTCCATTTCTCCGAGTCTCTGATTTTGGTGCCATAGGCCCATCCTGAATCCCACTGGTGTTATCCAAATCAACACCTTTCTCACCAAAATCCCCATACATTCTCACATCGTCAAAGTTCAAATTCAAGCCATTCTGCCCCGCTAATCTAAAGCTCTCATTTTCATCAGCAGGATCAAAAAAATCCCAAGATGATCCCAACTCAGGAGGTGGAGGTGGAGGTGGAGGCATTGAAAATTCAATCTCCTCGATATAAGTATTCCTAGGAGGTGGACTCACTCTAACAGTCAAAGCACTAGCTCCACCTGACCTCATGTAACTAACTCTAGCTGTAGGTGGTGATAAAGGGCTCCCATTGAGCACTGGAGAATCTAAAGCACCAGCAATGTGCGATGAGGAGTGCGACAGATATGACGAGTGTGATGGAGTTTTATCATTTTCAGTGGCTGAAGCTGATAGAGCGGACTCTATCAAGACTTCAGCCTCAGCATATCGCCTCAGAGCAATGCCTATGTTCCTTAGAGACTGAACATATGAAACTTGCGCAGCTGCTAAACCATATCTTGAATCAATGGCTTGCTTGATGAATCTTTTCCTTTCTCTACACAGCCTCAGAGCATCACTCCTCTCAGATTTTGAATTTGTTGCGCCCATTTCACACTCAAAATTAAGAAACCCACTTCATTAATTAACCACTATTGCGTTCATGAACTTAGCTGCATTCAAAATTCCTCACCGTATAAATAATTTTTCCCCCCCCTAAAACCTTTGAAAACCCTGTTCATGAAATTAACCCCCCTCTCTATTTCACAATCAAAAGCTAACAGCCCATAATTCAGCCAAAAAAAAAAAAAACTAATAATAATAAATAAATAAATGCAATAAAAATCTCTTTTCTTCAATAATCATAAACTCTCTCAAAATCAAAGCAAACCCAAATAAAAAAATAAAAAATAAAAAAAAGAGGGCAAAAACCCTTTTCAGACGAGAGAAAGGAGAGGTTTTCCGAAGAAAACAGAAAACCCACTTGAGTTTAGTCTATCACTGCACTGAGATTCAACACTAAGAAAAACAGATGCAAATGACAACAAACTCTTTTGTTAACGGGTTTTATTTCGACTCAGATAAAGATTAGAGGACCCTGCTCTGTTTTTTTCATGAAAATGGCAAAGATGATTCAGAAGAATGCAAACAGATGAGTAGTTGAGGATGTCATAAATAAATCTTCGCCTCAATAAAAAATAAAAAGAAAACCCGAATCGATTGGAAAATTGGGTTACAGTCAACCCATGCACAATTCTTGTCCCTTGTTTAGAGTCCAAAAGCCGATTTCTTTTAGCGCAAAAAGAGAAAGAATGGGGCAGTGCTGAAATGATAAACAAAAAAAAAAAAAGGAGAAGAAGATATGCATACAGTTCATTCGC
The DNA here is from genome assembly GCF_002742605.1 of Olea europaea var. sylvestris. Taxonomy (NCBI): domain Eukaryota; kingdom Viridiplantae; phylum Streptophyta; class Magnoliopsida; order Lamiales; family Oleaceae; genus Olea; species Olea europaea. Next base: position 15,749,522 of record NC_036241.1, on the reverse strand, counting down.
ACTGAGGAAGGGCATCGGAATGTGTGTGAATGATGCTCCACATTCACTCCCGTTCTAATCTCTTTAATCAGAGAGAAAACACACCATTTTCTTGCCCATAATTTCTATCTAATTTGCTCTGATAATTACCTGAAAATAAATATATTTTCTTTTTATAAGCATCAACAAATATCATAATTTATGAGACCACAACTTTTATTCCTGGCAACACGTTTTAATTGTGATTAAAGTTATTAATTTTTCTTCATTATAGCACTTTATGTGTCTAAAAAATTTTCATATCGTTCTTATTCTCAAACTTTTCATTAGTTAATACATTTTATATTTGATAACAGTTTTATATTCAAAAGCTTATTGAAATAGCGTAAAACAACTTATTTTTCATCATATTTTTATAAAAGATAAACAAATAAAAAGTGAAGAAAATATTTTTTCCTCGTTTCAAAGTATGAAAACAAAATATTTTAATATAAATCACCAACTAGAACGACGTATACTAATTAATGGAAGGTTAAAGATAAGAATTCGACGGGAAAAAGTTGAAAAATCAATTACTACAATAAACAAAGATTGAAGAGATTAACTGTAATTAAAATATAATGTAACAAATAAAAGTTGTAGGGTCAATCTAACAATCCTTAAGAGAAATGTGCAGATGACAGAAATGCCCCAGGTTTTCCAAAAGGAACGTTTCGTAACGGCTCCTTGTGGTCGTGGGGAGTGGGTTTGGCAAAGTGGATTATTAAGAGTTAATTCATTATTAATATTTTATTGGGCTATCAAATGGTAAAGCATGTTTGGCTAAAAAAAATGGTGAAAATTTCTGAATTTCTACTTATTTACTAGGTAGACTGTATGACAAGAAATAAACTATTAAACAAGATTGCTCGATTCAACAAATCTATTTAATTTTAGAATAATTCATAAATTTATTAATCAATAAATTGATGTATCACGTCACTAGATGATATATTAAATGAAATGTGAAATTAAATTAGTCATTTAATTTTATTTATCAGTTAATATCACATAGTGCTACCTAAATTGGAGTTGCGACCCAATAAGGCTAAATAGTATCACTATTCTTCTTCTTAATAAACCCTTGTTTGGTGGCCATTATTTCCATTTTAAAGAGTTTTAAATTTTTTTTTTTTTTTTTTTTGGAGAATGGATGGTTAAAAAATGAAAATAAAAAAAATTAATTTGGGCGTAGAATATTTTATTGTATAAATGTGTAGTTAAAAATGATCCTATAAAAAAAATGAATTTTAAAACAACGGGAATGAAACAAGGTCTAATTGTGCTTAGTGCATCATTTCTTATGATATAATATCAAACTATCACAAATAAGAAAAAGGAATAATACTGTATAATACAAATGGTGTTAAACACCAATTTAGGTGCTATTAAATGGGTCATAAATAATCTGTATTTAATTAAACTTATAATTTAGTATCATATAAATTAGTGTTAAACGTCACTTGTGTTAAATAATATTACTTAAAAAAGGTATACATAGTACTATTTAATCATATTCAATATTAAGTGCCTGTTTGAGCCTATTTTTAACTAATAATGTATTTTGAAATAGTAGAACGATGAATAAATTATAGTAAAAATATTAGATTTACGTGTAGTAGTATTTAACTAAAGAATATGTGATTGAAAAGAATGGAATGAAAAATGTATTTTGAAAATAATGAAAATCAAATAAGTGCAAAAATCTTTTTCATAATTTATTTACCTTCAATGTTTCAAAAATCAATCTGATCATTGATCCAAAAAAGGAAGGTGTCAAAAGATTGATACATGGTCTAATTGTGATCAAGCTGGTGATTTTCTAAAAATTAAAAAAATACATTTATACATTTACAAAAATTAAAGAATATACATTAAAAACTTAAAAAAAATATACATTTAAATGGGTTGAACCGGCTAAACCGAAAATGAGACACGGATTTTTCAAAAATCGATTGATTTAAGGAATTTGGAGAGAATTTTTAATTATAAATTTTATAAATCTAATCTTACCAATTTTAGTCTCGATTTCTAATTAAATTGATCGAGCTAGTCTAATTTTTAAAACGTTGTTTACCACTCAACGGAATGTAGGGTGTTGACATCGAAAAATGTACCTTCAATGGGGTCAACAGATCCCGAGACCTTTTACGTCCAAGCAAGCCATATTCTTGCACACTAGGACAAACCGTTAGCCACATGTTACCTTCTCCAGTGGGGTGGAGCCGATCACGCGCATTCCAATGATCAAGTCAGTTTTGAGAAGAAATATAAAGTGTGGAATAGCTTTTAACGTGAGCTTCCAATGTAAAAAATGGTCGGTATTGGGAGTAAATAAACAATGTAAAGAGTGAAGTTGTAGTACAAAGTCTAAATTACATTATCTTTGGAATGACACAAAGTGTGAGTTTTTATAGTAAAAGATGGTGAGTAAGAACCGTCAAATGAGAAGACACATGGCCTCATCCATGTGTGTATAACTTCTCATCATGGATATCAATCAATCTCTAACTATTATTGCTAGTACCAACTCTTTTTCCATAATTTGTAGCCCGTGACAGTAGACTTGAAGGTTGGCTATGGCAGGGTGACAGGGAATTGTCACATCAGTCACCTTAATAGATCTGTTTCTAAAGATTTCCTGCCAAGCCCGTCCTCTGCCTGAGAGGCTCAGCCTTAAGAGCTTAGCCTCAACGTGGGTTCAATCACCACATAAGTTAGTTCTAAGTGGGGTCCGTTCGGCCAGATTTTTGCCATGTGGCTTGCGTACGTGGGGCTGACAATGGATGATGTAAAAGTCATAACATAGAGGATTCCCCTTTATTCTTAAAATTGTTTGTTCTTTTAAGGTTGGCACTCATCGATTTGAATATTCAACCATATCTTCCTCCCACTTTTAAATTTAATCAAGGCTTTACGTGTCTTTGATGGCGGTCGTAGAGGATTTTGCAAGCTTTGTGAAAAGTGTTATTTTCAAAGAATTTGTGGTTAAAAATTCATGAAAAAAATATTGATACACGTTTAAAATTATTTTATTGAGAGTACATATGTTTGAAAATAAATTTATTATTGATACACGTTTAAAATTATTATATCAAGAGAATATGTGTTTAAAAATAAGTTTTAAAAAAAAAGTTAATGTTAAAAAATTTGTATCAAACATGAACTAATTGTGCACCACATTATGCTACCATGAAATGTCACCGTTAACTGTTTCATTTAGCCAAAATTTTGATTTTTAGTAGTTTTTATAAAAGTTGATAAAATGTATAGTTGAAAAATTATTTTGATAAGAATTGTGAATTCTATGAAATGTGAGATCGAAAAGAGATTGAAGTAAAAAAGAAAAAAAAAAATTAGAAAATGGGACATTCCAAGTTATAGAAAAGTGTAGTTTTTAAAAAGTGTAATTAGCACAAAACGTCTCTACCTTTTATTTTTTAGTATTTTTGTCCCTACGTTTCTCCTTTCTTTGTGCTGAACGTCCTTTTCACCAAATTTTAACATAAAATGACCAACATACCCTCTTATTTAAATAAAACAAAAAAAGAAAAGAAAAATAAAAAATAAATTGAAATTATAGGCCCAAACTTTTTAAAAAGTGTAAATAACCCACAAAAATACTCCACCTTCTTCCTGCACCTCACCTCACCCCCACACCCACTCCACCCCATTGCCAGCCAGCCGGTCATTTTCAACCACCTTTCAGACACTAAAATCATTGGATATTGATATCAATGGAAAGCCCTTTACCTTCTCCACAATTACCACTCAACAACTCCCTACAATTGGAGCAAAGACATCAGACAAAGCAGCAATTAAAGATGAAAAATTCCCGTTGTGCATCCGAACGTGATTAAAGTTGAATCCAGCATTTGGGTTGTAAATTGGCTCAATTGTTTGTTGAACCATGGATTTTCCATCATCAATTGAGGTTCTAATTGTTGAATTGAACATTTGGAGCACCATAGATTCATCAAATTCTTTGGTCTCGAATTTTTCGCATAACGTCTGATGTTCATCCACGAATTCAACTTGTTCTAGACGAAATTGGCTTTGACCCATGGTCGGGCAAGGTGAATCAAAGGGAGACGAGGTTAGCCCATGTGGTCCGAGACCATGTGTTGACTGGACGGAGCTGGAATCTGTAATATTCAACTGGTGAAGCGGGTTCGTGATTGGCGGTACTTCTAGAATAAATTCATATTGCTAAAGTGACGTTTGGGTGAATTGAGACCATGGTTATAATCAATTGGGTGTGAGCAATTGTTTGATGGGGGTTCGAGATCTAGGTGGCGGCCAGAAGAGGAGATTCTGGCAGTTTTCAGATTTTCTAGTAGCTGACTTTGAGGGCTAATTCCAGCAAAATTAGTTGGTGTTATGGAGAGTTGTTGGGTGGTAATTGTGGAGGAGTTTAAGGGTTTTTCGTTAATGTCAATATCCAGCGATTTTGATGGCCAAAAGGTGGCTGAAAATGGCCATTTTCAGCTCAGCAGGCGATGGTGGGGTGAGGTGCGGGAAGAAGGTGAAGTTATTTTGTGGGTTATTTGCACTTTTTAAAAAGTTTGAGATTATAGTTGCAATTTATTTTTTATTTTTTTGTTATATTTAAATAGGAGAATATATTGATCATTTTATGTTAAAAACTGGGGAAAACGATGTTCAGCGCAAAAAAGATGAAAGGTAGTGGCAAAAATGTCAAAAAAATGAAAGGTATGAACGTTTTCCACGATAAATTTAAAAGGTATAGACATTTTGTGCCTATTACCCTTTTTAAAAATAACAAAGTAGACAGTTAGGTTTTGAAGTCTGGACTTCAATTTTGAAACAAATAATAACAAATTGTGCAATCAAACAAAATAATTAGTGCATAACCCTTACCCTTTGATTGATGGTATTTGAAATCATCACATGTAGATTCACTACACTTAACTGTTGCTCAAGAAGCATGTTATGACTTTTAAAAAGTTAAATGGAGTTTTTGAGATTCCAAACACTTGTAACGTGATCTCCTCCAAAAATATTTTTGAAATAGAAAGTTATTTCAAAAATTATGTTCCAAACAAAAGTGAAAAAAGTAATTTTCTTAAAAAGCCCATCTACAAAAAGTAAAAATAAAAGTCAAATTAAATGAGTCCTAATACTCATAAATGCATTTAACATCAAACCAATAGCCAAGTTTATTCCCATTTTATGTGAGAAACAAGGTTAGTTAAAGTTGAACTTACATTAGTTTCCATTTTCAATATTATAAATTATGATATCTTCCTTTTCTTTGTGATTTCGAAGGAATGTATGTCTGAGTTTTTTAAAAGTCAAAAGTTACTTATGAGATTAAAAGATTATTTTCAATATGTTTGGATATTTTCAAAAAATATTTTGTCTGATTAAAAGAGTTACTAAAGTAATTCCCTCAAAAAACACTTTTACAAAATGCAAAAGTAAAGTCTTACCAAAATTAATGAAACCCAAAACTTGCAAAGTAGTTGTACGACAAGCCTACTTTCTATGTTCGGATTTTACTCTTAAAAAAAATGCGTCTTATAATTGTTTTAATTAATTGTAATTCAAATTTCTCGTGAAAAAATAATATTCTTTAAGTTTATTCAATTTTTAGCATTTTCATTATAAATAATAAAGACTCGCCACGACCTAGTGCAAATTTTAATTGATTAACAAGACAAATTATTATAATGTTGAAGACGTAGCTAAATAATTCACAACTCTTGACATAATAATAAACCAACGATGATTTTTACATTGTATATTCATTTCGTGATATATCCTATGTGTATAATTTAATGTAACTTATTGGTATTAAAGTATATTAAGTGTTTGAACCACTCTTTTTAAAAGTGTTGACCATTTTCTAAAGCTATTCAGCTGATTTAAAACAAAAATTAGCTATCAAATCAAAAATTATATTTTCAAACAAGCCATGGTTATGTGGAAGTATGTTGTAAGGGCATCTTCAACGGGACGCTACCAGATATAGGTCCCGTTTGGTAGGGATTTTTTGCCCCAAAAAATTGATTTTTTGATCGTTATTTTATTATTCAAGCCGTAATTTTTGACTTCTTCTTTCACATGTGAACCCCACTTTTCTTCTAACGGTCAAAAAATTAATTCTCGAAATCCCTACCAAACGGGCCCATAGTGTAAAGTCTCCTCCAATGATACTTCAAATATGTAAATGAATAGTGTTTCACCAAATTCATTTACATCTAATATAAGAATTTTGATTTAACCTCATTTTGTCCTAGTTCACACTTTATAAAAATTATTTCTTCCATCTATGTCCTTATTTAATATTTTAATATTAATAAATTTTAATTGATTAATATTTATTTTTCAATTCTAATTATTTCAACAATAAATTAAAATTGTTCATTAACAAGTCAAGTTTCGAATTTGATAATTAATATATTAGAACTAGAACAATTTATTTAAATATAATTTCTAATTAAATGATTTTTTAGAAAATATAATTTTTAAAATATAATTTTGGTATAAAATAATTCAAAATAAAATTTGGTTTAAAATTTAGTGTAAAATCATATCTAATGGTTTACACCAAATTTGATGTAAAATTTAGTGTAACCATTGGAGAGGTTCCACCGAAATACATATTACACCAAATTCGATGTTGACCATTGGAGATGGTCTAATTTCTTAACAACGAATCTTTACGAATGTGAGAATAATAATCCTAAATTAACTTGCAAACTAACATGGTGGAATAGGTTGGGTAGACTTGAGCCCACATTGTGCGTCCCCTAAATTTATTAAATTAATCCCACCTACATGGATTACTAGTTATGAGCAGCAGCATCAGGTATCAAGAGATTCTATGTCCATCTTGTCATCAACTCACAATTTCAGACGAAAATCAAGTGGTGAAGTTGAAATTATGTTCAAAAGAGAGTCATCAACGAAGAAGCCCCTTGCTTTTCAACACAATTTGTTTTTTTCCAATGTAGACGTCCCTATATACGGTTTCAATGTAGAAGGCTAACCTATCTATCTTGGATCCGATAATTCAGGATATATTTACCAGGATGTTTTGTTTTTGTTCAAAATGTATGAATGAAGATGATTTATTTGATGATCATCCTCCAAGAAAAAAAAAGGATGAGTAGCAAGCAAAAGTTGCATATGGCCTACGAAAAAAAGTCTTTGGCAATTGGTTTATTAGGGGAACATTCGCTTCGTCGGGACAGAGCTATAGGACGCGACAATGTATACTCTTGAACTCATGTCCAATTTGTGGTGGGGAATGGAGATAAGTGTGGAAAAATGTACTGGGTTTCTCAATCGACTATCTTACATTTTTTGAAGAAATGATAAACCTATTATTCCCACTAGTTGGGTTGATAACAATGATGATGATGTTTACAACCAACTACATAAAGAATGGGTTTAGGATAATAGTCCACCTTCATCTCCACAAATAGTTATGCCTATAGCTGTGTTTCATCCTCTCCAGCAGGAAGATTTTCCTCCACTTGTTTCTTTTGACAAAGAACAGTCTACTCATTCCTGAAAAATCAAGAATCCCACATCCAGAAAGTCATATGGTTCTGTTGACACGCTAAAAGTGCAGCCCAAAGAATGAATCCCAACTGGGCAATTCAGAATAAAGGCTCAAATAGGGTTATTAATGAATGCAGTGGAAGCCCATGAATGCGGTAACACCATTGTCAAAACTTGTAAGATGCTCAAGATCTGAGCGAATGAAGTGTCTTGCAGTCGCTCAGAGTTATGACCCCGTTCTCGCCAAAACCTTCGAATCGCCCAGGATCTTAGCAAACATAAGATGTTATGGTTATCCAAAAGTACAGTTATCGAAACAGTTATTGAGTAATCTTATCACGTTCCACGATTCAAGGAGTTCGGTTGAAGACAGTTGAACGACAAAGAAGTAGTGGCAGCAGTTAGAGACGACAGCTCCACCATAAGTTGGCCACCATGAAGAAAGTAGGCAGTTATAAAGCAATATAGCAGTTTCTAAGCGGTTGATCACGAAGAGATCATCAAGGGAATATAAAAGGAAGAAAAGATATAGAGCAAAGGACCCCGAATCAAACACTCTCAAACAAAAAATATGTAATTTCAATTCCTTAGTTTAGACTTAAAAATTTCTTTTCAGTACTCGTGTGCTTGCGCCCCTTGGAGGCATTTTGTTTAGTTCCAATTGTAAAGTCATCGCCAATAAAACATCCCTTTTTAGGACTTTGTCTCAAGAGGTTTGTTCCTTACACAATCGTCTGATCCCTTTTTAATTGTTAGCGACTACCCGCGCGAAACAATTTGGCACGCCCAGTGGGACTCTGGTGTTTGGTATTGAAGATATAAAAAGTGAAATAATATGCCTCAGAAATTCGATAAGGAAGCTGCAAGTCAGGGAGGAGACCAGTATGTGATCAAGCGATATGAGGAGCAGCATAGCTCTCCACGAACAGATGGATAGAATCAGAGCAATCATAGTCGTTACGAACCAATGATAGAGTTGAGTCCTCGAACCATGCATGCATTACTCAGAGAACTCACACAAGATGTCGTTGAACATGTAAATCTACAAAATATTTATAATATGGAAAGATTTACCCAAAATGGAAATACACATTATGACAACAGGGCCAAACAACTGAATACTTTGAACGAAATAATGAATAAGTTAGTAGGCCAAATTTGTCAGTCAGTTGTGCCTCTTGCAAACCACTTTCAAACTAGGACAATTGTGGGACATAATCCCCCAGTCCTAAGTTTAAATCAAGGGGTGGAACCACCTTTTGATCCCTCTACTTCAAACCAGGGGGGTGGTGTAATACCAAATCAGAATAGTAGCATTGACACATCTAACTTGGGGGTAACCTAAATGTAAGAGATAATATCCTAAATAATGGTCAGAATACCCCACGTGTTAGTGATGGAATAAATGTTCAGGCTAATGGTAACAATGGCCCAAATCATGGCAACTTTGTTGCCAACCAAGGACCAAACATCAGGCCTCAAGCAAATCAACCAGTTAACCAACCTGTAGGAATTTCATATGACCCCAACGTCATGTTGAAGAATCAGATTATGGAAATCATATAGGACCAGATGGCTTTTGGAGTACGTCCTGTCATTAGGTCGACTTACACAGAGCCATTTCCTGATTGGGTAGACCAAGCATATCCATGGCCTAGAGGGTATAAAATGCCAGAATTCTCACTGTTTACCGGTTTAGGAGAGGTGTCTACTCTAGAACACATAGGGCGATTCACACTGCAAAGTGGTGACGTAACTGATTACCATAAAATGAGGTTGTTCCCTAATTCATTGACAGGTGTAGCCTTCTCTTGGTTCATCAATTTGCTAGCAAACTCTGTCCAAACATGGCAACAATTGGAGCAATTGATCCACGCTCAGTTTTATAAGACTGAGTTTGAAGTTACTTTGGCCGATTTGGTAAATCTACGTCAAATGCCAAACGAATGGGCAGAAGGTTTCCTTCAAAGGTTCAAGACGGCAAGAAGTAAATGTTTTATACCTTTGCCCGAAAAGGAGTTTGTCAAAATCACTCAAGGTTGCTTAAACTTTGATTTGAAAAAGAAATTCCAAGACAAGGAATTTCCTGATTTTTTCCAATTGAGCGCGAACGTGATTAGGTATGAATGATTAATTAGAGAAGAAGAGCAAATGAAAAATTCTAGCAAGGGGACTTATTATAGAGACCTAAATTTTGATGTTCATACCATTAATGACAAGTATTATGATTAAACCGAAATGTGTTTGGGCGAAGTAATTAAAGGAGACACGTATACTTGTCCTATTATGGCTAAGCCTAGACCGTCGGGCAAGGATGAGCCTATAAAAGATGAAAACATAAAGGCTAGGATGTTCTCGTTCGATGTAACCAAAGCTGATCTTATATTTGATAAATTATATAAGGATAAGTAGATAAAGTTGAGCGATAAGCATAAATTACCATGCCCTGAACAAGTTAAGGGTAAAAAATATTGTAAGTGGTATAATGCATGGTCACATTTGACTAACAACTATTTGGTTTTTCACCATGTGTTACAGGATGCCATTGAAAAAGGACGAATTACGTTCGAGGATAAGAGGAAGAGGGCAGTGGATGAAAATCTTTTTTCACAGCCACTTGGAGTGAACATGGTGACGTCTGGTTTCAAAAACAAGTTGCCAAAATTCAAGTTGATTATAGATGATGGAGAAAAAGACCTTGGACTACATCCTAGTGTCTTTGAACGTGTCAAAGGGAAGGAGCCCAAAAAGGACGAAGACATCCTATGTGCAAGATGCAAAAAAAAAAGTGAGTGCAAATGCAGAGAAACCAGGGATATGGCAGCATCACCATCGCCCTAGTTTTTTCCCAAACGCTCAGCCTGGTAGAGGGCGGGGTATATCGTTTTATAAGGGACCTCCTTTTGAGAGGCAGTTTAAGCCAATAAATAATGGGAGAACATTCAGATCACAACCTCGCCAACCAAATGTATGACATTCGTTCCAGTATAAGGCTGGAAGGGTGATACCTTTCAACGAGATGACTAGAACCCAACAAAAGCATTTTCAACGGAACTATGGGCGAATGATGAGGCAACAATAGGGAATGCTGCATCCTAAGGCACTTAGACTACTCGAGGCAGCCGATCAGAATGTTCTCAAAGACAGTGAAGAGACTGGTACAGGCGAACCTATGGAAGAATTGCCAGAGTCTTCTTCTGGTAGGTCAAAGTTTGAGCGAGACAGAGGGATGAAAAAGATCCAGATCAGCCCCTTACTATTTAGTTTGGTCCGTTACCTCCTGTCGTGGCTAATAACTATTTACTAGCCAATGAATTCAAGAATAAAGAGAAATGAGAAGAAGAAAAGGAGGATAATGAAGAGGAAGCATGCATGCTGGAATATGAAGAAGGCCAAACTTCTATAGAGGCCTACAATGGTGAAGAAGATGATGGTATGACAGACATCGAAGAGAAAATCGATCTGGAAGCAGAAAAGAGAAGAAGAGGAGTATCGTACAATACTCTGTTGAAGCAACTACATCGAGAGGGAGTTTGTGAAGTAGACTTATTGGGAGAACCATCTGGGCGTTCTTTCGATTATTACATGCTGTACGGGATGCCCAAAAGGAAAAAGAGAGTGCCTCACTCCGAAAAGTATGATCACCTTCAAGAATAATGCCTCCTCTCACAGGTTGGGTAACTGAAGAAGAAGCATTAGAAAACAGTAAAAAGAAAATTCAGGAGACAGAGGCTCAGTGCGATATGTTGCACGTTAACTTATCACAAAAGGGTAACTCGACAGAGGACAAGCAGGAAGTGGAAATAGATGCTGCCGAAAAGGTTATTTTTAAGCGACCAGCCATGAAATTGACCAAATACTTGAGGCCATTGTACGTTAAAGCTCTAGTTAATGGCATACCTATGACAAAAGTGCTTGTCGATAATGGAGCAGCTATAAACATCATTCCATCTAGGATGATGAGGAAATTAGCAAAGATAGAAAGTGATATGATCCCAACAGAAGTCATCCTAACAAGTTTCAATGGAGGAGCAACTTCAGCTAAAGGGGTTATGCCATTGGACATAACTATAGGAACAACTACTATGACCACAGTCTTCTTTGTAATAGATGGTCCCACTAGTTACAATGTGTTATTAGGAAGAGATTGGATACACGGAAGTCACTGTATACCCTCATCGCTCCATCAATGCCTAGTTTTTTGGAATGACAGGGGCGAAGCAGAGGTGGTGCAGGTCGATCATAGGCCTTTTGTCGTAGAAGCAAACATAGTGAAAAGTTTCATGTACGAAGGAAATTATGGACCTATCAGAGTAGTCCAAGATGGAGAAGAAACTCAAATTGTCGTGCAGAGTGAAGAGCCGTTTTCGGTGGATGCACTCACTGAAATGTTCAGTCAAATGAGGCCAAACATAGTGGCGCTAAAGGAGCCAGTAATTTGTAAAAGAGTAATCAAGGAGTTTTGAATGAGTTCTAAGCAACAAAGGCAGGCCTTCAAAGCCAAACTAATGGCTTTTAATAAAGAACGTAAGGACAAGACGAATCAAGAAGAAGCCTTGGGAACATTAAGAGACAAATTAGCAGTATTCGAGTTGGAACAAAGTGTTGGCCGAGAAGTCAACAAGGTGGATTGTTTAGAAGAAAAAGTGCCTACAAGGGAACTGGACGACGAAGTGATAAGGATCACCAAGCCTGGATACGCTCAAACACAAGACCCCCTGATTAAAGTGAATATTGACAATGAAGAAGAAGATCGCCCAACGTTCATCAGCCAAATCCTCGATTAAGAGGTTAGTGATAAATTAATCGCTTTATTAAAGGAGTACAAAAAATTTTTTGCTTGGAAATATGAACATATGCCTGGTTTAGATAGAGATTTGGTGGAACATAGATTATCAACCAAGCCTAATTTTAAACCTCATTGGCAACCTCCTAGGCATTTCGCTCCTAATGTACTCCTTGAAATTAAGGAAGAGATAGAGCGATTATTAAAAGTAGGCTTTATTAGAACGGCCAGATATGTTGAATGGTTGTCCAATATCGTGCCAGTATTAAAAAAGAATGGTAAACTAAGGGTGTGCATAGACTTTAGGAATCTAAACATAGTCACACCTAAAGATGAATATCCAATGCCCACGATAGATTCTTTAGTAGACTCGACTGTTGGACACGTAATGTATTCCTTCATGAATGGGTATTCAGGATACAATTAAATTTATATAGTTGAGGAAGATATACACAAAACTGCCTTTAGATGCCCTGGGTCTCTAGGATGTTTTGAATGGGTAGTTATGTCTTTCAACCTGAAAAATGCAGGAGCAACTTATCAAAGAGCAATGAATTTGATTTTTCATGATATGATAGACAAGTTTGTTGAAGTGTATGTAGATGATATAGTGGTCAAATCCATTAAAGAAGAGGACCATTTTGAACAATTAAGATGTTCATTTCAGCGAATGAAGCAATATAAACTAAAGTTGAATCCCTTGAAATGTGCATTTGGTGTTAATGCAGGGAATTTTCTTGGTTTCTTAGTACATAAAAGGGGGATTGAATTTGATAAAAATAAAGCGAAGGCCATTCTTGAGGCCAAACCATCTAGCAACAAAAAAGAATTGCAAAGGTTTCTAGGCCAAGTAAACTTTTTAAAACGCTTTATTTCTAACTGTGCAGGGCGAACTAAAGCTTTTTCGCCGCTTTTAAAGTTGAAAAATCAGGACAAATTCGTCTGAAAAGAAGAGCATCAAAAGGCTTTTGAAATCCTAAAGACATATTTATCAAGTCCACCAGTGTTGGTGTCACCAATCCAAGGACGGCCAATGAAAGTGTATGTATCGGCTGAAAAAAGGATCAATAGCTAGAATGGTCGCACAGGAAGACCAATTTGGTGAAGAAAGGGTGATTTACTACTTGAGTAGACGGTTAACAAAATGTGAATGTAATTATTTTGCCATTGAAAAATTATATCTCGCATTGTATTTCACATGTACAAAATTAAGGGCTTATTTACGACCCGTAACTGTTTATTTAATTTCTAAAGTAAATTTGGTTAAGTATATGTTCTCTCGTCCGATTTTGCACCAAAGGGTAGGCCTTTGGACATTAGCTTTATTAGAATTCGAAATACAATACATACCCCAAAAGGCAGTAAAAAATCAGGCTTTGGTAACTTTTTGGCCGATCATCCATGCCTTGATATGCCTGAAGAAATTGAGTTAGAGATCAATTCATTCGAATTAAAACCTTAGGTTTTATATTTCGATGGATCGAAAACCTCTAAAGGTACAGGAATAGGAGTAGCATTGATAAATCCTTTAGGGATTTGTTACAAGTTCGCATTCACTTTGGACAGGATGTACACCAACAATCAGGCTAAATACGAATCCTTAATCGTGGGCCTAGAATTAATGATAGATATGGGGGTGAAGAATGTGATCGTTAGAGGCGATTCTTAATTGGTAATTCACCAATTGATTGATGATTTTAAATGCCAAAGTGATTCTATTATAAGTAAGTATGAAATCGCCCAAAAGTTGTTGGAAGAATTCGACCAAATAGAGCTTTAATGTGTTAATAGGATATATAATGACGTAGCAAACGAATTGGCCCAAATGGCCTCAAGGTACTCAAAGTTTTTAAATTGGAAGTCTACTTGTGAATATGGAACATTATTGTCTGTGATCCAAAGAAGGGCGAGAACGATTGAAATTCATTGCATACAAGATAGAGATGCAATAGATTGGAGGGTAGAGATTAAAAGGTTCCTTAAAGAACCTAATAAAGGAGAGAGTAGAAAAATGAAGTTGCGTTTGCTAAACTATACACTAATAGATGAAGAGTTGTTTAAAAAACGCTCTGATGGTATATTGGTAAAATGTATAAGTTTGCAAGAAGCCAGGATGATCATGGCTGAAGTGCATGAAGGAATATGTGGAGCTCATCAAGTAGGCCAAAGGATGAGATGGTTAATTATTAGGAATGGATATTTTTGGCCAAAAATGGGAGAATCATGCGTTCAGTATGCAAAGAGTTGCCTAGCATGCCAAAAGCATGGTCCAATACAAAGGGCGCCAGCACGAGAGATGTTACCTATTACCAAATCTTGGCCGTTTAAGGGTTGGGCGATAGACCTGATAGGGAAGATTTATCCCACATCGTCCAAGCAACATACCTTTGTTATAGTTGCAATTGATTATTTCACTAAGTGGGTAGAAGCGATACCTTTAAAGGAGATCACCCAAAAGAATGTCATAAAATTTATCCATGATCATATTATTTATAGATTTGGAATTCCACAAACTTTGATGGTAGATCACGAAACTTCTTTAAATAGAGATCAAGTGAATGAATTCTTGAGCGAGTTTGGAGTTAAATTAGTAAACTCCACACCATATTACGCTCAATCCAACGGACAAGCAGAATCTTCTAATAAGATTCTAAAAAATATCATAAGGAAAATGATAGATGAAAATGCCAGAAATTGACACGAATGTCTTAACAAGGCCTTATGGGCTTATAGGACGTCGCCTTGGTCAAGTACTAAAATTACTCATTTCTAACTTACTTATGGACAGGAGACCGTTTTGCCTATGAAAATCAACGTGCAATCGATCAGAGTGTGTTTGCAACATAAGTTAAGTGGTGATGAGTATACCGAATCACTAGTTTAAAACTTATTGGAGTTGGACGAATTAAAGTTGAACGTCCTAAATAGATTGCAAGTTCAAAAACGAAGGATGACTAAATTTTATAATAAAAAAGTTATAGCCAAGTCGTTCAACCTGGGCGAATTGGTTTGGAAAACAATACTCCCTTTGGATAGCAAAGATCCAAAGTTTGGCAAGTGGTAGCCCAATTGGGAAGGACCATATAAAGTAAATAGTGTGTTGCCTAATGGAGCCTATCATTTGGAAGATTTAGATGGCACCAAGCGCATGAAGTTCATTAATGGCAAATATTTAAAAAAATATATTCCTTCTTTATGAGAAAGTGAACAAATAAAAGTGTAATCAAATCGGGTTGAACGATCGTAAATAAAAAAGGGCTAGAGCGAAATACGCTCAAATAAATTCCTTCGTTATAAAATGTTCATTACAAAGTTGCAAAATACAAAATACTAAATGCTCTATAAGTTACAATTGAGAGCAAACTAATTTCTAGGTCGATCGCCAAGTAAGAGGGTGAACTGGCCTTGATTGCTATCCTGATCGCACTGTTGCAAAGACAAGCAGAGAGGCCGAGAAGCACTCTCGGCAAGCAGAAGGGAAGAAGAAGCACCCTCACATCACCTTCCTAAATGCATCGCTTCAATAACGAGCAAGGAGGCTGAGAAGCACTCTCAGCAAGCAAGGTGGCTTGCAAGTATCCTCAAAAATTTTCTTCCATCATCGAACTCCTTGTAAAGAACATGGAGACGATAGGAAGAACTTTGCTGGCCAAAGAATATTTCCTATATCTCCCATACCAAAGGTGACATAAAAAAAGATGGCAAAATGGGCAGATCAAATGATCCATTTCCATGGAAGACAAAGGTTTTGGATCGATTGTCAAAATGCCAAACAATGGCAGCAAATTGGTTTTGAAGAAGAGAATGGAAATGGAAATGAAAATGACAAGTGTGGAATATAAGTGCATTTATAGGGGCGTGAAGGTGAAGTGACAGAATATGAATAGCCACATTCGTGCCTAGTAACTGGAATCAAATGGCCCGAAGTCTTAGGAAAAGAGACAGAAATACCAAGAGAAAATGTGCGTAAATCTTAGCATAAAGCAGTTAAATGCTTAGGGGTTGACGATTAAAGAAGACAATGTCAATAAATACACAAGAAGACAAATTAATCGTTCATTAATGATAATGGTAGCTGGTACGTTCAGAATTACCAATGGACATCAGTATAAGGTTACAAGGAGAAAGTTAATACGAAGTTACAAAAAGAAAAAGTTAAGGCATTATATGTCTTAATTACAATTCACCCCAGACCAAACGAATTCTTTCCCTAAGTCTCCCCCAATCCTTGCTCTGCCGAGAAGAAGTGATATCCAATTCAGCTACAAAATCATCATCAACTTCCAGCTTCTTGTACTGCTTGACCAAAGACTTGGTTCGCTCAATTCCTTAGGAGGCATTACGCTTTTTAGTAGCCATTCTCGCCTTGCAGTCGTCCATCCTTGCTTGAAGCTCCTTCATCTGTGCAGCCAAACTGGTCATCACAGAGTCTTCAATCATAACTTCGGAAGAGATTTCTTTCAATTCGTCCTCAGCTTTGTTGATCTCCAAAAGCAAAGACTCTCTTTCAGATACAGTACGAAGATATTGAGTACTCTTGGCCTTCAGTTCAACATTTTTGGCTAGCAAGGAGAGAATCTCGGAATGGACAACTTTTAACGTCACTTTAAAATCAGCAGAAAGATTGAGCGACGGAAGTGTCAGTGCTTGCGCCAACTTCGCACTCAAATGCTCGAGCTTATCCTTATGTTTAGCAGCACTAGCCTGACCGATGTCCATATCCATAAAGGACACATACTCAAATATCGACTACTTGAGGAACTTCATATCTTCCTCTGAAGAAGCGGAAGGACGACCAGTTGAAGTAAGGCGAGACGTTTTGACTTGCCCCCAGGAAGTGAACAAGTTTTGGATGGAACGCGCAATCTTATCAGCATCCTATAAAGAAAATTGTCAACATTGAAGGTTTTTACTACAATAAACAAAATGGAAGTAAAAGTGAAGCAAAGATTACCTTATCAGCAATCTTAGGAGGTGGCATATCCCCAGCCAAATCTACCACCTGTGGCTCCACCACTTGTGAGGACTTCCCCTTGTCTGGGTGAGAAGACTTTGCCACAATGGGCAAACCCATGGGAGCATCTACAGAACTCAAAAAATAACAAATCAAAAACCAATAGCACAAGCAAAGGTAAAATATCAAAAAAAGTACTACCTTCTGGTTCGACGTTTGGGGGATTGATGCCCTGGGAAGAAGGTGGCTCATCCATTAGCTGTGATGAGGATCCGGGACTGAAGGTTTCTCTTTAAGCGTAGTCCCGTCATCAGCTGGTTTGGATGAAGCAGCCTTAGCAGAGGATGATGGAGCAGAAGCTGCTAACACCAAAGCCTTCAAAGGAAAGGCTGAACTTTTCTGAGAAATTCAAATAAATCATCAGTACATAGAAAAGTTTCAAGTATAGAAATGTGTGCTTGTGAGTAAACTAATTTAATTACCTTTCTCCTGACGATGAGAGGAGTGTCATCATCATCATCCTCTAAAATGGGAGATGTTGAGACTAGCTGTTTGCGGCTTGGGGCACTCTTAGTTGCAGTGGGCTTGGCAGGAAGAGAAGTAGATGGACGAACAAATTGTTTAGCATGAGCAGGGGAGGAGGGACTCCTAATGGACGCAGGGGTGACCAAAACAAAAGAAGTGGAAGAAATGTTTGGCTGGTCCAGTGAATGGAAAGCACGATTGGCATCAGTTGCAAACAATCTGCGCTTCACTGATGGCCAGAGTTGTTCAAAAAGGGGATGGATGGCACAGCTAGGATTGAAGGGGGCTAATGAAAAGTTACTCGTCAAAAGAATATTGCGAGCATCTATAGCTTCTGCCTCTGCTTTATTAATGGTGTGGAAGTGATCTATCAAATTTCTTGAATAACAAGGGAGAACAGACCAAGTTTGTCCAAAACCAAGTTGAAGAGCAAAAAATTGGGAAGCATATATTTCAACCCCAACTTTGGCATTAGTTCTAGTCAAAATATCATGGAACAACTTCCTCCTGGTCAAAAACTGAACCCAAACGAGCAGAGAGGTACTCGCACTGTCTAGGGTGGATGGGGGTTGCACATAATATGGAGTTAAATGGGGAGGAAAAGGAAAGAAAGAATGAATTGAATTCAAAATATAAAAGAATGAAAAGATGTCCCTTCCAGACATATTTACAGGGCTCAATGGGTCAATAGATAGCCCATAGCAGCTACCAGAATGAAAAGACAATGATAGAGCACCAAGTGATGGAAAATAGGCTCTCAACCACATTTGAGTGAACCAAAGAGGCCCACTGCCAGTGGAGATGCACCATTCTTCAATTGGAATTGAAGAGAAGTCATGCCTCTATAGAGGGCAGCCAAAAAGAAAGAACACAAATTCAGAGGCCTACCACGTGCCAATTCGTGCGCTATGGGTAAATAGCTCATAGAAGGCTTCATGCTTGGCACACACAAAATATATTTACAAAGCCCAATCTGAAGAAAGGCCACACGCTCAGCATGAGAAGGCTCAGCATGAGAAGGCTCAGCGCTCGAGTGATTATAACAGCTTTGTAGTCTTAAATAGGACTCGGTGAGTTTTTTGTCAAATTTTGGGACGACACCAGAAATCAAAATGCCAGAGAAAATGGTATCGCCCAAAGGTGGCAGATTTACTAGGGCCCTAACATCTCTTAAATTAATGGACATGGGACCAAGAGGGAAAACAAAAGTATTATACTCAGAGGACCAAAAACTTAAAGCAATAGGGAAAAGCGATGGATCGAAAATAGGGGGTTGAAGAGAGATTTCTAACAAATCAGAAATCCTAGCACTATAAAAAATTGTCTTGGTAAGACCATGGCCCATAAGGCGAGCAGGCCAAGTGCGAATACCTTTTTCACAAAGCGGCATCAGTGGCAAAGAGTTCAGAAACGGAGGGTCTTGAGTATAAGGGAACAGCTGGCCCACCGTCACTTGTTCGACGGCCTCGGCGTTGTTGAATGAAGGACCTAGATAGAACTCATTGAGTTCGGCATTGGCTGGTGCAAGGAAGTTCGGAGTTATATATGGTCGAGTGAGGATTTTCTGGAAGTCTTTGAAATTGAAAGAGTCACCATATTGGGTTTGTGAAGTAGCCATTGGGAACGAAATAAAGTTTTGTTGAAATTTGCTTGAGAAACGTAGCAAAGAAGCAAGAAGATGAACAGTAATATTACGAGAGAGAAGCGCAAAACAATGAGACGTGATTTGTGGTGCGATGAAATGACGTGTATTTGGGGGTTATAAGGGTTTGCAACGTCGCGCCTTTTCAGGCTATGGAAGGAAATAATGATTGAAATTCTTGAAAATTTCAAATGTTGCTGGAAAACACAAAGTGAATATGGCAAAAATTAATAATTGGTATTAATTCGGCCATATTGGGAGGTAATTGTTGACACGCTAAAAATGCAGCCCAAATCGAATAGCCCAAAGAATGAAGCCCAACCGAGCAATTCAGGATAAAGGCCCAAATAGGGTTATTAATGAATGCAGTGGAAGCCCACGAACGTGGTAACACCATCACCCAAACTTGCAAGACGCCCAAGATCTGAGCGAATGAAGTGCCACACAGTCTCCCAGAGTTATGACCCTGTTCTTGCCCAAACCTTCGAATCGCCCAGAATCTTAGCAAACATAAGATGTTATGGTTATCCAAAAGTGCAATTATCGAAGCAATTATTGAGTAATCTTATCACGTTCCACGATTTAAGGAGCTCGGTTGAAGACGGTTGAACGACAAAGAAGTAGTGGCAGCAGTTAGAGACGGCAGTTCCACGATAAGTTGGCCACCATAAAGAAAGTTGGCAGTTATAATGCAATTAAGCAGTTTCTAAGCGGTTGATCACGAAGAGATCATCAAGAGAATATAAAAGGAAGAAAAGATAGAGCAAAAGACCCCGAATCAAACACTCTCAAACAGAGAATATGTAATTTCAATTCCTTAGTTTAGACTTAAACATTTCTTTTCAGTACTCGTGTGCTTGCGTCCCTTGGAGGCATTCTGTTTAGTTCCAATTGTAAAGTCATCACCAATAAAACACCCATTTTTGGGACTTTGTCTCAAGAGGTTTGTTCCTTACACAATCGTCTTATCCCTTTTTAATTGTTAGCGACTACCTGCGCGAAACAGGTTCTATTGATTCTATGCTATGATTCTATCCTCTATTTAATACCATCTTACCTCGAATATCTCTATTTCATACACCTCGGGTCCTATGTATTCAATTGAAGCTTTTGCCATAGCCTCACTTTTTACCCCTAAAGAATGGAAAAGAAGCTGAAATCGCTTCCTTCTCTGATTATAAGGAAAACCAAACCTATAACTTCAAAACCCATAGGCCCTATCTCCACCAAACTGAAAAGCAACCACAAATGATGATTAAAAAAACCCCCATTACCACTTTCCTACAAAAAGCCCAAAACCGTACCCCTTATGTCATATCTATCATAAATGAAATCAGTTCCTAACTTGAAGAGTCCTCGAATGATTCTCTAGAAGATCATCCTCTTTTATATATGGCTAACAAATCGTAAAACAAGTCAAACTTAACAAAGATATCCTATTCTCGACGAATCTAGAAAAATTGTTGATGAGGATAGTGTTGATTCTTATGATATCCATGTTGTGAATAATTATTATTCACAAAGCAAACTTCCTCAATAAACTTTACCTTTGATGATATCCATCCATCATTATGGAAGGCAAGATTCAAGAGATGAAAGCACGGTGTTCCACAGAATTACGAAAGCCCAACATGACACATGCCTCTATTATAAAATCCTTTTTGGTAGAGATTACTGGTTTTCTTAAAGATTGGTACAATGCTCTTGGCGAATATCGTCAAATCCAATATTTGAGTACCCAGACAATTGATGCTTTTATAGAATCATTGTAATAGGAATTTTGTGAAAAAACAAATATTCAAAAGATGTTGTAGGAGAAGAATTTTTCAAATTGAAATGTTGTTCTTATAATCCTAATGATTGGATAAACACTTCCAGAATGCTGCTAGTCATTATTTCATTAGAGAAATGGATGATACCAACATAACCCAAACTTATTTGGAGTCTATACTGTAGCCTTTCAGCCACGAGACAATTAGAATGGTTGAAATAAAAGGACAGTCATTAGAAGCCACTCCATTGTGATTGTCTAGGAAAACAAGGCACCACATGAAAAAATTTAAGTTACAAAACAAAAAATTTTAAAAATTTTTTCCTCGAAGGAGATGATAATTCAAGAAAAAGGAAAACGGATGTGTTTTTTTGTGGAAAAAAGGGTCACTTTGTAAATGACTGTACCAACTAAAAGAAGGGAAAAATACTTCATCAAATCTATGTAGCAACAAAGATAGATATTGATAAAGCAAATCTTATATCAATATTTTCTTAAGAAAATGAGTAGTCCCCTGAGAGTCTTTATATTGGAACCTGACTCTGACGATGACAACGTTAATGGTTATGACAGCATAGAAGAATGTTGTGGAATGCAGGTTATCAATCTTAGTCTTCTAGTTTCGATGATAGAAGTTAAAATATTCCTAGAAAAATATGAAAGGGCAATAACTGTCACATGATTCTTTGATACAGGAGTAGCTTGTTCAATTCTAAGTCAGCCATTTTCCCTAAAAGTATGTGGATAGAGCATCTACAAATTTTCTAGGCAGCCAAAAATGAATATTTTTCAATAGAATTGATTAGTCAGGTGGTGGCACTCCAATTTTTCCCTGAATGCAATATCTCTCACAAGTTACTTGGTTTATCCATACCATATCAATCAGCAATTATGGGCAAAATGAGTTATTCATCTACCAAAGGGCCTCAAATACAAGTCCTACTTCTTGTCATATATATAGCCTACCACATTCTTCTCTATAACCAATCTTGTCAATATAACAAACTTATTAATTTGAAAATGATGTGTAGAATTCTCATACATATTTTGTCACTGAATACACTCACGCTTTGTGGAAAAACTTAAGACTTCTTCATAACTTTACCCTTCAAAAGAAATGAAGACATCAACCCTACCAAAGCCAACCATATTGAAATGAGTCCAGAACACCTCCAGTTAGCAACCAAAGAGTTAGCCCAGCTACAAGTTGAAGGTTTCATTAAGCCCACCACTTTCCAATGGGCATGTCAAGCCTTTTATGTCAATAAAAGGAGTGAACAAGTTCATGAAAAAATGAGACTTGTTATTGATTATAAATCGATGAATCACTCTCTCGCTGATGACAATTTTCCTCTTCAAAAAAGAATGTCTAATTTGCCAGTTTATCCAAAGCAAAGGTATTATCAAAAGTTGATCCAAAGATAGCATTTTGACAACTTAAAACTAAATCAGAAGAGGGATAAGATTTTGGATTCCAAACCATGACTACCAATAGACGATTATGCCATTTGGTTTAAATATGGCCCCTTTATTGTTTCAAAAGGCCATTACAAGAATTTATCATCCAATAATAGAGTTAGCATTAATCTATATTGATGATATTCTCTTGTTATTTAAATAAGCAAATTCGTATTCATAGTTATTTTCTTAGTTTACAAATTTGACAAAACAACTTGAAGTCATCCTTTCCTAAAAGAAAATGGTTATTGGAATTTTTGAAATTGATTTATTGGGAATGCATTTTAAAAATGGTCAGTAAACTTTGTTGATCCTCTATTTCCTATTATCAGGCCGTTGCAAAACATGCTGAAGACAGATGCATCACCATGGTGTTCAGAACAAACGAGAGAAATTCGAAAGATTGAGCAGAAAGTGAAAGGACTTCAATCTCTATCTATTCCCACTAATGCGAAGTGAATCTTGCAAACTCATGCAAGTGATCCATATTGGGCAGAGTTCTCTTGGAAGAAAGGGATGAGAAAATAAATATTTGTGGGTACAAATGTGGATCATTTTGGAAAGCAGAAATACATTACCATTCTACTTTCATAAAAATTTTGGCAGTCAAACGATGTATTGAAAAATTCTAGTTGCAACTCATTGGTCACAAAATTTTTTGGTTGAAATGAACATGTTAGCATTCCCTAAAATGCCTCATTTAAATGCAAACAATTCTCAAATTCTCAATTGCTCAAGTGGACAGAATGGTTTTCACATTTTGACTTTGATGTCAAATATATAAAAGGAAAAATCAATCTCCTTCCAGAGTTACTCACCAGACAAAAGATTTCTCTTATCCAAAACATTCTCTTAATTTGCAAAATGAGTCCTTCATTTTCTTTACTACTATACTCGTTTCCTCAGATTCAGTCTATCCCTCTAGTACTCAATACATTCATTAGAGGCAAAACCCTTCACTTTAGAGCTAAAGAACTCATGTTCAAATACCGGTCCATAGTAATAACACAAAAAGGGATTGAAACAATTGGTGATCTTCGATTTCATCCAAGCTATCCTTTTTCCACTTTGTTCCATATGATTCCACAACAAGCAGTTTCAAAATCTTCTAAAGAATTGGTTTGCTTGTTATGGTATCTATTGGAACTTTATCAAATTAAAATTTATTTTAGTGTCAGCAATTCTCTTGAATGATTTAAAGAAATCAGTTTTCGAAGTTTCAACAAAATATATCCATTTCAAGATGCACTTTTTAGGCAAAAAAAAATTTTGAACGGTTTTATCCTATTTCTCATTGGAAAATGCTCGTATGAAAAAGTTTGAAGCGTCCTCTTCAAAGTTTAAAGACCTCATAACTTTCCCACAAAATATTTTTGTAATCCCGATCTTTTAGAGACAGGGATATTTTATAGATACAAGTTCGTATGAGCATTTTCCAATGTTTAAGAGTAAACAGTTCAAACTTTCAATTTACATCAATATTGAAAATGTATCCAAAAGAGTTTTGAGAATTTCAAAGAAGAATGGCTAAAATCAATTAGACTATTTCTCCTCACATTTGGTCGGACATAGAAGATGATGCTTCTTGGGAAATCTGCCTTTGATTATGCTTTCAAAATTCAACAAGATATTAAAGCATTCAGAGAAAGCACACATCAATCCTTTGAACAGTTTTTCAATACCGTCAATCTAACTCTTGGGAAATTGACATGCCGTATTGGAATTATCTTTTTCTTGGGTAACCACATCAGTGTCTTGGAGAAACATCCAGATACCCAGAGACAACACCAAAAGGGCAACAACTTCATGAAGAACTTTAGAATGAATTAAAAGAAAATTGAAAAATAATGCTAAATCAATGGACATAGATAAACTAAGACCAAGTAATCTAAACAATCCAAAATCGATTTATTCAAACATCGAGATAAATTATGATTATAGTGTTTTCCAGGACTCTCAAGTCTCATAGGAGTATAAACCACAGCCAGATGATTTTGATCCAACAAATTTAGATCATTTTGAAAAATTGGAAGAAAAAACTTTTGAAAAAAAAAAAAAAAAAAAAACTTGATCCTAACAACTGAACCTAGTGGAAACAACAAGGAATTTTCTTTGATTCAGATGACCCAGACAAACCAGGTCAAGCCATAAATCTTGGAACACCTTGATGACTCAGCATAAATGAAAAATCAGTTTTATATAAAGTGTTTGTCATTTGTAATAATCACACTTTTAAAAAAGCAGATTCCTTGCCTCTCAAAAGACGCCTTTTAAATTTGTCATCATATAAAATTATTGTACCTATGTTAGTCGAATTATTGCCATACTTTATTAAAAGTAGTGATAAGTCAATTGTCTTCTTGTAAAATTATTGTCTTTGTGTCGATTGTATTATTAGGAAAGTGTTTTAAGTGGTATACATGAAAGGTCTCCTCATCTGTATAAGTAGTTTCTCTCCTTCATTATAGAACATCTTGAATCTAGCTTTTTATTAAATAAAGAAGTTTATTTCTTATTTTCATGAGTTTCTAAACTTTTTTTCTTTCTTCCTTATTTTTTAGATGACCCTAATAATCTTAGGATGAGTAGTAAAAATACGATCTAAGTAGCATCATAAGTGTGCTTTGCAGTTACCTCTTTGAAGATCCTCTGCATCAAAAAATGGCACTACCAATTAAAAAATCTTATTATCTTTGTTATTTGTTTAAGGCCCGCCTTATGTTATGCATAAAAGAGGCTGTTCAAGGGCTAGACACTAGGTACTACACAAGAAAATCACACTGCCCACACTGTTGGTGTGAGAGCCATGATGATAAAAAGGTCTTACTATCTCTAATTTTGGTTATCCATCGGATAGAAACTGGGAAAAACACCTTGTTAATCATGTCTGTTGAGTCTTCTAATGCGTCCATATTATCTCCTTCTACATTTCTTCAATAATCTAATCTTCTAAAATAGATTTCCTTTATGAAATCTCGTACCTCCCTAATTTTGAAAAAAATCCATATCTTGTAAATCCATATCTTCCTTATAACAAACCATGTCGCTCCTTCACTAAAGTCGTTCGAAGCCTTATTTCACCTTCAAATTTCTAGATCAAAGAGTACGTTCAAGCATCAAAGTTTGATCAACATCTTCTACCTACCACTGAAAAAGAAGAGTTTGTTACTTTGGTTCTATCATCCAATCTTCCAAAAGTATGGTTATTTGAGGGTTTTGCCCATATTCATTTTGGAGTTGTAAGAATTACACTCACTCTTCATGGGAGAAAAGGACTCCCAATGGTTTCTAGAATTGATCTTCTAGACACATGCTTCGTTGATTATGAACATGCATTTTTTTGGTATTGTAGAAACTAACTTAATGTGGGACTAGTACTAGTTACTATATTGAAGAAGTACTTTTGAATATTAAATTAATTGTTTAGTAACATAATTATAAAGTATTTCGGTATAAATTTTATATTTATTTAATTGAATTAGAAGTTAAAAAGTTTTTTGAAATATTAATATGTATTTTGTCGATTTTAAAACTTCTTTAAATGTAAAGATACAACTTCACATACAGAGTATTAAGAGCTTTTATAATTTGGGATTCTCTAAAATTACTTTTTAATGCTTTTTTTGTCATAAAGTTTTGTTTCCTTTTTTTTTTCTTTTTTTTTTCGTTTTTCGTTTTTTTTTTTTTTTTTTTTTTTTTTTTTTTTTTTTTTTTTTTTTTTTTTTTTTTTTTTTTTTTTTTTTTTTTTTTTTTTTTTTTTTGACTTGAACTAAGCAGCCGATATTTTAAACAAACGAGCTTTGTGTCTCTAGAAAGTGCTCTTAAACTTTGAAAATAATATCTCCCTAACACCAATTTAAGATTGATGCTAACCTAACTACTCGAGTTTTAGATATATTTAAAATCTAGTGATACATCTTATTGTAAATTTCTCCGATTTTTATTATTTTCTAGGACTTCTTTAAATGAGAATCTCGAAATTTGAGCTTCTCTATAGACTAAAATAATCTTCTAAACTTTTTTTTTTAAATTTTTATTTTTGGTCAAAAAATTGGATTTTCTATTAATGTTTTCAACCGAGTGATTATTGATTAGGACCTTGAATGTTCATAACTGTAAGAAAAATATTTAAATGACCATTTTGAAATATTTAACAAACTTGAGTGATTGTTACTGAAATTAATCCATTCATTTTTTTTATTTTATTTTATTTTTTTTGGGTGGGGGAAGAGGTTTGACACAAGAAAACTCGATTTAGGAAACTATTATGCAATCCTTTTAGGATAACCATTTCTAAGCTAACCTATTTGTAAACAAGTAACTTGATACCATATGATACTAAAGATGCATATAAGAATTGAAAATTTTCAAGTTATGCAATATTTGTTTTTTCAACCAACTTAGGTAACAAAAACTCTAGAGTTGATTTTTAATGAAAACCCTACAATCTTAACACACACTTTAATGAAATTGCAAAATAAACCCCTTACTCCTAATATTACTATACCACGTCATAGCATCAATTAATTACTCGATGAATATAAAATATAAATTTTCAATATTCATGAATGATAAATCGTAGATCAAACTTAAACTGAACCCAATCAATGAAATAAAGCTATCCATTTTGCAATGTTATTAATTTCTTCTGCAGCATTAGATTTTAATGGTATTTAATCATTATATTTATCCCGCACCTTTCCCAGAGATACGACTTATATATTCTTATTGGAATACCTTATTTTCCTCAATTTATTTCAATATTTTACATTTATCTTTTCAAAATATTTTATACTAAAAATATTCAAATTTATTTTTAAAGCCTGTTAAAAAAAAATGGAAATACACACACCATTGTTGTACACATTTACAACCCTAGATGTGGATATTTCTTTTGAAACATTAAATTTAAGGCCACCATCGAACCATGTGTCTCACATGCATGCAACCTCAGTATGTTGCATCACTACTTAATAAGCATACTAGTCATGTTTGGCTACACTTAATGAGCAAGTAAATAAGAAAAGCTTTAAATTTCTTTTCTTGATTAATGTTAAAAATAAGTTACTCGTTTTAGAAGTGTTTTTTAAAGGTTGAACCCCAATCTTGAGGGTCCCCACCACCCCGTCCCTGGAGAATCGTGAGGGAGGTAAATCATGGGATGTATTCCAACAAGTCATGAAACAAGAGTTTGTCTGTATACTGGTACCCACAAAGAGTCCAATTTCATATATTAGGAATCGAACCCTCACATTGCGACCGCCAGCAAAGTTAAAACTATCTCATTTTTGTCTTTTGCACCACTGGAATATGTCCCGAAGGGCGTGTTTTTTATTAAATATGTTAAGTGGCTCAAGGGTTGTTGGCCCCTTCAAGAGATGCACGTCTTTGCCACATTGCATAATTGTACTTCACGCTCAAAATTTCGAGTGCTAGTCGTTGTTCTGCGGGTTGTTTTCGGACTTCGTTTAGACAATTTGCACTTCTGATCATTTTCATTTATTTTATTTCAATTTTAAAAATATAAAAATGAATTAAAATAAGTAACTTCTTTAGCTCCAAGGGTTATGACAATAAGAAGTGGGAAGCATAACTAGCTAGGACTTTTTCCATGTAGTCCTATAATTTTTATTGTCTAGGATTATTATTATCTTTTTTTTTTTTTCCCTTCACAGATGAAGGTCAAGCTTTATGTTCAGCTAATAATAATAATATTATTATTATTATTATTATTATTATTTTTCCCTTCACAGATGAAGGTCAAGCTTTATGTTCAGCTTCCAAAATTGCATATTCTTTTCTGTACCAATTATTAATAAGTACTCTGCTCATAACTCGTTTGAATTAAAAAATAATAATAATAATAAAGCCTTTAAAGTCAACACTTGGCCAAAACATGATGTAAACTCCTGCAACTAATTCCTCAAATTCAACACAAGCCCACCACACTCACGGACCACCCTATCTGTAGTGGTATCGGGTATATACGTAAATACAAAATCCTCTTTCCATCTCGTAAATTGTTCACTGTGCCCCAGCCGCACTACAGATTTCTCCTTGCCTATATACACACACAAAAGTTTACATATTACACACACATTATTAAGAAGGATGGTGAAGTTTAATGGTGAAATTGAACCCTCTAGTCCTAGTAGTTCTATTGATCAGTCAGAGGGAGAAAATGAAGAAGAAGAAGAAGAAATTAGCTACAATGATCTCAAGAAACGCATGTGGAAGGACCGGTTGCGTCTGGAAAAGATCATCGCCCAGAGAGAAAGTTTGGAGCCAGAATCAAAGCCCAATCAAGAACAGTTAAGAAACAAAAAAATGTCTCGAGCCCAGCACGTACTTCTCAAGTACATGGTGAAAATTATGGAGGTTTGTAATGCACAAGGCTTTGTTTATGGGATTTTACCGGAGAAAGGGAAGCCGGTCAGTGGCTCATTGGATAGTTTAAAGGAGTGGTGGAAAGAAAAAGTGTTATTTGAGAAACATGCTCCGGTAGCCATTGCTGAATTCTTGCCTAAGATTGTAGAGCAAGTCAATTTGGATCCAATTTCTTACATGCATCTACTTCAAGAATTGCAAGACACTACTTTAGGTTCAATTCTTTCTGCCCTAATGCAACACTGTGTCCCTCCACAAAGGAGGTTCCCTTTGGAAAGAGGGTTACCTCCCCCTTGGTGGCCTAAAGGAAATGAAGTTTGGTGGGGGGATCAAGGGCTGGTAGCACAAGAACAAGGTGTACCACCTTATAAAAAGCCTCATGACCTTAAAAAGGCTTGGAAAGTTAGTGTTTTGGCGGCAATTATTAAGCACATGTACCCCAACATGGACAGATTGAGAAGGCTAGTGAATCAGTCCAGGTCCTTACAACATAAGATGACAGTTAAGGAAACCACAACCTGGTTCAAAGTTGTTAATCAAGAAGAAGCCCTTTCGAAACTTATTGAGAAAGCACTTAAAATCTCACCCTCCAAAGAAGAAGAACGAGAAGGAAACAAAGACATTGCAGAATTGTTAGATGGAAGCAGTCACAAAAGGAAGTCCGAGTCCGAAAGTGTGGCGCCAGTGGCTACTCTCTATGCTTCTCATAACTCAGAATGCCCACAGAGTGAATTGGAGTTCGGTTCTGAATACAAGAAATCCAGGGCTGATCACGAGGCTACATGTAGTTACAGTAAAGATGATTCATTTGCGGTAATTAATCAAGAAATTGTTGATGAGAATCAAGAATGGGTAATTACACAGCAGGAAGCTAGCCTACATGACTGGATTTATAGGATCTTGGAGAAGGGAAAGGCTAATTTGGATGAGCAGAATAATGAATTTGTTGGAGAGGCGATTTCTAGTGCAATTGAAAATTATGGAAATTACCGAGGAGAAAATATTGTTGAACAGCTTCATTTGGATCCTATCTATGGCAATGTGGATTTGGATGCTAAACAATTGGAGCAGATCTTACACGAAGAAGGTGCAATCTCTATTTGGGATTTAGCATATCAGAAAACTGAAGAATAATGGTGACCTAAATAATATCTTGCTCTTACAGTTTCGGAGTTTCATGTTTCTTTTGAGTTGCTTGAACATGGGAATAAAGCTCAGGTAATAGGATTTGTTGCACGACATTTGTATTTTTTCCATCGCTTTTTTGTTTCTTTCAGATCTTTGGTGCTTTTTTCTTTTTTTCTTTTTTTTTTTTGGGTACTATTATACATGCACCTGCAGTCGAAATATCTTGATGTATACCTTTGTCTTGTTTATAGTTTCTTTTAGTTTTGATAGGAATTAAAATTTGGATTTTAATTTAAGTAAAAGTCAACAATTAATTTTCACCATTTATTTAAGGGAAATTGCAGCGCCGGTCCCAAACCTTTCATTTCGCTATAGATTATACCCAAACCTTTAATTGTTGCGGCCGAAGTCCCAAACCTTTATATGTAATTGCAGCGTTGGTCCATTTCACGCATTCCGTCCAAATTCCCGTCAGTCAACACGAAAATCTGCATTTTGACTCCAATGGAACGTTACTTCACGAGTAAAATGGGAAATTGCAAATCTTTTCCACTACGCAAACAACAAAACGCATTTCCCTCCCTTCTTTTTATATCCTAGCCCTACTGTCTCTCTCTGTCTCTCTTTTACATTTCATTCAAATTACAACTATGGAATTGAACATGTGTAGATGTGGAAACCCTCTCCAGATGAAGACCTCCTGGACCAACTTGAACCCAGGAAGGTGATTTCTGACTTTTTCACGCAGTCAAGATGTGGAGGGATGTAACTTCTTTGCTTGGTTCGACCCACCAATGTGCGAGAGGTCGAAGGAGTTGATTCCTAATTTTCTTCGAGTACGAAATGAGATGGAAGCTGAAATCCAGACCCTTCGATCAACGGCAACTTCTGTGTGGAGAAATCGGATATTAGGATTTGTGATAGAGATTGTAGTAACCTGGATCTGCAACTAGGTCTATGTTTGTGCTTGTGTTACTGTTAGATTTCTTGTATGATGTCTGTAGTAGAAGAATGGTTGTTTGGAATTTTGGATTTGCTGTTTTGATGGCTATATTTCCCATATTTGGGAGCCCAATATTAAGTACGTAATAAAGTACGTGGTTAAGTTAATAATTTGGTTCGCCAGTGGTATGCTTGGTTCGAATTAATTATAAATGCAGCAAAAATCCCAAAACATTTGTTGATGGTGCAATATAAGTACCAAACATTCTATACTTGACATAACATTGGTCTCAAACGTTTTGTAACTACGTTAGCATAGGTCACAAACTTATGTAGAATTACTCAACATAGGTCCCAAACATTTGTACAAAATGCAACAGAGGTCCCAATTGTTGACTTCCGAATATAATAGTGATGACCAACAAAGAATACAATACAAGCAATAAACACGTATCAACACTACAATATATACCCAAAAACCATTGTCATTGGCAACGAAAAGATATTTTCAACCATTTCCCAAAAACAAAACACATTGAATCATACGGTATCAAACACCAAACAAAAATCACATTGAGAAATTTGAGAAATTACATTAGTTTTTTCAGCCATTTCCCAAAAACAAACAGTAAATTTATCTATTAGTACTAGTACTATTTCACTTCACTTTCATCAATTTGTGCCTTTTTCCTTGGACTTCTTGGATGTAGACTCCCTTTTCTTTTGATGCGAAAGTTGTGGCTGTGACTGCGGCTGTGAAGGCTGTGACTGTGCTTGCGAAGGCTGATCTGTAGGAAGATTATCTCTGCACGTCCTCTTGTTATGGCCAGCATCCCCACATCTCCTACAAGTCGTCTTCATACCACTCCTACCCATCTTCACTCCAGCAAGGAGTTCAATTTGTGATCTTTTTCTCAACTTTTTTGGCCTCCGAGCTTGCTTTCTATTCGCAGGTGGATTCAAAGGATGCTTCCCCAATTCTCGCCATAGTTCTGGTCCTGACATCGGCTGAATAACTGGAGTGTATGACCTCAAATAACCCATTTTTTGATAACATACATCAACATAATCTAGTATGCCAATGTTTCTAGATAGCATTCCTGCAATTGCATGTTGACATGGAATGCTTGTTAACTGCCATCTTCTACAAGCACACTCATTCTTCATCGAGTCCACACCCAATCTCATTCCATCCCTACTACTGACCTCAAATTTCTCAGGTCCTGCATAGTCCGCTTTAAGAAATCTTGCATTTGATTTAGCTTGTTCAATGATATTCATAATTCTTGGACCAAAACGATGATCCCATTTTTCAGCCGCCTCTCTTTTAGCATTCATTTTGAGCATATGCTGATGTCTAATCTTCTCAAGCATTGATAATATAGGCTTCTCTCTAGCAACCAAAATAGATGAGTTGAATGCCTCACACAAGTTATTCAGCAATATATCACATTTTGAGTGGTCCTGGAAGTGTGATCTACTCCATTGGGCAGCTGATTTTTCACTAAACCAATTAAATGCTTCTTTGTAATACTCCGAAATTTTATGCTCGTTTAAATTTCTTTGAGATAGCGATTTAACTTTTAATACTATTTTTGGCCATAAGGAAAAAGGGGACACCACCTTTGTAGTGGTTAATGTTAGAGGTAGTTAATGAATGTAGACATGAAGTGTCAAAGGTTGTGTATGTATGAAGTGATCATTAGTTTGTCGAAACTTAAGTCAAGTTTGAATTTGAATGAAGTGGATTATTTTGTTGGGACTTCAATTGACCAAATGATTAAATTATTCTATAATCTACAATTTTTGAATATGTAAGTTAGACATAAGTTTAAATTTGGGATACACTTTGCTAACAATGAAAGTTAGCGGGTTTAGATTATATTAGTTGAAAAGATAAGAGGCTTCCTTTGTAAATATAGGTTTGAAGGCCACTTATTACTCTATAATCAACCCACTTGTCATCCATCATCACCATACACTTAGACAATAGACTAAACATGTGTAGAAACAAGAAAAAAAATGGAAAAAAAAGGGGTGAGGCGGTGGAGTGAAGAAAAGAAGAAAAAAATAAAAAAATATCAAGCCTTATCCTTATCTTTATATATATATAAATACATCCATATCCATTGCCATAGAGAGTTTTTCTTCATTTTACAAAACACTTTTACACTTAAAAAGAGAGCAAAAACTGAAAATAAGAAGGAAAGGAGAAGGAAGTAAACCTAACACTTCCAATTTACATCTCAACCGAATATCTTCAAGTTTTACGGTAAGATACTTTCTATGCTTAAGGGGTATGATCTTCATGGTAATATTTATGCTTAAACTATGCATGAAAAACCATAATATGATTATGGTGGACAAGTCTACAAAGTTAGATATCTATTTATGCCTTAGGACAAGTCCAAAGGGCACCGGCAAGCCGGAATGTGCAAGTATGGGTTTGATTGCATTCTTTTGTGTAGTATTATCATGATAAAAATCCAAGCATAGTATCTTACTGAGTATTTCTTATACTCATAGTATGTTATGCTAAATTTTCAGATCCATGATCATTGAATTGATGGAAGTTAGTTGGCTTAAGCGATGATGGATTAAGGACAGATGTTTTGTACCGAAAGTTTTCTTTTGTATGTTTTGCTCGATGACTGTTTTTCCATTTATTTTTCTTATGGTACTATGTAAAAATATGTACATGACATGATGTAATATGGTATTAATAGTAAATTTTGTAATTATATCTTTCATGTTATGTTAAGAGACGTTTTTATAGTTTATTTTCCTTGCAAGTGATAAAAGGTAGAAACGGGACAGTTTCTGGAGTCATTTTCAAAACGATGTTTCTAACTCTATAAACTTCCATTTGAGACTCTAAAAATATTTCTGTTTTCCTCTTTGAGTTTTCCAAATATGGCCGAAGGAATCACTCAATTTGGATATCTATGGCCTGAGTTATCAAGGTTTTAACGTCAAGGGGTCAATCTGGATTTCCTGTGTAATACTTCACTGTTTTCAGTAAAACGTCTATATCATATGATCTTGGAAAATCTTCATATTTTAACCTAGAAAACTACTTGAAATTATCTTTCTAATGCCGCAAATTTCATAGAAAATGGAGTTGGGATGAATTTTATAAAAATTGTCAAACTTGCTGCCTCAACTAATCTTGATAATGCCGAGGCCGTATATGTAAAGTATAATTTATTGTTGATATGCACTTTTGTCGGCTATCAAATTTTATAAGAATTATTTTACCGAGTTGAAAATAAGTTCTTAACATGAAATACTTCTATTTAAGAATATTTACATGTACCAAAGGCAGAAGTTATTATGTTTAGTACGTGACCCTCGAAACTTAAGTTCGGGGCGTCACATTCTTCACTGGCATCTTTTATATCATTCATCACAGTTCTCCATTCAGGCACTGTGGTCGCCCTGGCTGCAACTTTTAGAGTCAAACCCTTATGGCTAAGAGTGAAATTACTGTACAAATGTCTTGCACAACATCTGTGTTCTGCTCCCTCGCATACCGTGTGTATAGATTCAACTAGCCCCTTTTGTTTGTCTGAAATAAATGTCCATGCTCTTGGGTTGTGCATCCCTACATCAAACACTAGCATCTCAAGAAACTAGGTCCAATTGGTCCTATTTTCAGCATCAACCACAGCCCATGCTAACGGGAACATAGAATTTTCTGCATCAATACCTACAGCCGCCAAAAGTTGGCCCCCATGTCCAGTTTTCAAAAAACACCCATCCAGTCCAATTACATGCCTACACCCAGCCTTAAACCCCTCTTTACATGCCCCTATGCAGATATAAATTCTTTTGAAAGTATTCCCTTCTCCCTCCACTTGTACTGTACTCCCAGGGTTTGTCCGCTTTAACTCTTCACCGTAGTCCCATAATATTTTGTATTGCTCAGCAACAATACCAATAACCACTTCGGCACACTTTGCCCTAGTCCTATAGAACTGGTACTTTGATATCTCATACATGCAATCCTTTTTAACTGTCTCTACGAAACTGCCCATTGACATCTTCAGGTCAGACCTAAACTTGTGTACATATTTCTTAGCCATGTACCCAGCATGTACTTTTTTGTTTTGCCATACCATAGTACATGTATGCTCATCCCTAAATGTGTTTATCCTTAAACTTTTATCAGCCTGTTGATAAGCATACAACTCCCATGGACATCCATTCTGGCACCGTACCCTAACCCTGCTTCCCTCATTCTTCACATAATGTATGTCCCTAGCATTTTTGATTGAGTATTGTAGAATGGCTGATCTCAAAATCTTCACATTATCAAACTTTAGACCTGTAACAGGAATGAAAACAAAATCTTAGCATTATTGTTAACATCAACTGTAGGACTGCATATGATATGGATTAGAATGATACACCTAATTCAAAAGGTTAGGGACCTACTATGCAAGTTTGGAAAAAGGAATGGTACTTTAAATGGAACTAAAAGTATGTTTAGGGGCTTGTACATAACTACGTCAAAAGGTTTTGGAAGTGTGATGCAACTAATTGCAAAGGTTAGGAACCTATGATACACCTATTAAAAAGCTTTAGCATGATTACCAATCTTAAATTTGGGATCCTCCATATCTGCAGCAGGATTGAACCAGCTTTCATTTTTGTTCCTTGTGGATGAACCTTAATGTTCCTCATCACTGGGCAAACTTCTAAGATCATCTGAGTCGAGATAATCCGTTCCAACATCACTTCCATCCCTTTCTTTCTTTATCCTGTACGTTGCTTGTGTTACCACCCTCGATGTCAAATCCCTCACTTAGCCTGAAAAATGTGTCGTCATCATCATTGTCCCCATGTTCTTCTTCATTCTGCTCATACTCTGGATCAGTGAAGTGTTCTAATAAACCATCATCAACATGTACCCCTTCAACATTATCAGTAGGCAGCTCATCAAGATTGTCAGTAGCATGTTTCTCAAAATTGTCAGCAACATATTCATCAACACTGTCACCCGCATGTTCGAGAACGATGTTAGTAGCCTGCTCTTCATCGTTCTCAACAGCATCTTCAACAACAATTTCAATGGCCTGCTCATTTGACCTCTTTTGAACACCATCATCAACTATATCCATACTTTCCTGGTCTACCACATCCACATCAACAGAATAAACACTCCCTTCAACCCTTATACACTCTCCACTCTTGTCTCTCTTAGGTTCTTCCGTACCGTCCCCATCCACTTTTCTATACTCTCCACCTTGTACTACAATTTTCTCATTAACATGTGTCATTTCCTCAGTCTGCACATCGACATAGGATCCATGAACAATCTGATCCTCAACTAATGGCTCATCCATCATTTGCACACTCTCCTTAACATTATCCATAGGCTGATCTTCACATTGCTGCTCATCTAACCTCATTTCAACACCCTCCTCAACATTACCCACACCTCTTTGATCTACCAGATTGACATCCAAATGCTCACAAGTTTTTATAACATCAACGCAATTTTTAGTGGTTGTCAAATATGCAAAACTCTTTACATCATAAAATACACTAAAAATTTACAGAGAAGAACCACGTTAAGATTAAGAAAAAATGTCACAAAAATATTTGTTTCTTTTGAAATACTTTAAGTTACGATTCGTTAACAATGAGTAAATTGAATTTTGAGTCCAAGTATTGTACTCACAAAGACTGTATTGGTTCAAATTCAAAATAACTCAGCCTTAACCGAAACTATGAAATTTTGTAATTTTTCTAAAACTAAATTGTGATCAAGTAATCCACTTATAAATGAAAGACCTAATTTAACTAAAATCAATGCAAAATTATGATGAAGACAAATTTAATTCATATATAATGATTAAAAAAAATGCACTAAGATCCCGAATCCCTGTTGTTCAATCTTCTTTAACCCTAACTTTACAATTTGGGAACAAGATTCAATTATGAAGATCAACTTTCCTAAATTGTTTAACAATCGTTCTCGAGTAGAATTAAACATATTTTCACATGTGACCTAACGGATGTGAATATATAAGAATGTATTAAAATTTTATGAATACTTAAAGATCACGTAGAGTATAGAGGTATATTTCTATCCCCTATCAGACTCTACGACGATTTCCATGTTTAACTTATTTTTCATCTTTCGAGGATAAAACAAGCCACAATATTTATACAATCATTGTGCACATAATTATAAAGAAGATAATTTCATGAAAATCATTCAATAATTGAAAACGTATTTGAATGTCAAAAAGAAAAATTAGAGGTTCCTGATACAAAATTCATCGTAATCCTAGCACTATATTTGTTTAGCCTAACATGTAGTAAAAAAGAAAGTAAAAGAAATAAAAGTTATTCATCACCCGAGAATTCTTAAATTCAATCTTGAGGTTCTTGAAATTCAATATTGATGTGTTCTTTACCTTTTTTAGCAATCAATCCTTTTACTCTAATTATGTTTTGAGAGTTGATATTTATATTCCAAGGAGTCACGAAAAATCTCTAAAAATCGTGCATATCATGGCCCAAATGGAAGTTACCTTGTTGAAATTAAATTTTGAAGTGGCCGAACTGGTTTCTATACTAAGGAATTCAGGAATTCACTTAAGTATAGTTCAACAGTATCAATAGTTAATTCATATAATCAAGTCATACCCCCAACATAAGTGATAAGTCAATATGACTATGTGCTCAAATAATTAAATTTAACAATAATAAGTACTCAAGTAAAGGCACATGTTATGGTGTTGTCCAGTATTCTAACTAAAGCTATACTCAATTCAATTAAATATTATCACAGGCGGCAAGCTAGTCAATGCTAAGCTTGATACTATTTTTGAATTTTACAATTTTTTAGACTGTTAAATAGTTATACAGACCTGATTAGTAGTTGAAATGTCAAATATAATTAGTATCAATATCATGATACTTGTCCATCCACCCCAAACGAGAATAATACGTTGCCCCAATGTAGAAGTAAAAATAATCATAAATAAATGAGTAAGGAATCATATACTCCTCGGGGTATATGTGGATGAGTAGCAGGATATGGCTTGTCCGATTGACTGGTATGAGTAGTGAGCCTCAAGGAGTCAACGGTCCTCGCTAGCTAGATGACATTTTTGTCTATTGTCTCCAGTTGACTCTCAAAGTGTAGCATCTGCTTGTGCACCTGATTGTAAGCATACGTGATGTGATGGTTCTATGGTCATATCATGCCCCGTCATCACTTTGTTGGAAACCCTGTAGCTGGCCACTCACTCTCAGCAGCTCTCTCTGGATGTCTAGCTGTGTCTGTATCGCCTCCAAAACATCTGTTATTTGGCCAACTAATGTACCTAGCTCCACCTGGGTTACCTGCATCTGAGCCAACTGTCTACTCAGGAGGGCTGTGTTGGTATCTAGAGCATACTATAGTGGTGGATGTGCTTGCTCAGGATTACGTACTCTCTCTGCCCCCTCTGAGCTGAGGTTCAGAATTTTCTATTGTCCTTCTGCTGATTGGGGTATCTAGGGAGCAATTTTTTCATTTGACAAAAGTGGTACCCCGACAGCCAAACAAATCCCACTGATAAGGAAGGGAGACATGATACTACACTGAGGATGGATCGATGCGGCCAACTCTCGTACGAAACTGAAGATGTAGGATCCTAAATCAATTTTATGTCCCTGTGCCAGATGATAGAGTAGTTAGGCCCTTTCTTCATTGAACCTACTTCGCTGGATTGTAGGATCAGTATTGGTGAAGACGAAGATATAAAGGTGTCTCAGCTCAGAGGTCAACTGTTTATTCATGAATCTATTCGTAAGAAGCGGCCATACATTACCTCTACTGTATAAGAATCGGGCCACCAATCCCATATCCTCTTACCCATGTTTGGTTCACGTGTGATGACTCTGGGGCATCAATTTCAGCATTGAAGTTGGCGAAGAACTCCCTCACCAAAGTAGGATAAGCTGCATGAGGAGTTCCAACAACTTTGCGCCGATCACCGCGGTGGACAATCCTTTCTAATAGACTTCCCTGAAAATCATCAACTAATCTCTTGATAGAACTTCTTGTCTTTTCACCTAGACTCAAAATTTCCTCGTGTTTCCTCATTTAGGGATCGCTGCACTCCTCCATTTAGATTTTTGTTGGCTCTCTAACAAAGGTTCGAAGTTTTAACCCACTATGGATTTCCCTTTTTTTGGAGCGATAGCTTTTCTTTTGGGTGGCATTTTACCTGTAGATATAAAAGACAGAATATATCAGCATAATAGGCAACAAACATAAAAGTAAAATAACGTGGAGAATACCCCCAAACTACATAACTCTATGTCAACTTTCATGCACTAAAGTGTGAAAACTCATGCCATGCTCGAGAAATTTCATGATATAGGTATGTATCCAATGGACGAAGATAATGCAGCTCACATTCCCTAAATGAACATAAAAGAGGTAAATTTTCGTTTTAACCCAAGACCGACCAAGGACTTTCACCATCAAAAAACGTGAAGAAAAAGTGAATTTTTCTAAACAATCTCTGGGCATATGAAAGATTATATATTGATCTTATTCATGTTCAAATTTGAGGTCAAACGGAGGTTGTTTGGGTTAGACGAAGTTGGTGAGCTGTGCCTTGCCGTGTCATGCCAGGGTGTGCAAAGAGGCCTAGGTGTTTTCCAAATCAATTTCACTGACTTTCGACCCAAAAGGTGCCCAAATGTGTAGCAACGATTTCAATTGATAAATGAGCCCAAAATTGACATAAATTTGTACTTGGGAATTTTAACAAACATATGGAATGCAGCCAATTTTTCCCTAAAATTTAAATAAATTGGGAATTGGATCAAAGCCTCAATTTTCACAAAGTAAACTCACAATCAAATTCTCCACATCTACCTAATCCCATAATCCTTCTTAATCATTCAATTGTTTTGGGGGGAACGAAAAAGAAGAAGAAGAAGAAGAAGAAGAAGAAGAAGAAGAAGAAGAAAAAAGACACAATAATCACCATGTTTTGAAGCAAAAGAAAGAGAAGTAGGATTACACATACCTTGAATGTTATTTGCTTAGAGGATGATTGGAGAATGAAATTGAAGGGTGTATTCTTAAACTCAATGCCTATTGTCGATTGAGTGCCTTCTTGATGAGTTTTGAAGATGACTGTGAATATAGACGAGTGCCGTGAATGCTGGGAAACTGCTGTGTGAAGTATGAAGCCGATTGAAGGTGCCGTGACCCAGTATATGCCGTGAGTTTGAGAGATAAGCACCGTGTGTTTTGTATTTGTGTGAGTGCCGTGTAGAAGGGAAGAGCGCGCGCGCGTTAAGTAGCGAGGAATTGTGTGTTTTTCTTCATAGTAGTGGGAATTATGAAGTAGTGAGTTTATCGAAATCTGGTCCTGTTTGGTTCGTCTAAAGAACAATTCGGTTTTGGGATATATAATCGAGAACTGTTCGGTTTCGGTCCATTTCTTGGTGCTTTGCAAGACATAAGTTTTTTCCTTTCATTTTTTTTTCTTTTTTGGTAAAATATAAAGCATCAATATTATATGAATTTTTTAACCGTAATCACATCCCTTTTCCTTTTTCACTCTTCCAATTCCCTTTTCTCTTCAATTTTTTAACCATGATCATGGATTAGTACCTCTGGCTTGTGGAAATACTTTAGAAATTGTCAAACATATAAGAGTACCAAAATGGATGAAAAACAAAAGGTATTAACTAGACAATTAAATGATAATGATGGTAGTGACAGTGGTATTGTCAATATTGCTGCTATGGTGTTTAACAAATAAGCATGTAGGAGGGTGAAGGTGAAAATGATTATTGTGGATAAATTGTCGTTTAGCTATGCGCATCGAGTTTAGAAATTTCATGGGAAATGCTTGCCCTAAACTTGATATTCCATCTCGTAGAACAGTTACTAGGGATATATTGAAACTCTAAAGTGAGGAGGAGGAGTTATTGAAAGGTAAACTCATGTCTAGCAAGCAAAGGGTGTGCCTTACAACATATTGCTGGACATCAGTATAAAATATTAGTTACATGGTTATCACCACTCATTTTATTGACAAAAATTGGGTGTTGCATAAAAGGATATTGAATTTTTTGTTGGTACCAAACCATAGAGGGGAAGCAATTGGAGACCGATTATATGGAGTGGGCATTGAAGAGATAGAGTTTCATGACGAATTGGTCCAATTGGAAACTGGTAATTAGAATATATTTTTTTCTAGCTTATTTTATTATATATTTATTTTTGTTTATACTTATTTTAATTGAGATTTTGTAAGTTTCAATGTAATGTAGAGCTTATTAGGAAACGTACTCACAAAAAGAATGATTTAATGGTTGTGGAACTTGACTGATGATCTAACTGTAAGTATAGTTAAAATTATATTTTATATGTAATTTCACACATGTAAATTTTTTGTCAACATTTGAACCTTAACTTTTGTGATGTAGAATCAAAGCAAGGGATGGACCGACTCTTTAAAAGGATTGATCTAGACATGGTTATTAAACAGGCTTGGAACACACCAAATCAGATAGAGAATCAGGCCAATTTGCACATTTTGATCTAAAAGCATATGAACCGGTCAAGAACCAATCAAAGATCGTCTGAAGTGGCCAGTTTTAATAAAGTGGAAATTACACTCAACCATGTTTTTTAAGTATCAATTTCAAAAATCAAGTTTAATGTATTTTTATTCAAGAATCGGATGATATTATATATTTTAAATATTAATAATAATATTATAATAATAATATCAAAACCTAAAATTCTCTTTCCTTTCTTTCTCCCTCCTCCCTTCTCCATTTTCTCTATTGAAGGAGCAGTCGAGTGCTATAGTCGTGAGAAGCGATCAGCACCCGCCGCCGCCGCCGCGGGCAACCACCACCGCCTCTACTTAAAAAATTGTTAATTTGTGATCGATAATTTGATAATTTGTAATTGTATAATAAGTTCAGTTATTACGTTCGTGATTTGTGACCAATAAATAAATCGTGACTTATAAATTTTTGACTTGCAATCGATGAACAAATTGTGACCTATAAAATTTTTGAATCGTGACCATAAAATAATTTGTGACTTATAAAAATTTTGATTTGTGACCAAAAATAATATGTGACTAACTAAATCGTTAATTTGTGACCAAATTACATAAATCTGTGACCTTAATATATTTAATCAATAAAATATATAGTCCCTGTTTGGCCCCCATTATTGTCAAATTTTAATGATTGGAATAGTATTTTTTTGAAAAATGTGTGGTTGAAAAAGAATGAAATTTTTTTTATCTGTGTATAATATTATTTTATGAAAATTTATGTGGTTGAAAATAAAAGAAATAAAAAGAATGAGAATGGGAATGGGGGCTAAACTGGGGCATAATTGATTAATTAAATCATAAATAAAATTTAATAAATATCTGATTTTTGAAATTTGTAACTTTTGTTCTTAGTTTTGAAATGGATGATTCTTAACCTCTTAGTTATGAATTTTTCCCTTTAATAAAATTTAGACATCAGCACGGCCCGATCAAGCCCATATTGCAAACACTATATAGCATATACAAAAATATGCAAGTTTTGGATTCAAACCTGTACAAACTTTATAATTGATCCTCTTGCTAGTCACTATGCCATTTTAACTTTTGTGTAATTTAAGAGTAATAATAACATATAATAAGTATACAACATTTTTATAAAAATACCCTTAAAAATATAAAATTTTCACTTAAGAAATATTTTTTGTTCGGATCTATAAATAAGCAATGATACAGTTGAACCAGTAACCTAGTGACCCAATGACTTATCCAAGTCAATGATAAGGTTGAGTCTGATAACTATGGATGCAAATAGTTGGAGAAGACATTGAAGAGTTCTTAAGTTTAATTTTGTTATGGTGGATTGTTAATTTTATTGCAATATAGGATTTAAACATTTAATTGTTAACTTATTGCTTTGAATTTAGAATCCAAGCTGCATTGGTCACTTGGAAATTTGCAATTTGAAAGCAATTTTACTGAGAATTTGCAACTTCGAAGTAGACTTAATTGGAATTCTTGATTAATAGCATGCTCGTTTAATAGTTGAATTCTATTAATAGTGTGTAGAATTATGTATTTGACAATGTTGATAAATATGTGGCTTAAACCACTTATTCGATTTCGTTTAATAGCAAGCAACAACTTTCAAATTTTTTATTAGTGAACACTTTGTTTATATAATTTCAATGTAAAGAACCAGACTGGACCAAACCAAAACCTATTGGTATGGGTCCGATTCAGTTCCATAGTTAGATACAGAGCCAATGGTTCCATTAATAAGATCCACAATCGTACTCACCTCAGTTTGGTTCGAAGTTCGGTTCTTTTTGGAATCGAAATGAACTATACCACATCCACTCCTAGTTTTTCCTTTTTAAAATCGATTTTTTAAATTTTTCTCTCTCTTGTGGGTAGCCGCCCAATTTGGCTGTTAAGGGCCTGCTGGCCTTTAACTTGGCTGGGCGAGCATGTGGTTGTTAAAGCTGGGACCCGTCCAGTTAACCAGAAGCTGATTTTTTTTGAAACTATATGTTGTGTGTGTTATGTTTAAGTGCTTTTATGATTAAAATTATACATTTAAGCCTAAATTTAGTGCTTGTGCACATATAATGAATTTGAAACTACCTAAAACGAGTTAAAAATCATGTAAATGCTGACTTTCTAAATAGGGTCCGAAAATACTAAGACAAATCCTAAAACTATATGCAATGCAATGAGCAATAGAAATAAAAGATGAGGGATGAGAAAATGGGTTGTCTCCCATCAAGAGCTCGATTTATAGTCTAGAGCTCTACTTGTGGTTTATTTACTTTGGTGTTACAAGATGAACCGTAGACTTTTCTTTCGAGGATCCACCGCTCCAATATAACTTTGACTATTGTCCATTAACTTAAAATGTTCATTTGCTTTCATAAGTAATCTCAACAGCCCTATATGGAAAAACTTGAGTAATTGTGTACGGTCCCAATTACCGTAATCTCAACTGGCCCGGGAAAAGGTTGAGTCGTAAATTGTATAGCAAAACTTGTTGTCCAACTTCAAACTTTCTTATTTAAATATGAATAGCATGCTACTGTTTTGTGCATTCCTTATGCAATTTCGCGTTCTCATAAGCTTTCAATCGAAACTCATCCATCTCATTTAGTTGAAGCAGTCTCTTTTCATCGGTTACTTTCAAATTAAAATTTAGGTTCTTAACTGCTCAATAAGCTCGATGCTCCAATTCAACTAGCAAATAACATGCTTTCCTAAAAATCAAACAATAAGGAGACATGCTTATAGGGGTCTTGAAAGTTGTTTTATAAGTTCATAAGGCATTATCAAGTTTTTTAGATAAATCTTTTCTTGAAGAACTCACCATCACCTCAAGGATAGATGATAGAGGATAGCTATACAATGTCGAATGCCATATTTAGCCAACAAGGACTCAAATTGACGATTGTAAAAGTGTTTACCCCCATCACTAATAATTGCACGGGGTGTACCATAACAAGTGAAACCGTACATTTTCAAGAAACTTACAATAAAAGTGTTAGTCGACAATGCAACTGCTTTTACCCATCTCCAAAAATTGAGAGACATGTGTATGTGGATTCTCATCAACTCTGCAATAAAATTGATATCAGTTCTGAAATAATTAGATGACATTGGTTTTCAATTGACAATTCGACTACCCAAAATGAGGATAAACGATGCTAGATTGAT
Source organism: Olea europaea var. sylvestris (assembly GCF_002742605.1). Lineage (NCBI taxonomy): Eukaryota > Viridiplantae > Streptophyta > Magnoliopsida > Lamiales > Oleaceae > Olea > Olea europaea. Next base: position 15,704,627 of record NC_036241.1, on the reverse strand, counting down.
TCTGAATAATTTGTGGAGTCATGAAGTCCCTAACTAGCATATTTCCTTAATCGACCACTACCTTTTCATTCACTTCAATAACCGGATTACTTCTTGCATTAGCCATCTCTATGAGCTGTGATTCTCTTGTTTCTAATTGCCTACAGTGAAAAGTACATTCAAATTCCATTTCAACTTGTATCAACTCATCATTTCTCAAATTTAGCAGAAAATGCCTGAAAGAGAGAAAATAGAAGCACAAAAATAAATTGATATAAAAAACTAAAACAAGATAAAAATAAAATCAAAAAGTTCGAATTAGTGTCAAGGTAAATGAAATGAAATGAAATTAAAATACAATCCTCGACATCTACGCCAAAAATTTGTCACGAAAATATTTTTTTGTTTGAAATACTGCAAGTGCACAATTTGTTAACAAGTAGGAAAATATACTTGAGTCCAAGTATTGTATCACAGAGATTGTATTGATTTGAATTCAAAATAACTTAGCCTTAACTGAAACCGTGAAATTTTGTAGTTTCTCTAGAACTAAATTTTAATTAATTAATCTACTCATGTAAGAAGGACCTAAATTAACTAAAATCAATACAAAATTATGATGACTGCAAATATAATTAATATATAATGATAAAAAATATATTAGGATCTGGAATTTCTTTGTGTCAATCCTTTTTAATCCTAACATTACTATTTGAAAACACGATTCAATTATGAAGATCAATATTTCTAAGTTATTTAACAATCTTTCTTGAGTAGAATTAAACATATTTTAACACGTGACCCAACTATATTTCTACGATGGATGCAAACATACAAAAACACATTAAAGCTTTATGAATACTTAAAAATCACGTAGAGTATAGCGATATCTTTTTATCCTTTATCGGACTCTACAATGATTAGCTCCATGTCTAACTTATTTTCCATCTTTCAAGGGTAAAACATACTACAATATTCATACAATCATTGTACATATAATTGTAAAGAAGATAATTTCAAGAAAACCATTCAATAATTGAAAACATGTTCGAATGTCAAAAATAAATAAATAAATAATAATAATAATAATAATAATAATAATAATAATAATAATAATAATAATAATAATAATAATAAAAAATAAGAATTAAAGGTTCATGATATAAGATTCATCATATAATCCTAACACTATATTTGTTTAGCCTAATATGTTTTGAAAAAGAAAGAAAAAGAATTAGAAGTTATTCATCACTCAGAATTCTTGAATTCAATCTTGATGTATTCTTCACCTTTTTTTGCAATCGATTCTTTCGCCCTAATTATGTTTTGAGAATTGGTACTTATAGTCACTCTAAAGAGTCCCAAAATATCTCTGAAAATTGTACATATCATGACTCAAACGGAAGTTTCCTTATTAGCATTATATTTTGAAGGAAGCAGAATCTTCTGGTCGAATTGGCCTTGGAAAGTGCCTGGTAGGAAATGGGAAGGCCGTCCAGGCATACTAGGTGGCCCCTTTTTTGTAGTTAAGGGCCAGCGGCCGCTCGACCTATATAACTGGGCCGATGCCCAGTTACAAAAACTTCTAAAATTTCTTTTTAGCCATTTTCTTCATTCTTTCTTCCATCTCGGTCCTCTAATTTAAATTACTTTAATTTTGATCCTTCAACTTTTATTCAAATGCATATTAGTCCCCAAACTTTCATCCATTGGCCAATTGATTCTTCTTTCTTTTTCAATTGCTTAAAAATGAAACCAAAATTGAAACAAAATAAAATTAACCCAAGTTAAGTAAAATTCAATACTTAAATGCCACAAAAGCTTAGTAAATAGGCTTGAATAACTACGAAAACGCACTTATAAGAAAATTAAAGAAAAGGCAAAATGTTGTGCACACACTAATATGTGAGAAATAAGGGTGAGCCCTTATAAAAGAGACAGCCCAAAAGTTATCTTTCTAATAACCATGACTCAGCCACACTTAGGGTCCAAATAAAGTATTTTACAATGCCTAAAATCCCTTTCACAAAAACGTTTTTCTTTAATTCTGCTCAATAAGTGAGGCACATTTTAACAGTAAACAAGATCAAGTACGAGTCAATAGATCAAGTTGCTTGAATGTAAATTTTTTAAACTCCATTTAATTGTTGACCTCTCAAATTTCTTCCTAACATTATTTAGGAACAAATTTGGAGAACGAGTTACGAATGAACTTGGCACTAGTTGGTTAACAAATTTTGTTTTCATTATAGAAATCCATGGTTCAAGAATTAGTATCTTCCTTCTATCCACTCTCCTCTCACAAAACAAAACAATAATATAATAATAATAATAATAATAATAATAATAATAATAATAATAATAATAATAAGAAGAAGAAGAAGAAGAAGAAGAAGAAGAAGAAGAAGAAGAAGAAGAAGAAGAAGAAGAAGAAGAAGAAGGTGTGTGGATCACAGATCACACTCAAATGCTTAAGCTAAAGCTTGTTTAGGTTTCATAATAATTTTCTTATAAATTTAAAGTCAAAGTCAAACATCAATTTTAATAACATATTTACTACTATTGTCCATTTATTATTTATACATTACATGAGACTCATTTCTCCTGTTTGTTTTAATTTTTCCCAATTAAGCTCGTTTGAAACAATTCCAAATAGTTGTTTCACTCGTGTCAACTTGTTGTTAGAGTATGACTCAAATATGAGTCTTTTGAAGAGGTGTACTAGATTTGAACTAGGAGAATATTAACCTAGGGTTTAAGTAAACTAAGTTTAATAAGGAAACAAAATTCTGTTCAAATTGGTTCTCCTAATTGTAATATATTTTCTTGCATTTTAGGACTCTTCTAGGGTTGGCCTATAAATATGAGGCCCCTCTAATTAGTTTGGAGAGAAAGTAATATAGAAGCAGTATTACTAGTCTATCTTGTATTCTCCATATTGTTGAATTAATAAATATCGTTCATCTGCGTTTACCCTTTGTGTTCTTTCTTTACAAATCCAATCTTGTGTTTTCGTGGTGTGATCTAGTATATTTCAATATTGTCATTAAATCATGTTCTTTATAATTCGGTTTGGAATCAACGTGTGTTATTGGAGCTTTCGCGCCCCAACAAGCGGTATCAGAGCGAGGTTGTTGATTTTCTGTGGATTGGTTGAGATTCTTTCGAGATGGCTAGGTTAAAGTATGATGTTCCACTGTTAGATCACAATACAAGGTTCTCGTTGTGGCAAGTAAAGATGAGGGCTAGTTTGGTGCAGTTGGATTTGGATGATGCGTTGCTAGGTATTTAAAGGATGATAGTTGATTGGACAACGGAGGAGAAACAACTGAAGGATCGGAAGGCTATTTCATTGATTTATCTTCATTTATCCAATAATATCTACAGGATATCTTGAAGGAGAAAACGGCGGTTGCTTTGTGGTTGAAGTTGGAGCAGTTGTGTATGACTAAGAGTCTTACAAATAAACTGGCTCTCAAGTAGAAGTTGTATTCACATCGCATGGCAGAAAGAGAGTCGTTGGAAGACCATGTTGCCGTATTTAAGGAAATAGTTGCAGATCTGGAGACGTTGGAGGTTAAGTACAACGAAGAGGATCTTGCCTTGATCCTGTTATGTTCGCTGCCTGGATCTTATGAGTCGTTTCAGGATACCATCTGGTATAGTCAAGATACTTTGACTATAGAAGATGTTTATGATGCTTTGCACTCAAAGGAGAAAATGAAGCATTTGGTTGGAGCTACATCAAGGGATGGGGAAGCTCTTGCATCTCAAGGTGGTCGATGAAGAGGCAGATCAAAAGTTAGATTTAGCAATATTACCTGTTACTACTGCAAAAGGAAGGGACATATGCGGAAGGATTGCGATATGTTGCAGGCTAAATGTGATTTAGCTGTAAATCGTGGGGTGAAATCTTTGAATTCAGACGAAACCAATGTAGTTGAGAATTGTTCAGATGGCGAAGAGGTGATGTTGACCGTGGTATCTGATGTGGAATCTAGCCCTGACAAGGAGTGGATTCTTGATTCAGCATGTTCGTACCATATATGTTTCGATAGGAGTTTATTTCAGATATATGAGGATGTTCAGTAATGTAGAGTTGTAATGGGAAACAACCAATCTTGCCATATTGTTAGGATCGGTCGGATCAAATTGAGGCTACAAGATGGGACAGTGAGGACACTTGATCAGATTCGCCATGTTCCAGACTTGACAAAGAATCTCATATTGCTGAGTACCTTGGAGCAAAAGGGTATAAATTCTCTAGTGGAGGTGGAATTTTGAAGGTTCGAAAGGGAGTCCAAGTTGTATTGAAAGGACGGAAAAGATCCCAATTGCACATTTTGCAAGGGAGTGCAGAACCAGTTAAGATGAAACATTTGGAAAAGTTTAGTACCGTGGTGGAAGTTCAACTTGGTAAAGTACCTATTGTATTGGGCTCTGAGTTGATTCAGAACACTACTAGAGAAAATGTTGGTGATTCCGCTTTGCCACCTATTTCAACGAGTACACTATGTTCAATTGTTGGGGTAGGACTCATTGAGCGTAGGTACCGTGGTGTCAGCAATATCTAGGATGCTTTTAGGGATGTTGAAGGCGACAGTTCCAATAAGGAGCCTTCTCATCAAGCATCTGGTTTAGTTCTTGCTACAGGGTGTGCTTCGACCTTGTGTTATCAACATTAACTCCTTAGTGGAATTGGGAACCTTGGGGATTAGGTTCAGGTGTCGATTGTGAACGCTGGGTAGAGGGCGAGTGTTTGGCTTATAAGGAGTGGTTACTGTATTGAGAAAATTCGGCCAGTTAATTTCGACGCAGATGAATTTGAAATCTAGGAGTTTCGTTCATAGCATCGAAATTTGAGTCAAGGTGGAGATTGTTAGGAGTATGACTCAAATATGAGTCTTTTAAAAAGGTGTATTCGACTTGGATTAGAAAAATATTAACCTAGGGTTTAAGGAAACTAAGTTGAATAAGGAAACAAAATCCTGTTGAAATTGAGTCTCCTAACTGTAATATATTTTCTTATCTTTTAGGACTCTTCTAGGGTTGGTCTATAAATACGAGACTCCTCTAGTCAGTTTGTAGAAAGAGTAACATAGAAGCAGTATTGTTAGACAGTCTTGTATTCTCCATACTGTTGAATTAATAAACATCGTTCCTCTGCGTTTATCCTTTTTGTTCTTTCTTTACAAATTCAATCTTGTGTTTTTGTTGTGTGATCTAGTATAATTCAATATTATCATTAAATCTCGTTCTTAATAATCTGATTTTTTTGCTCGTCTACATTTTCATTGCTTTGGACAAACTGAATTCAAATTCATCAAATGACTTTCATCTTCAAAGAAATGCTTGTGCCGATACCCTTGTGAATTATGTCTATGCTTACATCCTCCCAAGTCGTATCCTAAATGAATTGAACACTTATGTGCTCACAGCTAGAGGTAAATATGATTTGATTTGAACTATTTATGACAAATTTTTAAATCAAATCACTTTAAGCGATTTGCAGAAAGGGAAAAAAAAAACAAAACTTTTTAAATCAAACTAAACCAAGTAAAACAACCTTTTTCGTTTTGGTTTGATTTACAATTATGATTTAGTAAACAAATAAAATATATCGAATATGTTAAATCATAAATATTAGTCTGATATCTCATATTAAAATATAGATATATCATTACAAATATTACCAATCAAAATTATACACTTCTAATTATTACAATACAAGAACATTATAAAATAGTATAATTCTAACATCTTACTCAATACTAATCGACGCAACATCTCCAATTATAACACTTGATTCATTCTATGTATATTGTATAAAGATAAGAAAATAGCAATTAATGTATTTCTTCGAAAGATCAAATATTACTGACTTGCAAATTGACCGAAATTCGAGAAAAATATAAATAGAATGATAAGAAATGACACGAATTTAAATTAAAATCTAGATTTAATTGTCTACACAATTGTAATGGACAATCGATAAATATGAATGATTCAGGAGCACTCGTCCAGCACTTCAGTCTTTTTGAGGGGCATTTTCAATTCTCAATTGTGACGATTGGTTTGTAATTAGGTATGATTAATTAATTAATTGTGATGAATAATTTTCTAATTAAGTATTGAGTTTAATTGATGTGGATACTAAATTTAATTAAATGCGTCTAATATTGACCTGTCTTTTAAATTTGGATGTGTTAAATTTTAATTATTTTGAATAAAATTTAAATTAATTTAGTTTCAGATTTGTTTTAAACGATTTGAAATTGTTTGCAAAAATTTAAATCTAAACCAAACAACCAAAATGTTGATGGATTCACGTGGACCAAAATTAACGGTATCAAAAAAACGATTTTGATTGATTTTGTGATTTTATAATTTCGTTGTTCAAGCCAACTTGTAAAATTCTAATCTCCTAGTGTCGACGTCAAAATTTGTAAGGATTAATCTCGAGTCAACTTTAAGAAAAGAGGACGACTTTTCTTTATTATGAAAAAGATTATAAATGTATCTTGAGAAGATTCAATTGTGTAATGTACTTGTATGAAAGTTAACTTGTGTTTAAGAAAACTATTTCTCTACTATTTATACATGAGTCCAGCCGAAATTACATCAAATCAATCAAATAAGTTACAGGACCGAGCTCGGAAGTCGGGTCGTCGAATTCTCCTATGATTGGTCGACGACGTCGGTGGTCATGTATCAATATTTTCTCAAGTAATGATGACCTACAAGTGATTTGAAGATTTGAGGCCTCGAATTGGTGGTTTTGGCCGGTGGGGACGTCACCCTCTACAAGTGTATGTGATTAATAGGGTGATGTAATAGGAGATAATCATGATGTTTCCTGAAATTATGGCGGTATTATGCAGATTTGAATTTTTTGACCGAACTTAAATATGTCTGAGATGGGGCCTGCAAACGACTATTATGAGTCAGAGTTCGGATGTCAACACCTAATATTGTTATTTCTATATAATTTTACATATCATGAAAACGTCGAGTCCTTTTTGGAGTTTAGACTTATCAGGGGAAAAAATTAGAAAAGGAAATTAAAAAAAAAAAAAAACAGAGGAAAACATAATTAAGCCCTGTTCGATAGCCATTATGCGCAAAAATAAAATTTTGAAAAGTGAATTTTATAGAATGTGTAAATAAAGAATAAACAAAATTTTTGAGTTTATATACAAAATATTTTATTACGTGAATGTGTGGTTAAAAATGTGTATGTAGAATAAAGAATTTTGAAAATAATGATTATCAATTAGGGGCTAAATTTAGAGAGAAACGGGAACAAGGAATTTTTCTATAATTTGTTGCATTGGACTATATTCACGAGCCTTAAGAATCAGAACTTAGAGAGAGCGAAGGACAACCAAATGTGGAGAATTGGAAAAATAGTTGGACGTTTTTACACACACACATGTATATTGACTGATTCATATTCAAAACTGGGAAGGATTCTATTCTAATATTTTTGCAGTCCAACTTCTACAGATTTATCAAAAGATGCAAAACCAGATCCGCGTCAAGCGAAAAGTGTCTTGCATTGGCCGTTTCAGTTGATAGCCTTTCGAAAAAGCCCTCTCTCTCTACTAAATATAGTTGTTTCAGGCCGAACAATAACAAGAGGCCCGGATCCAGCTGAGAATCCCAATGCCGCCGATCTTCCACTTTCAGTAAAGGCTTCGGTTTTTTAGGCAATTCTTTCTATTCCACAGCAAAATCGCCCAAAGGTGCTTTTTGAAAACCGGTCACCGTTGGCTAAAAACCATTCCTCACTTGTGATGTGAAGCGGCTTTCAATTTCCAATTTTTTTGTGTTTAGTGAGGATATCGAGATTCTCTTAAGAGAGAAGGTAGTGATTGTGTAGCAGTTTCAAAACTCAAGCCCTGAATTTAGTTACAAAATCCAGTCTACTGAGGAACAATGTGATCACTTTGCCAATCTTAAATTAGCTTTGAGCAGATACACTTGATAAAGTATTATATATTTTATATTCCAGATATATACATCATAATTATGTTTTATGACGAGGGAAAAAAAAGGCACGTTCGACTTTTCTTTGCTGTCATACTCGTCATAGGAAATGAAAATACAAGCTTAATATGCATATTTTTTTTTATAGCTTTATTGTTAAAATGTGTATTCTAATTATTATTGTTCTACACAGATAATATGCGTAATTTTGATTTTACCTTAATTTGGCTTATAAATATGGAGTCGTCATTAGAATTCTGTATAATCATCAAAAGAGAGAGAAGTTAAAGTTGAAAAGAGATCGAGTTTTCTCTTGTAAATTTCTTTTCATCAAGTGAATTATTGTGACGATGAAAGATGACGGAGTCTTTTATTGAGACAAGAACTTCTATAAATTTTGTATGTTCTTGTTTTTTTATTTTCTTTCTACAATTTTTGCTCTTGATTATAAAACTAGGGTATCTAATTCTCACATTTATAAAATAAAGAGGAAATTTCATAAAATGTCCATTTTTACTTAGTCATTTGCAAAAATATCCATCATTGCAAAAATGTCTAATTTGGAAAAATTTAGACCAAAATACCCTTATTAACAATTTATAATTCCATACTAAGATAAAAAAATGGACCTTTTTGCAATATTGTTATTAGCCAATAAAATTTTGACATATAACCTGCCATATTTATTTCAAAAAGTATACATGTCAAATCACAATAAATACTATATTTTTCATTGATTCAGAAATGTCTAGAACGATATTTTTAAATGTAGAGAAATGTCATGTTCAAAATAAAATGTTATTCTAGACAAATGAAACGGTGTTCAAATGTCGAGAATGACATATGAAATGTTGAGAAACATTATTTTAATGTAGTTTTTCATAGAAGCCACTTCTCAAAATTCGTGACAAATTAATAAAAAAAATCAAATGTTGAGAACGACATTTAAAATGTAGAGAATACCATTTTAAAATGTAGCTTGTCACTAAGGGCATAATAGACAAGTTGACACTAAATTCAATTGAGTGGACACTTTTCATCTCATTCCCTTAAAATTGGATATTTTTAAAAATGCTCCTAAAATAAATTGAAATGAAAGATGCAATGTGAAATGATCAAGATATTTGGAAACCGTGTAGATGTATGCTTTTCACTTAATAACTTTGGGTGAAAGCTTACCAACAAGTGTTGGTGATTTCATGTCAAACTCGCTATCTTTGCCACGGGATTGGATGTCTTTGTGGTAGTTAATCATGTACTCTTCTGAAAGAGCACAAGCAACCGAACCCCAATACTTTCTACCAAAAGTTTCTCCAACAACGAATTCGAACATTGTTCAATTATGTGACATTTGTGCCCTCACCTTTATCACAAGTAAAGTTATCCTCATCAAATTAATATCTCAATATAGCTTGCTACTTTGGAGAAAAGGAAAGGAAAAAAAGGGAAATAAGATATTTTCTATTCCTCCTACTGATAACTATTTGAATGAGGCCCCGTTTGGTAGGGATTTTTTGCCCCAAAAAATTGATTTTTTGACCGTTATTTTACTATTCAAGCCGTAATTTTTGACTTCTTCTCTCACATGTGGACCCCACTTTTATTCTAACGGTCAAAAAATCAATTCTCAAAATTCCTATCAAACGGGCCATAAGCCCCTTTTGAAAAATGTGTAATTAAAAAATAATATATATATATATATATATAATTGACAGTGAATTTTCAAAAAGATGAGTTAAAATAGGGGCTAAGTGACCTACAATATTGAAGCTCGTTTCTTTGAAATATTTTGACAGAGAAGTGCATTTTGTTTTTCGGATATGCCAGAATCTCACTAGGTAATCCATCACTATCAATGGGGAAAAGAAGCACCATTACTAGAAGTCATAATGAATAATTAAGAAAAGGTAAATTAAAGCTTAAAGCAAAGGTAAATAATTACAAGGCATCCAAAGAGTATCATTAGCAAAGGGATAATAATAAAAGGCTAGGTCAAATTGTCAAAACTATTATTTCGTATTAAATTGTATCGAATATTAAATTGTTTCGAATACTAATTCAATTTTTCAAATAAATTGTATGGAATATTAAATTACCTAGGAGTGGTAATGGATCAAGTCGAGCTTGACTCAGTTCTTAGACACCAATGTTCGACTTGTGTTCATAAATTAAGCTCGACTTGATCCTTTGGCTTGTGGGATTCATGGACCCAAGTTAAGCTATCCACGAGCCTAGTCATTTTGAAGAAATTAATAAATGATCTGACTGTGAGTTTGTAAATAAAAATTGATTTTGGCTCGACACAATACATAACTCATTTCAATATTAGTTCGAACCATTCACGAGTCAAGTTGGGATGCACCAAACCTACAAGCAACTCAACTCCTTTGACACTCCTAAATTTACCATAGTTTCAACCATATTCATTTATAGATTAATAGATAATAATTGAGTCAATTCGTCTCAATATCAAATATATGTATTGGCTGTTGAGCTAATTTAAACCTGAATGATTTGCAATAATACAATTTCTGAATCATTATATATATGCAAACTTTTACAGATATGAATAATTGGGAATCATTAGTTTCGTGACCAACCAAAATTTCACCCATTACAATTGCTACCAGTCCGCACAGCTAGGTCCCCCGTCCCTAGGTTAAATGAAATTGAATTATACTTAGTGTATGTGTTATGTCTTAGTGTACATTCTGTAGAAATTCAGAAAGTGTTGGATAGGAAAGTGCTATTTTTAAACTGTCAAATCATGTATCGTCGTGACACAATGTAAAAAATAATGTGAAAGAACGTGTACATGTAACATGATTGAACGAAGTTTCACCAAAATACGACAAAATAGTGCAAAATTAGATTTTGTCCTTGTTATACTACAACTTAGTCATTTGACTCATCTAAAAAACTCGTTTTAGGTATATTTTAACAACAAATGGAATCGAGTCTTTGAACGTTAATATTAATAATAAACATGTTTCTCGTAATTTTTTTTTTCTTAGGTTTCTGTTTCTCGTAACTCTGTGTTCATTCCCCATTTTTTTAGAAAATATATTTTGTAAAAAATTTATAGCCAAAAATGAGTTTTAAAAAAAATAAAATAAATTGATAGAATGAATGAGCTATGCTACAAGACAAAGGGGTTGACAAAGTTAGGTTACAAAATCAAATCTACACCAATCATTTTAAAAACGGATTTTTAAATCATTTGAAATCAAGGATCCAAATTTTGCCAACATATTTTGGCACTTCACTTTTGTACACCAATTTTGTAGGAGTAGACTTATTCTAGAATGAATAGAGACAAATTTTGATGACAATTTATGGAACGATCAAATTCTTGGCGGGTTCGTTTTGCAGGATTAAAGCTCTTGGTTGTAAATTTATTATTGTTTTGAATATGACATGACCTTCATTGTCAAAGGGGACAAATATGCATAGAAAAGTGTTGACATAAACATGCAAAAAGTAAATCGCATTAATTAGTGAGCAGATCTTTTCGTGTCCTAAGATTCTGCGGAGCTGTTGCCTATGGCTATGTAATGAACAGTGCCTTAGAGTAAATTTTCTTGCAAAAAGATCTGCCTTTTACATTTTTTCACCTCATAAGCAAATTTATCCAAATTAAAGTCAAATCTGTGTGACCTTGACCTCACACGCCCACGCACGCGCTCCATATATATAAACATATCATAAGAAAGGGGTAATGGGTTTTCACTTTGAGCTGTAGAAAGAGAAACAAGAGAGAGAATCTTAGCCATGGAGGTTTCTGGGAGGAACTGTAAAAAATTAAGCCCAGAAAGAGGTAAAATGTGCGTTCATCCCAGAATGATCCGACCCAAATTCAAGAAAGTTCAAGTTGTTTACTATCTGTCAAGAAATGGGCACCTGGAGCACCCACATTACATGGAAGTAACCCATTTAGCTCATCAACACCTTCGCTTGAAAGGTATCAATTTTTTCCCTTTTTTCTCCTCTTCTCTTTGTAAATTCTAACAGCCCGTCGCATAACATAGCCAATGAAAAATCTAACATTTAATCTATTAACTATTTGAAACACTTAAATCAGATGTTATGGACCGGCTTACTGGCCTCAGAGGTAACGGCATGCCTTCACTCTATTCTTGGTCTTGCAAAAGGTATGTCCCTGCGTCGGCCTTCGTATGAATTATTATCTTCGACATGTCCACTCCTATTAGTTTAGTCGAGTTCATTTTGTATGAAATGTGGAATTTTATATATGGTTTCTTTTCGATACTTTTTAATCATACATCCTCGAACAAAAATCGAGTTAATTGTTTAAATGGTTACTGAACTTAGATCCATGCGTGATTTAAGTTTAAAAAGTCGAGTTTTGGTACATTAGTCACATATCTTTGAAAAATGTAATTACTCATTGCGAGCTTGATATTTTTCAAATTTCAAGAGTTATGCTAGTGACTAATGTAAGGCATATTTCAAAGTTTAATGGCTAAAATTCGACATTTTAAATTTCAACGAGGAATTTAAAATATGAATCTAAGTTCAGTGAGACGACGTTGACCTAAGTTCAGTGAACAAAACTCGATATTTTAAACTTCAGTGACCAATGGAACAATTAACTCCAAAAAATCACTTTTAAAAACATCATTCTCCTCCCAATTTCTCTTTATATTAGCCATCAAACACGGGCTAAATCTTTTGTGTGTTTATTTCTTCTACGAATTGATTGGTGGAATAAAATTATGGTTTAATTCTCAACACACTGTAATGTGGATGTTATGATAACACTTAACGTGGTTTCAGCACTCGATTAATTATTTCTGTGTGTTTTAGGAGCTACAAGAATGGCTATGTATGGAATGACTTATCAGAGAATGATATCATTTATCCATCAGAAGGAGCTGAGTATGTACTCAAAGGTTCTGAACTAATTGAGGGTTGCACTGGTTAGTTCTTTTCACCATTGCACCTATATTTAATGATCTAATTTAATTTTAACTTAGAAATGTCTATGTATAATTACATAATTGTAATTTGAATCCATGTACTTAGAGAAACTGCAACACCTTCAACTTGGAAATGTTCAACATTTTCAACCGGTACAGGACCTGAACTTCCAGCCAAAACGCAAATCTATAGCTCTAAAACGATACCCTGAGCCCGAGGAAGTCGTGTACAACCAGTACCATGTGAATAAAGAAGAAGATATTAATGCAGAAGACGAGGAAGAAGAAGACTACGAGGAGAAAACGAGCTACACAAACTCAAACACACCCCAGTCTAAATGCTCTAGAGGAGTCTCTACAGATGAAATTTATGAGTTACAACAAGAAACACAAAAATCTGTTACCACTGAATTAAAGATTGGTAGAAATTCATTTTCATCACAACAAATTCAATCAGCTAAATTTTTGGACAACGGTAATGAGGGAAACAATGAAACTTCAAAGAGGTTTGAAGATGGGGATCCTGTTGCGAATGAGCCATTATTGAGTAGAAATTCTATGCTATTCAATTTGATTGCATGTGGGGGCTCAACCTCATTCAGAAAAACTGCTCCATCACCCAATGCGAAACAGCCACCGGAAAATGTGGTGGCTAGGAAGAGTACTTGCGGTGGCAATCTACATAGAGGAGTGGTGTGCAAGGCAGTGAAAGTGGCAGTGGAGGACAATGAAATGATTGGCTGTATGTCGGAGAATCCACGTTTCTGGAATTTGCAATCTGAGGAGAAAGATTACTTCAGTGGGAGCATTGTTGAGTCCATGATTAAAGAGGAAAGAGTAGAGGTTCAGCCTCAGTTCAAGAAATCATCATCCTTCAATGAAGAAAGGTGAATAACTACTAGTCTCAATTACATCTTGATCAAGAAAAGTTTAAAGTAAGTTACTTATTTTCTACTTTTATCAATAAAAAAGCTATTTACTTTAAAACTTGGAAACCTTTCCATGGATCAGGTGCAAAAAGGTAGGACTTGGAGGTGGAGAAGCAGCGGTGGAGGAAGTGAAAAAAGAGAATTCAGTGAAAGGAAAATGTATTCCAAGGAAGAAATCATCCGGCAAACAGTCCAAGAAGTAACCAACAACTCAACACCGAACAGAGTTATGAAGAGTTAATGTCAAATTTATTAAACTGTTCCACTTTTTGCAATATTTGAGAAGCAAAAAAACCTTGGTAAATGTCGAAATCGTCATGTGTGGAGAGAATGAAGTCTGATTTTAGATGCTTATATGAGTTGTTTTATAAGAGCTAAAATGAAATTATTGTGGTTGATTACGTATGATAATCATAATTCATTCATTCTCTTATAACTTGAAATACCGTGGAAATTAAAGAATAGTGTCCTAAATCGGAAAATATGCAAGGACCAAAAAGGTGAAATGCTTGTTTCTTCGTGTGAGATTTAGAAGTAATTTGTGTTTGCGAGCTCTATATCTATATTTTCCTATTTTTCGGTGGTTCAAATTTTGCCTCATAGGCAGGGTACTATATATATATATAATTAATATGGAGGTATCACTTAGATAAACCCTTAAATAGTTGGGAATTTTATGTCAATTCCCTATATTTATATTTACCTACAAGATCTTTTGTTATTTATAAGAATATTAGCGAATAAGAAAAATAAACAATATGATGTAAAAATTAAACGAACCATCAAAACTTTTCAATATATGAAAAATTGTTACAATTATATAGAATTTCACTTACCAATCCAATTTTTAAGTATTAAAAAGAAAAAATAAACTTGAACTTTGCCATACTTACTTTTCTACCATTTGTACGAAAAGTCTCAAGATGTTAGGCTCGCAATATTTTTCTCTCAGATTAACTCCATGGCCACACCCAAAATAATGAAATACATCCACTAGTTATAGGATCAATAATCAAGTAGAAGAGTTTAAATTAAACTCAAGCAAGGCTCTTTTAACTCAACAAGAATTACCTCATGTGCAAGATTTCAAAATTGGCTATAATTAGATATCAAATTCTACAAAGATTATGCTCTCAACTTTAATTAGAAATCTTCCATATAATAATTACATTTTATTATTTGCAATAGAAATCCTTCAACTTTTGACTTTTTGAGGCAATTATCCAACAATCTCCACCTTGTCGAAAACGAGTCAAAATCTTGTCATCTTTTCCAGTACTTAGAAAAAAAAGATAAGCATTTGACACACTTTAACGGTCCAATACTCCACCTAATGAGTATAACTACTCATAATTATTTGTGAACTCCGAGCATTTCGTTGGATACATGTTGAAACAACCCTACTGATAGTTGTGGTGCAACTCTCCAATTGACTTTTCCATAGAGCTCATCAGTCATCGACATCACAACACCACCACATACCTATACACCTTGCATCAAATGTCAGTCAATGCTATGAACAGATATGCTAATCGCGCCAGTAAGAGCACATCCTTTATCATGGCAGCTGATAACATGCTATAAGGATGTTCTCATTTTACTTTACAACACCACATCCACATTCTCCTTTGTTAGGAAAGACGTATTGTTTAACCCCAAGCAGTTAGCCAATCCTGCTCTACCTTTTGGACAATTTTTCTTCAGGTGGCCAATCTGACCGCAGTTCCAACAAGTTACTTTCTTCTTTATTGAGTTGCCATTCTTCTCATTTTCAATCACAAGCACTGCATTTGTCAGATGGAGTATTCTATCCCCCTAATCTTTTTTCTTCTGAGATCAAGTTGCTTGTCACTTCTGGAAAACTCACAGTTTCCTTCCCATACATCAAGATTGGCTTGCGATGTTCATAGGTAGATGGAAGAGACCAGATAAGCGTAGTGCCTTATCCTCATAATCTATCTTCATTCTAATAAACTCCAGTTGTGAAACAATCACGTTGAGAACACACAGATGGTTTGAGATTTTCATACATACCTCCATGCACAATGAATGAAATTGCTCCTTCAGGTACAACCAATTTAAGAGGCTCTTCGTTTGATATAGTTCTTCTAGCATCTCCCATAGTTCCTTTGTAGCAGATATTCCATAAATATTTACAAGAATGTTTTTAGCTAGACAAAGAAGTATCATGATTGCAGCCTTCAAAGCCAATTCTTGCCAATCTTCATTGCTCATACTGGATTCAGCTTCCTTGCCAGAACTCTTGGCTGGTTTTCCTTTCAAGGTACTTGTCACAAGTCAAAATTGATTTTCCCATCAAATTTCTCTACGTCATATTTAAACGTCGACATATTTTCTAGTTACTCCAATATTCCGAATCGCCTTACGCTCTGATACCACTTGTTGAGAATTTTACGCCAATTTTCTTTATTTCTATTTACCCTTAGAATCTTTTGTTGTTTAGAAGAATATTAGCAAATAAGAAAAATAAAGAATATAACACATAAATTAAACGGATCGTCAAAACTTTTCACTATATGAAAAATTGTTACAATCATATAGAATTTCATTCACCAACTCAATCCCCATGTATTACGAAGATAAAATAAACTCGAACTTTGCCACACATACTTTTTTACCATTTGTACGAAAAGCCTCAAGATACTAGGCTCACAATATTTTTCTCTCAAATTAACTCTCTGGCCAAACCCAAGATAATGAAATACATCCACTATTTATAGGATCAATAACCAAGTAGAAGAGTTTAATTTAAACTCAAGCAAGACTCCTTTATCTCAACAAGGATTTCTCCATGTGCAAGACTCCAAAATCGAATGTAAATTGGAGACTAAATTCTGCAAGGATTCTGCTCTGAACTTTAATTAGAATTCTTTCATACAATAACTATCTTTTATTATTTGTAATAGAAGTCTTCCAACTTTTGACTTTTGAGGCCATTACCCAACGTAAATAACCTCCCAAACCCTTTCTGTCAAAGGGGATACTTTTAAGTTTGACCCAGTCAAAAGACCTAAATTCCACTTTGACTTCCAAAATCATAAATATTATGACATTGGCCTTTTATATGGTAAAAGACAAAGATGCCCTTAAATATTTTGTACGATTACAAAACAATATATTGTTGAAAGGACTATACTACCCTTTTAGTTAATAATTGAAAATCAAACACTTCCCCACTTATAAAAACTTCAAAACGAGCTTCCAACACAGGAAAAACTCTCATCTTTTCATCTGCTTGAACCTCAAAATCTAGAAAAACTTTGGAACGTTGAAGCCGGAAATTTTTTTTATATCAATTACTTCAAATCGGTAAGTACATTTACGCATGTTTAATTTCGTTTTCAATAAATTAGTATACGTTTAAATAGAGAAATTTTATGTCGACAAAGTAGTTAGCATTGATTTTTTTTAACAGATCTTATCTATCAAAAAAAATTGAACAGATGTATAACTTTAGAACCGTAATCTCATGCGCAAAAAGAGCCAAACTGGGTGTTTTGGCTTAACAAACAGCCAAACAGTTGAAAATAGTCCGACTACTTGGTTGTAAACAGCCGACTGTTCGGCTGTTAAACAGCCAATTAACCGACTCTGCACTGATATTTGTTGGCCTTTTTCTTATAATTAATAAATGAAGTTGATTAAAACCATTTCCTCATGTAGATATGATAATCCCCGTGTGTTATTTCGATGATTTCGAATTGAATGAAAATAATCGGTAGGAATGGAGATGGACGAGTGACATACGTGGTTGTATTGCAATTCCCATAACAGAGAGTACACCATACTTAAAAATGTACCACGATTTGCAAAATAAGCTGAATGTCGATCAATCTCAATATGATATGCAATTGAGATATCTATTCAACGGTTATGGAGATTCATCCATTCCGATGCCACCGGTATTCGTTACTAATGATGCTGAATTGAATTATCTATTAGAATTGAATAAAATGCATCGGACTCCGACTATTCTTGGTGTGACTTTAATTACGAAGGATGTTATCGAAGGTGAACGCGAAGATTCAGATAGGGCAGATAACAATGATTGAGGTTTTTGGGAGACAGTGGAGATAGTTCCTACGGATGATGTGGGTATTCCTGAGACAGTTGCTTCTGATCGTAATGTCACTGTTATGCGCAAAATTCCGTAGACAGTTGAAGACAATGAGAATATAAACGAGTTTACAAATGAGAATTCGATTGCTTTATCCCGACAGAGACACGAGCCGGGTGGGAGCTCACAGGTTGGAACAAGTGGACCGTCCTCCAATTCTTCCCGTGTGGCTCCCGATGATGAGGACTTGCAGGTCGAGCAACTGTTTGAAACCAAGAAAGATTTGCAGGAAGCTGTGCACCGACTGATATTAAAATATAACTTTGAGTTCAAGGTAAAGAAATTAAACAAGTCATTGTTGACAGTTGCTTGCATCGAAGACAGTTGCAATTGGCGCTTGAGAGCAACTAAGATGAACACGAATGAGTGCTTCGTAATTCGCAAGTATTCACGGGAACATACTTGCGAAGTGGGATTTCTTCGAAACGATCACAGGCAAACTCGAGCATGGTTTATTGGTCGACAGATAATGCACAAGTATCAGGATTCACGGACGATCTACAGACCTTCGGACATCGTTAACGACGTCCGTCGAGAGTACGGAGTGGTCATGAGCTACCAGAAAGCGTGGAAGGTCAAAGAATGTGCGTTGGAGGATTTAATGGGATCGGTTGAAGAGAGCTATGCTAAATTGGCTAGGTATTGCCATAACATGGGGACAACTAATCCTGGTACGGTATTTTTTATTGAGACGGGGGGCGATAATTGTTTTAAGTATTTCTTTATGGCTCTCGGACAATGTATTCGGGGTTTTTGAAATGCAATGCGACCCGCAATTCTAGTTGATGGTACAACTCTGAAAGCTAAATATCAAGGCAAATTAATTATTGCTACATGTCAAGATACCAACATCCAAATTTACCGTATTGCATTCGACATAGTCGACAGCGAGAATGATTTGTCCATGCGTTGGTTGTTTTCTAAACTGAGGGAAGTGATCGAGGAAGTCGAAGACCTTGCCTTTGTAACAAATCGAGGACAGTCTATAATAAACGGTATCGCTGAAGTTTTTCCCGAGGCACATCACGGGTATTGCATGTACCATATACAAGGTAATTTGAAGACTAGGTATCGACGTACATGCATCGTTTCATTGTTCAGGAGAGCAATCGAAACTTACAGTGCTGAAGAGTGTAATAAGTTCATGCTCGAGATAGGAAGTAAATCATTACCAGCGTTGGAGTATCTTATGAAGATGGGGATCCAACATTGGGCGCGGTCATACTTTCCAGGACGTCGATACAACATGATGACGTCGAATAACGCGGAGTCTCTCAATGCATTATTTAAGAAGGATCGAGAGTTACCAATTCTCGCAATGATTGAAAACATTCGTAACAAGTTATAACAGTGGTTTCGTGACCGACGTGTGGCATCACAGAGTTGCACTAGCGTGTTAGCCTCAGCTCAAGAGGAGAAACTGTTTAAGGCGGTAGAGGTTGCGAGGAAGTTGAATGTGGAAGCACTATATGAGTTTCGCTTCTCCGTGCAATGTGCATGTAATATGGCATATATGGTGGACTCGACTGATAACACATGCACTTGTACGAGATATGCACTTGTACGAGATTTCAGTTGGAGAGTTTTCCATGTGAGCATGCAGTTGCGGTGGTCATATATCGAGACTTTGCTGCGAGAACGTTATGCTCTTTGTATTATACGACTGAATCTTGGAGAACAACATATGCCGAGACTATATTTTCTTTGCCGAATGAAGCCAAGTGGGAAGTTCCTGAGCACATTCTCCCATTTCATAATTTGTTACCACCAGCAGTTGAACCGCGTGGTCCTGGACGTCCAAATACATTTAGAATACCATCTATCGGAGAGTTTCCTCGACCGTGTAGGTGTGGCCGATGTAGAGCCGTAGGGCATACTCGGCAATTTTGTACCAGTCAAATTTCCCTAAATGACGAATAGACAGGTACGTGAAATGAATAATATTTCCTTTTACTTTACACTGTTCAATATTTTTTATTTATAAATCTTCCATATTCAATATTTATTCTTGATAAATGGTATTTATAATGATTTATATGAAAAAAATAGTTCCATACTCGGCATACGTGTAAAATAACAAAAAATAATTAAATTTCCAATTTGAATGTTTTATACATTGAACACAAATTTACAATTATTTCATAATTACAAAAATAATTAAATTTACAATTGAAATGTTACATATATATAAATGAAATTTACGGGTCAGCATTAAATTCGAACAAATCGCATGCTAGCTTCTTTCTCCTGTTCTGTATCCACGACTGGTTGATTCCATCAACCTTATGTCCTATACTTAAAAATTCAACGCACTTAATGGCAAATATGCTGCAGTCGCCGTTGCAATTGAACAAGAATGAATCAATTCAGTACTGTGTAAATAAAAACTAAATCTGAAAGATGAAAACAACACAGTTCAAACACGTACTTTACGGATTGTCGAGCTGTCGTCGTGTTTCGAATGATCCGCAATCTGTCCTGTACATTTATCCCCGCTCGTCAGGCCATCATAGGAACAATTACAGCCACGGACTCCAGGTTTTGCTCCAACTGGCCTTGTGTCAAACATGAATGATCTGGGTCGTACACATATATAGTCGAGTCAGCAAAAACGATCTCCAGCGTAACATAGTGTTTATTGATACACGCTAGAATGTACATATGTGTACAACCCTCCCATGATTTTCCCCCGACACTCGGTGACAGTCCTATTACCCACTCGAGCATATATTCTGGCACCGTGTACTCGTTACCCATAAGTTCGAGCGACTAATACTCTATGGTAACGGCACCCAAGAACTCGGTGTTTAATATGACTCGACCATGAATATCAAATGATTTTGGATGTCTTTGAGCTTGATCTCGCAGCAAGTCCATGGCCAGGTCGATGTGCTGCAGCAGGAAACACCAAAAAAGTATGAGTTATTCATTTAATAAATATAAGGTCACATATACATAAAAAACACGAAATGAATAATTCACTTACACCGTCAGTGAGCCAAGCTCCTGCAGTGGTGATATCGTGGAACCACTTGTAAAGGTCCGAGACCGTCCTTTGACCTATCATGAGGCCAACTCTGTAAAAAACAGGGAAATGTTAAAATAAGCGTAGACGAGTTAGCATACAGTACTTTATTAAAATCATACAATACTTACTCGGGGATAATTCTCCTCCACTCTGTCTCGAACGCTTTCCACTTGGCATTGTCCACCTCTCTGAATAAGTTCGGTATGTCCCATCGATGAACGTCCTCCTCTTGGCCTTAGCCGTGAAGGAGGAAACAACATACTGTGACGGCACTTTCAACCTCTTGTCGACCAACTGCTCCGTCTCGTCAACAGCATGTCTCTTACCCTCAATCACGTCGGGCGTCCTCTCGACCTCCGGGGCCACCTCCTCCGCCCCCCATCGGGGCCTCCCCCTCCGTCGCCACCACCTCCGCCGCTCCTGTCGGGGCCTCTCCCTCCGTCGCCACCTCCTCCGCCCCTCCCGTCGGGGCCACCCCCTCCGTAGTCTCCTCTCCCATCCCCATCGGGGTCATCCCCTTCATAGACAACCACAATGACTCCAATGTCTCATCACGCCAAAAATGTGGGTGACCTCCCTCTCCATCGCCATCTCTTCCACCCTCTCGATCATGATCTCCGCCATCCTCTCTGTCCCCCCTTCGTCTGCCGGCTAAATCTCCTCTAAGCGCCGCTACTGTATCCTGAAGGTCGACAACGGAAGACTGTAGTATTCCAACATCATGGGATAGATCGTCAACCCTCCCTGTCAACTCTCGTCCCATATCGTCGACCCTCCCTGTCAGATAGTCAACCCTCTATGCCAGATCGTCGACCCTCCCTGTCAACTCTCGTCCCAGATCATCGACCCTTTCCGTCAAATCTCGTCATAGCGCGCCGACCTCCTCCGCTATAAATCCAGTCAAACGGGTATACAAATCATCACTGTGCCCCGGAGACACACAGGGGAGATGTTTGGACGGAGGTGATGCCAATGGCGGCGACGATGGTCCCGGCGGAGGTGATGCCACTAGCGGTGGTGATGTCCTCGACGGAGGTGATGCCAATGGCGGGGACGATACTCTCGGCGGAGGTAATCGTCGATCAGCTGGACCGCCCTCCTACATAAATAAAATGAAAAATTATTCAATAAATTATTCAATAAATTTATACGTCGACGATATTCAATAAATTATATTTCATTCACATACCCAATCTCGGTTCAAGCTCGGATCAGACATCTCCTCGTCTGGGGTGTGCGGAACACCTAAATCCCGCACAAGACCCCGAGCCTCCTCTTCCATCGATGGCGTCAACTCAGGTATGACTTCAAGTTGACATATTGACATTTCAACTACTTAACGATCATGCAAACAAAATTTTAAACTACGTGTAATATAAATCACAAATGCATAATACTTACCTGAGGATCGTCGAGGAGGGCCGATAACTGCTTCCCAGTGGGACATCCCTCCGCTCCCGATGATCTCCAATGATGCATCTGAGGGCAGCGTGTCTCCTCTCGCTGCGCAAAGCGAGCCCCAAGTCATACACTCAAATCTGTAACACATACACTTATTAAGCATCAATGTAATATACTAAAACTTTAACTTTGATTATATTAAACATTTACCTGCACCGCTAAGGGCAATCCATATGTATCGTATTTACGCATCGACCCACTGGGCCTCGAGTGCGATCTGGTGAACACGTGTACGGTGTCTTCATAGCATCTTCGGCCCCATGGATAGTTGTTGAACGCATCGATGTCGTCAACAACTTGCAAATGAAAAATGTCAATGGCAGTCTTCTTGTGATGACACCTCATCACACTCTCGAGGATGTAGACCAACCCAAGCTTCAATCTATCTAGCATATAGTCGCACCCCCTGATCGCGACCATCAAGTCGGGTAGAAGCACCGACCCATGTCCCTGGAAGTACGTCTCGTACAGCCTATTGCTTCTCTCCATGGCTGCATTGTCACCCGTAATCCTCAGTCCAGTAATCAATATAAACTCAAACATCGAGAAACTGACGACCTTGCCCCCGAGGTCGAACTGGAGGGAATCGTCGTCGACTGGCCTCAGAAGCCGACATAGAAGTGCATCAATGATCTTTCCTGAGTACTGCACCTCTCGCAACTGGTACAGTGGCCACAAGAAGGACTGTCGTAGCATATCTCCGTACTGATCATCAAGCAGCTCCAACACAACAGTAAAACTCTCAAAGCTACTGTTCCAATAGCTTTCCCTCGCATCCGTCTCAATTCTGCATCTAAATGATACTCCATCCTGCAAAAATTCAAATATTATAGCATTGAATAAGAGATAACAAAAGAAAGCATAATCTCACAAAATCAAGGGAACCGAACTCTAACTACCATACAATCACAAATATTACATTTGAAAAATATATTTACAAAAAACAACAAATCAAATTAAATGTATTGTCAAAAAAATTAAAGAATATAAATATTATTTAAATAAATTGAAAAAAATCAAAGATTTTCATAAAAAAAACAATAAAAGGAACAAAGCAAATTGTTAATTTCGAACAATATTATGTATTCAATTATTAAATTATATAAAAAAAGGAAATTATAAAAATTAAATAATTAAATAAAATAATTATTATTTGGAAAATATATTTACAAACAAAAAATTTCAAATTAAATACATTTTCGAAAAATGTAAAGACTATTTATATTATTTAAATAAATTTGAAAAAATAAATTAAAGATTATTTCATAAAAAAAATAAAGGAACAACACAAAATTGTTAATTTTAGAATATTTCAATTATTAAATTATATAAAAGACAAATATAAAAATTAAATAAATAAATAACATAATTACTATTTAATCAAATAAAAAATTTAATTAATTACAAAAATTATAAAAAACATTTAAAATTAAATATATAACAGTCTGGACCGTTAACAGTCGGCCTTAACCCAAACTGTTAACAGTCGGGTAAACCGACTGTTCGGTTTAGCTAGGAGCCGGGAATCGGCCGAAAATCGCCATTCTCGGCAACTGAGCTCCAAAAAAAGCTAAAAATTCACATTTTTCACACTCCCAGCATGTCCACAATCTAACTACTCATGCCCATGGATCTAATTAAACCGAAATTAGTAAAGAAAATGCTATAAACTTGCACATGAACCGCATTAATTTGAGACAAGTGATGAAAACTAACCGATTATTTTATTTGCGGTGTAGATGATGGTCGTTGACTACGACGTTGGTGTAGTTGCCGGTGGTTGATCGGTCAAATTTCTGGAGTCGGTCGGTCGGTCGGTCAGAGATTTTCAAACAGTCTGAATGGTAAAATCGCCTTTTACTATGAAGTTTTTTTTTAACTTAATTTGTTTTTTTTTAATTCATTTAATGGGTCAAAGGCCAATGTCAAATTTTGCTACAGTGGAAGAGCCATTTTCGTATATTTACACCTGTCAGACTCAATGCCTTCCCTTTCTCTCTTTCATTTCCTTTTCTTTTTCCCTCCCCCAATCTCTCTTGAAGATGTTGAAGATTGTGGCCTTTCCAGTGTACTACAAGTTGCACATCCTGTATGTGTCAAAGCCTTTCTCTACCGTTGCCGTCAGCCAAACGATTGTAGAAGGTGCTTCACTTCCTCTACCTTCCAAGTTTCGATCACCACTGTCACCATCCCAATCTCCCGTTGTAGTTTGGTAATTGGTATGTGTTCAAATCGGAGGTGTGCATAGTGGTGGCAGCGACAATGGAGTGGTTGGTGAAGCGGTGGCGGTTTTGGAGATATATTTTTAAAAGAAAATACGTATTGTAACAGTATTAAATCATAGTGTAATTTCAAAGAAATTTATTATATTGTACTTGATATAGATTGTAAGTTACAATTATTGCAATTTGCAATTTTGCAATTTTATTTTTAATATTTTTATGTTGTTGGAATTTTTAATAATAACAGTTCAAGCAAAGTTGCAAAAATTCAATTTCATTCCTCACATATAACAATACTTTGATACAAGGTAATCTTTTCTCCAACCAATTAAAACTATGTCAGTACAAATATAACAATCGTGAGAAGCTTGTCTTTAATATATATTAAAAGTTCATCAATTAGAAAAATGAAAAGGTGATGAATTATTAAAGTATAACTGTGTTTTTGGAATTTGAAAGAATATATTAATGTTACTAGCATTGATCATAACATAAAATTATAATGAGAAAATGAATATTTCACACACTTTTTATATGTTATTATGGACATAAATTATACTTACGTTTTGATTTATAGTATCCATATTTGTAAAAGACCATTGCTCCTAGAAAAGGTTCCATGAAGCACCCTCTATGGGATAATAGTAGCTACGGTTCAAATCCTTTCAAACTTTTGTAACTTTTATCGGAATCTTTGATTTGTTGCACTCACAATCTCAAACCTTTCATTTTCCTATAGCAAAAGGATCCATTTGTAAAACTTAGTATTAATAGCACGAGGCAAATATAAAAATCATGTTCGTCAACTCTTGAGTGAATGAGTTATTGTTTCAATTCTTTGGCTCGATAGGGGCTGGAAGGAGAGATATCCCGATTAGGATCCCTATGGGGCTTGTATCGAATTTATATCCTTCATTATATTTTAAATAAAACAAAAATATTTTATATTCATTGAGTTCACGGACTTCGAGTTAAATATAATTTAATATATTTAATCAAATTGCCATGTACTGGAGTGTTGGGAAATTAGTTCGAGAATAAGCAAATCTCAAAAAATTTTAATTCTAGAATCTTGGTCCCATGATTTCTTAATTAATTAGATTCGTGTTTCAGTTAATCAATTTATTAATAATAAAATAAGGATAGTAGAATTACATTCGAAGTGTGACTAATTCTAAATTCAAAAACATGAATCGAACCATTACAAGCTTTATATCTCAATTTCTTGGTCTATAATCTTTTTGGATCTCTTAGGCCATGTTTGATATGGAAGATTTTCCATGAAAAAAAAAATGCATTTTTCAACATTTTACTTGTTTGATAGCATATATTTTTATGGAATTCCCCCCCCCCCCCCACGCACCACGTGACCTTCTTTTCCTTAGATTGGTGGAAGTGAGAAAAGGGTTTTCCAATTTTATTTTATTTTTATTTTATTTTATTTTATTTTTGGTAGTGGAAACAAATTCTATCTATAATTGTAAAAAAAACTATCCATTTAATTGATAATTTTTATGAAAAATAAAGTCAAACGAATACCAAAAGATCCAAAATTTCAATATTTTCTAGGTGAAAAATCATACCAATCAAACACTCTTAATTGACAATTCCCAATAAAACAAGTTATAGGCAATTCAATTTCCTGAAATTCGTTTTTTTCCACCCAAATTTTATTCTTGCAATCAAACGAACCCTTGATTCAAATCGTCGAGTCTTCTCTTGTATTGTATTCTTCCAAGTTGTGCCGCATGATTAAGTGGACTGAATGGGCACCAAGAAAAACCAATATATTGTACCTTCTTCAAATTCTACTAATTCACCTGCCAATTCCAGGAGCACAAGAATTTCTGGACTAGATCTCTCTAGAAAACTTATTTAAAATTTTTGTATGTGCAGTCCCTAAACTTTTATTACTTGTGCATACTTTTATTAACCCTAAACCACTATTATTAACTAGAAAGGATTTTTGAAGCAGTCATTGGAGAGATCGTCGGAGTAATCCATGGAGTGGTCGTCGAAGCTTATAGTCTCCTCCATGGGAGAGAAAGGGTAAGGAAAGGATAGAGTATAGAGAGAAAGAGATGGACTTTGATTTGAAATTTGGTGTGTAATTATATTATATTATGATTAAAATTTTAATAAATTGATTTATCATCCGACTTTTGAAAAGTTTTGTGGAGTTTGTTAGTTTTGAAGTGTATTTCTTATATGTAGAATTTATGTAATGTTCCCAAAACAAAATTTACGAACAATGCACATAGAAAGGTTTCGTTTTTCGTAAATTGTAAAGCTTTTATTTTGGTAATTTAAATGTAAACCCTATTATTAATATACTTGACAAATTTGAATCTCCAATACTTATAAGTTCCTATAGTTTTTCTCTTAAAAAGAAATAAATTTATCGCACGAAATTATTGATGTATCATTCAATTTAAAATCTGTGTAGTTTCTTTTTTATAATGTTACGATATTAAAACATCTTTTTGGTCTAATATCATGATTTGTCTTTCTTCTTCTATGAATGCTTTGTTCCAACGATGGCAAAATATGGAGCTCTATTGCATTTTCTTTGTTTTCATTGTCCAATTACTCTCGGGTTTATATTTCAATTTAATACGTTTGAATTTTGTTTAATTAATACCTTGTTTGGCCCCCATTTTGTTGTAAGAAAAATGGGTGGAATAATATTTTTTTTTGAAAAATGAGTGTGATATGATCCAGGAGTCGAGCCCGACGAAGGCAAGTGTGAGACGAGACCCGTTGATAGTCGATGGCGGACCAATGACACGATCAAGGGCAAAACAAGTGAAATAAGCGACGAGATTGCTCGTTCAAGAAACCATTGATGGAACCATGTTCGGGACTCAAAATGGAGCAACTTTCATGTTCGGATTGAAGACCGAATCAATTTGGATCAATTTGTTATCAAGCGACGAAATCGGAGGCTGAAAATAAGCCGGTGCGAGCGCACAGCAAAAACACCATGCAGCCGCATGGTGGCATACCGAAACTTCATGCGACCGCATGAAAATACACTATGCGGTGCACATGTCAAAAATTTGGCGAATTTTTCAATTTTGGCAATTTTCCATAATTTGTTAGATTTTGATTCTTTTCCATATTTTGAAAATTATACTCGACTTTTGCACGATTTTTACCTAGTTTTTAGATTTAGTATAAATAGGAGTTTCCATTCAATTGTTAAAAATCTTTTGACATTATTGATATTGAATTAAAGTGAGGCGTATTGTCTTCTCTTCATCGTTCTTCATTAAACAATTTTGAACTTATTAAATGTTAACTTGTGACGCTCAAATAATCGGATTTAATTCTTGGATTGCGTGATCAAGGGGTCTTTCAAGCATCGTTCTTATTGGGTTTTTTTGTTCGACTTTCTTTTGGGTTAATCCTAAATTTTGGATTAATTTGGTTTTCTTGGGTTCGTCAATCTCGTTGTGGGTTTCGTAGTCAACGTTGCTACGGGGTTCGCATCAGTTGGTATCAGAGTTTGGGCTCCAAATTAATTGAAGGTTATATCTTTTCTTTATTTGTTGAGTCGTTAATTTTGTTTTTTTTTAGTTTCTTCTTCTATTTTAATCGTTCTTTCTTAGTTCTTCTTCGTCCTTGTTTTTCTTTTCGTCGTTTCGTTTAGTTGTTGGTAGTTTAATCATTTTCTTTCATCAATGAGTAAAAAAAAAAGTAGAAAAACGAAAAAAAAGGTTACTGTACATTCGAGATACTGTTCATCTCGAAGTATTGTTCACAAAAACAAAAAATATATATATATATAAAAAATTGATATCATTGTTTGATTTTGTGTTTTTTTCTACCAACAATAATTCCTACATTGTGTTTGACTTTTGGGATATTCAATTGAGTTCGAGTCTTTCATTCTTCTTTTGAGTCTATTCACATATTCGTGTCAAAACATTAATCTATTCCACTTATTCAAGTCCTTTGAGTCTCGTGGTCTTTGATTAATATTCGGTTTGTTTGAATTGCCGGTAAAACAATTGATTTAGTTCACTTGGTTCTTTGAAGTACTTGGAGGGAGACTTTGAGTGGTAAAAGGTCGAGTGGTGAGTTTAATAGAGGAAAAAAAGCCATAGTGAGTGTTTTCTGAGTGAAATCTTTGTGAGGCATAAAAAAATTGTGTGATATGATGTCGGAAAGAGAAGGTTCTAATTCAAGCCGAAATGGTAATGACAACAATGCATCGAAGGACATGATAAAGAGGTTTGAAAGGGTACTTGGTGATGTTAGGGAGAAGGTGATAGGCAAGGGGAATGGATGGCACAAATGGGTACTACAATTGCTAATCTTAGTCGGGGACAAGTGAAGATGTCTAATGCTAGGGGGCTGGGTAGGCGTGAATCTAGGAGAGGAAGGCGGGATGATTATCGTAGTGATGAGGATAATTTTGATGAAAATGACATTAATATGGGTCGAGCGAGGCATAGGGGCGATAGGATGGAAAGACGGGGTAGGAATAACTTGGGAGATGAAGTAGATGAAAATTTGGGGAGTATTAAAATGACTATTTCTCAATTTAAGGGGAGAAGCGATCCGGAAGCATATTTAGAGTGGAAAAGGAAGGTCGAGATGATTTTTGAGTGTTATAATTATTCGGAGGAGAAAAAGGTAAAATTGGCGGTGCTTGAATTCGTGGATTACGCGATATCTTGGTGGGATCAAGTACTTACATCACGACGTAGGGGTCGGGAAAGGCCAATTAGCACTTGGGATGAGTTGAAGATGTTGATGAGGAGGAGGTTTGTTTCGAGTCACTATTACAGGGAAATCCATTAAAAATTACAAGGTTTGTACCAAGGATCGAAAAGTGTAGAGGATTATCACAAGGAGATGGAAATTCTTATAATTCGGGCTAATGTGGAGGAAGATTGGGAAGCTACCATGGCACGGTTCTTGAATGGGTTAAATCAGGATATTGCAAATGTTGTAGAGTTGCAACACTATGTGGAAATCGAGGACATGTTACATGTGGCAATGAAGGTCGAGAGGCAATTGAAGAGGAAGGAAACGTCTAGGCAACCGTTAGGTACTTCGACTCCTAATCCAACATGAAAATCGAAGTGGGATGACAACGACAAAAATAGGGCTGCACCTAGAGGTAAAAATGATTGGCAAAAGGGCAACGATGAAAAAGCTAGCAAACCAATATCAAAATCGGAGGCACAACCGTCGCGTAATCGGGACATCAAATGTTTTAGGTGTTTGGAAACGGGGCATATTGCTTCTCAATGCTCAAACAAACGGGCGATGGTGTTGCGGGATAATGGAGAGATTGTGAGCGATAGTGATGGCGAGTTTGATGACATGCCGGCATTGGAGGGTGTTAGTGAAGAAGAAAAAGTTGAAGGGCCGGTTGGGGATCTATTAGTCACAAGGCGAGCTCTCACTGCTCACGTCAAAGCGGATGACTTGGAGTTGCAACGAAAGAACATTTTTCACACTCGATGCCACGTCAACAATACGGTATGTAGTGTTATAATTGATGGTAGTAGTTGCACTATTGTAGCTAGCGTATCTCTTGTAGAAAAATTGGGTTTAACATTGTTGAGACACCCGAGACCTTATAAATTGCAATGGTTGAATGAGAGTGGCGAGGTGAGGGTGAATCGAAGGGTGTTACTTAATTTGTCAATTGGGAGTTATAAGGACGAGTTAGTGTGTGATGTAGTACCAATGCAAGCGGGATATATTTTATTGGGGCGACCATGGCAATACGATAGGAAGGCTATGCATGATGGGTACAAAAATCGATATAGTTTCATTAAGGATGGAAGGACCATTACTCTTGTGTCATTAACATCGGCGCAAGTCTATGAAGACTAATTAAAATTGAGAAGTGAGAAAGAGAGGAGAGCAAAAGAGTTAGAAAAAATGAGAGCAAATAGTGAGTTGGAGAAAAAGAGAGAAAATATTGAGATAACCATTAGAGAGAAAAAGAGAAAGCAATCATAAGAGAGAAAAGAAAGAGAGTGCCCCGAGAGAAGAGAGAAAACACGAGTGAATTTCTTTGCAAAAGAGAGTGATTTGAGGAGGATGGTAGTTGAGAGAAGAAAGATGATCTTGTTCGTTTATAAGGAATCACTCCTCAATTTTGAGGAAACTAACCCACCCCTTCCTAGTTTGGCTAAATCTTTGTTGTAGGAATTCGACGATGTATTTTCGGAGGATGCACCAAATGGATTGCCGCCTATTCGAGGCATTGAACATCAAATTGACTTCATACCCGGAGCTGTCATTCCAAATCGACCAGAAGACTAAGGAGGTTCAAAGGCAAGTGGAGGAGTTAATGAGCAAAGGATACGTGAGGGAAAGAATGAGTCCTTGTGCGATATCGATTTTGCTTGTACCAAAAAAGGATGGAAGATGGCAAATGTGCGTGGATTGTAGGGCTATCAACAATATAACGGATCGGAGGCCTATTGTATACTTTAGCGAGAAATTGAGTGGAGCTGTTTTAAATTATCCTACATATGACAAAGGACTTTATGCACTTGTTCGAACTTTGGAGACTTGGCAACATTATCTATGGCCGAAAGAGTTCGTAATACACACCGATCATGAGTCACTAAAGCACTTGCGGGGACAAGGTAAATTGAACAAGAGGCATGCACGGTGGATGGAATTCATTGAGACCTTTCCATACGTCATTTGGTATAAACAAGGTAAGGAAAATGTGGTTGCGGATGCGTTGTCCCGAAGGTACGTATTGCTAACTACTCTTGATTCTAAGTTACTTGGGTTTGAACACATTAAGGAATTGTATGAAAAAAATGTTGATTTTTCAGATATTTATTTGTCATGCATTAAGGGGGCGGTTGATAGGTTCTTTAGGCACGAGGGGTATTTATTTCGGGAAGATAGGTTATGTGTTCCTAATTGTTCTATTCGAGAATTGTTAGTAAGAGAGGCACATAGTGGTGGATTGATGGGATACTTTGGGGTTCAAAAGACTTTAGATGTATTAAAGGAGCATTTTTATTGGCCTGAGATAAAAAGTGATGTTGAGCGAATTTCTAGTCGATGCATAGGTTGTAAAAAGGCTAAATCTAAGGTTTTACCACAAGGTTTGTACACACCTTTACCTACACGTAGTGAGCCTTGGGTTGATATCTCGATGGATTTTGTTTTGGGTTTACCTAGGACTAAGAGAGGTTGAGATTCTATTTTTGTGGTTGTAGATAGGTTCAGCAAAATGACACATTTTATACCATATCACAAAACTAACGATGCCATGAACATTGCTGACTTATTCTTTAAAGAGATTGTACATTTACATGGGGTTCCTAGATGTATAGTGTCGGATCGGGATGTCAAATTTTTGAGTCACTTTTGGAGAGTTTTGTGGGGTGAGTTAGGCACTAAGTTACTGTTTTCCACAACTTGTCACCCACAAACGGATGGGCAGTCCGAGGTAGTGAATAGGACTATGAGACAATTGTTACGCACAGTAATCAATAAAAACTTGAAGAGTTGGGAGGAGTGTTTACCATTTGTTGAATTTGCAAACAATCAAGTTGTTCACTCTACTACGTCATATTCTCCATTTGAAATTGTATATGATTTTAATCCACTAACTCCTTTGGATTTAATTTCTTTACCTGTGAATGAACGTGGTAATTTAGATGGCAAAAAGAAGGCGGAATTGATTAAGTCACTCCATGAAAAGGTAAAAGCGCAAATTGAAAACAAAAGTAAGTTGGTTGCGTCGCAGGCGAACAAAGGTAGGAAGCGCGTGACATTCGAGCCAGGAGATTGGGTTTAGGTGCACCTTAGGAAAGAGCGGTTTTCGGAGCAAAGGAAGTCCAAGTTGCAACCAAGGGGCGATGGTCCATTTCAAGTGATTGAAAAGATAAACGACAATGCTTACAAGTTGAACCTTCCAGGTGAGTGCAATGTTTCAGCTACTTTTAATGTATCTGATCTCTCTATGTTTGATGCAGGTTCAGATTCGAGGACGAATCCTTTTGAAGAGGGAGGAGATGATATGATCCAGGAGTCGAGCCTGACGAAGGCAAGTGCGAGACGAGACCCGTTGATAGTTGATGATGGACCAATGACGTGATCAAGGGCAAAGCAAGTGAAACAAGCTATGTGATTGCTCGTTCAAGAAAACATTGATGGAACCATGTTCGAGACTCAAAATGGAGCAACTTTCATGTTCGGGTCGAAGGCCGAATCAACTTGGATCAATTTGTTATCAAACGACGAAACCGAAGGCTGAAAATAAGCCTGTGCGACCACACAGCAAAAACACCATGCGGCCGCATGGTGGCAAACCGAAACTTAAATTGGGATTTTTGTTGAGCCATGCGACCGCATGGAAATACACCATGCGGCCGCACAGGCAAAAAATTTGGCGAATTTTTCAATTTTGGCAATTTTCTATATTTTGTTAGATTTTGATTCTTTTCCATATTTTGGAGATTATGCTCGACTTTTACACGATTTTTACCTAGTTTTTAGGTTTAGTATAAATAAGAGTTTCCATTCAATTGTTAAAAACTTTTTGACATTATTAATATTGAATTAAAGTGAGGCGTATTGTCTTCTCTTCATCGTTCTTCATTGAACAATTTCGAACTTATCAAGTATTAACTTGTGGCGTTCAAACAACCGGATTTATTTATTGGATTGCGTGATCAAGGGGTCTTTCAAGCGTCGTTTTTGTTAGGTTTTTTGATTCGACTTTCTTTTGGTTTAATCCTAAACTTTGGATTAATTTGGCTTTCTTAGGTTCGTCAATCTCGTTGTGGATTTCGTAATCAATGTTACTACGGGGTTCGCATCAGAGTGGTTGAAAAAGAAGGAAAAATTTTCGATTTACGTTTGGTTATTGAGGTAGTTAGCTCCATGTGATGATCTTGATGACACCTAAATAAAGGAATGCATTTAATTGAGATTTTTAATGACTTTTTGAAATTTAAAAAGTTTATGAATATTCGATGTAGACCTTTTGAAGCTCTCTAAAAGTATTGATGTACTCAATTGAGATTTTTATAAATTTTTAAGAAGTCTCTAAAAGTGATGTTGTATTTAATTAAAATTTTTTAGAAGTCTTTATAAGTCATGAGATATTTAAATTTTAATGACGTTTAGAGACTTTATAAAAATTTTTGGAGTACTAACTTTTAAGTAGAAAGTACTGATATAAAATTTCAAAATTTGTCTCTTATTAATCATAGGATTTTGGGAGAATTTTACGAAAAATTTTCAATCTCTCTTTCCTTTTTCCTTCTACTAATATTAGAGGTATGATTAAAATTTATTTTTTCTGTTGACTATATTTATTTTCGTTTATCTTTCTCTATCTTATTGTTTATCTCTATTTTCTATGGAAAATTTGTTTTTGTAACTTTTTTTATTTTTGCTTTTTTCATTCATTTTTTGTGAAAAATACTTATTTTTTTATTAAATTATAAAATTTTATATAAAAATTTTATTTAATTTTATTAAATCTAAATATATTGATTTTTATTTATTATGCCCTTGTTTGAGCCCCATTTTAGGGGAGAAACTGAATTTTTGAATAGTGTATTGATGGGAAATGTGTGGTTAAAAAATAAGAATTTTTTTTGATTTGCGTATAATATTATTTTATTGAAAAATGTGTGGTTGAAATGTTGTCAAATCACTGTTGAAAAATGTATTTTGGTGAAAAAATGGGGTTCAAACAAGGGCTATAAAAAAGTATATTATATTAATAATATTAAATATTAAATTTATTGTTTATAATTTTGATCATTATTTATTTAATTAATGTCTTAAATTTTTATTCTTTTAAATTTTTTTATTTATTATATGGGAATAAAGAGGGGATGGGAGAGAGGAATTTTGGGAGCTAACACTTCGTATGTGAGAATTTCACATTATTTTACCAGATTCATGTGAATTATATTTCAAATGAAAGTTTTCAAAAGTTTGTAAAAACTTTAAAATGAAAGTCTATAGGAGTCTGCGAAAGACTTTCACTAATTATATACAAATCTATAAAAAGATCAACGAAATTCATAGAAGTTATCACTTAAAAAAGTTCATCAAAACCTTCAAAAGTCCTAATTAAATACACCTAAGTCACACGGGTTGTGTTGAGTTCCTTGTCTTCACGATGAGGGAGGTTGACTATGAATCTCGACCTTAACTAATGCTTTTTATTCAACTATCAACCCTTATACATATGAATAGTGAGGAAAAAATGTGTTGCACGTTACTTGGTTAAATATAAGTATATGGTAGTTGTTGAACGGACATGCATGACAGTACTTTATAAACTGAAATTGAATAAAGTAGACACAAGAAAGAACTGCAAGCAAATTTCAAAAAATTATCGTCATTCTTTGAATCCACCCATCAACAATGTCATTGTAAGAATGAATATACATGGTGAAAAGAGTCTATTATTTGCAAGCTCAATTAATCCTCACGATTTGAAATAGTAATGCAAACCAAGTATAAAATTATTTAAAAATCACATTAATTCAATGAATAACTTTTAATATAACTATGGATGTAATTTCATAACTCACCCAATTTTTGCAGCACAATTTAAATAGACGCTAACATTCACAAATCAAAAATGTATTTGTTAAACAAGAAAGTTCACTACTCTTGGATCTTGCCTGAGCTGGCCTTAAATTTTGTCCCAATTTGGTGATTTCTCATCCACCAAGTTAGGTTTTGCACATGCATTACTTAAAGTTAATGTACGTACAGGTTTAAAAAAAAAAAAAAAATTCTTTCCGCCCATATTTTTCTCGTTTATTAAGGGGTGTTTGGAAGACATTTTTATGTAAAAATATATTTTTAAATATTAAATTGATGAAAAATGTGTGGTTGAAAAATAAGGAATTTTTTTGATTTACGTGTAATATTATTTTAATAAAAATTGTCTGGTTGAAAAGAAGAGAGAGAGAAATGCATTTTGAAAAAAATGAATACCAAACGAGGTGTAACAAAGAGAAAAAAGAAAAAGAAAAGAAAATATTACATATTTTACTTTGATTGATTGCATGGGACACTTTGATCTCTACGCTACCGATTAACCATAAAGAAATGTGAAGAGAAAATCAAATGTATAATTAGATTCCTCGTATCATGAGCTTCAAGGCGGGAACGAAGGGGGGAAGAAATAATTGAAGATTTGTGGGGTCCAGTTAATTATTATTAAAAATGAAAAACATCATCACAAGTCATCAATCTAAAATTAGCTTGTTAAAGAAGAAAGGAGGAAAAAAAAAAAAAAAAAGAGAGAGAGAGAGGAAGATTTGTGATATTTGAACTTTAGCATTATTGTTTTACAATTTCTTCTTACGAGCTCTGCTTTATAATTCATTAGTGCTTTTCCAAAACTATTTTTCATCAATAGATTGAATTAAATTGATTCCATTTGTGCCGATTCAGTTTTTCTTTTTAATTTATGTAGACATATATGAAATTGAGACATGAAGTTAGGATATGAGTGTTGGTGCATAATTACGAGGGAATAGTGGCGGGTGCGATGACTAGGCTTGATTACTTCTCGACGGTGGACATTGAAGGGGAGGTTTTGAGTGAGAGGCTATTGTTCGTTAGTAAAGAGGATAGTACGTGCAACTTATTGAACGTGAATTAGTTGGTATCATCAACAATTGAGGACATACTTTCAATTTGTGTCAAATCCGACAGTTCTTTGTGATATTTGTTAATTAGTATATGTTAGCAATGCTTTGTGTCATTTTGTTCCACGCTTATGGAATATGATGGCTCATGAATTGGTCTTATTTTCTTTTTTACGTCAATTTTCTTTTATTGGATAGATTGCATCCCATTTTTTTCCTTCATATATTTTTGACCGATATGGATTATTTGAAAGGTGATACTTTACATTAAGAAATAATAATCAAATCTTACACTTGAAAATTTGATATTAATTACTTATCCTTCATTTGAAAAGAATTTATAAATAGATACCCAAAAAATAAAAATAAAAATATGAACAATAGATAAGCGGATAGAATAAAATGTGACTATTTATAAATTTTGCAAAACAAATCCATCTCTATTTGACAATCATACTTTTTGAAACTCCTTTTTCTATTTACTCATTTTTCTATTATTATTATTATTATTATTATTAATTTTTTTTTTAGTTAACTCTTGCTAATTCCAAATGCACGGATCTCCGCGTAAGCAAGGAGAGGCAGATGGAACCCACCGCCCGAAATTAATGAAGGAGATTGCCGCCAGACGCGGTTTTTTCTTCACTTTATTCTACTCCATGATGCCACCCCATGTGACTCTTTGCCGTGTGCCAGCCCATACACACCCCACCCTTATCTACGGACACACTGCTCCACCGACGCAAAAATTCTCCATTTATACCACTTTCCCTTAACTTCTTCTTCAGTTCTTGGAGCCCAAATTACATAACATATTCTACAGAAAACAAGGAAAAAAATGGCTAAATTGCTACTGTTGTTTGCTCTCTGCCTGCTCCCAGCAATCGCTACTGCTCAGCTTGCGGCCAACCCATTTCTTGTAACCGGTAAAATCTACTGTGACACTTGCCGCTGCGGCTATGAGACAACTGCGTCCAAGTACCTCCCTGGTAACCGCACCAACTCTATCTCTATCACACACGCACACGCGCACCAAAACTAACTTTTGAATAATGCTAGAAGTATTTTGTATATCTTGCTTTCTCGTGTGTAGTTGGTCAGATCTAGTCAATGTGGTGCTGATCTAGTTAGTTTGTTAAAGAAATTTTCATTGGAGCTAAAAAAATATGATCTTGTACGGTTTTGAGGAGAATTTGCTGTGACTTTAGTTATAATTGGGGTAGACGAAGTAACCATGGGGGCTGAGTAGTTCTTGAAATGCTTGTGTTTGTTGGGAGGAAGACACAATTCTCTCTTGGGTTAACTTAATTAAACGACCAGAAACCGCAGAATTAGTCCTAGATAGAAATTAATGGCACACAAAATCATCATGTATTCTTAGCAATACTATATAAATCCAACAAGAAATTGGAAAGATCTCGCCGCCAATGAATTAATATTCGGATGGGCAGAATCGCTTCTGGATCTTGAAGTCATCTGTACATGTTGGAAGAACGGTGTTGTGAAGTTGCAGTTCAATTTCAGATCAATAAGGTCAAATATTGTTGAGATAAGATATAAAGTTGCCCTAGAAAATGAAGGGCAAATGAGAATAATGAATAATTTAACACCAAATGATTGGTGTCACACATCAAATTTGGTGTAGCATTATTCATCACACCAAATTTCATGGTGAAATTTTACACCAAATTGGTGTTTGGTGTACCATTGGAGATGCCACCAAATTTGGTGGCAACAAAATTTACTTCAAATTTGGTGTAAAAGTTGCACCAAATTTGATGTAACCATTGGAGATGCTCTTGACACCAAATTTTACATAAAAAATAAGAATATAGATGGAACAAAATTTTTGTGTAAAAGAAAATGGTGGGCAAAATGGGGAATAATAAATTACGTCAAGTTTTACATCGAATTTGGTGTATTATTGGAGTATTTTTTTGCCAAATTTGGTGTAGAGCACCTCCAATGGTACGCTAAATTGGTGCAAAAACATCCATTTGGTGTAAAATTTCACTCTAATGGCACACTAAATTTGGTGTAAGGCCATTTCCAACCATTACATCAAAAATTGGGGTTAAGATTGCATCAAACCATAAATCATCTTCAACCAAAACATCAAAATTTATATCAAATGAACAGTGTTTTATCATTTTTCTTTATTTGTTAGCAATTTATTTACCTAAAAATCTATTTAATTATCTTTTTTATTACTATATAAATCACGAGATAAATAATTATATTTATTTAACGAAAAATATTGAGTTCGTTAATAAATTAAAAAAGACGTGTTGGTATTGTTACAATTGTGAACTTTGATTGTAGAACGTTAAAAGCACGTTTAACATATTTTTTACATGCTTCTTGTTTTCTTTGCAAATAATTTTTTTTTTCTTTTGGGGACTGCGTAGTTCATGAATCATTTGCACAATGATGTACCATTTTGGGCATAGACTATCAACTAGATGATAATACTAATACTAATATTCATAATGATAATACAATTAAATAAAGGATTGAAATTTGTTGTTTAACAAAAAAGGACACAAAAGGAAGAAAATTTTGTTGCGGAACAAAATGAGGGGCAAAATGGGCAACATATCCTTTGCACCATTTTGGTGCATAGTTGGAGTAGTATGGCACCATTTTGGTCATTTTTGCACCATTTTGTGGTCTTCATTAGAGATGCTGGTGTGAAATTTGGTGTAATTCATTATTTCCATTTTGCCCTTCATTTTTTATTACAACGAATTGTTTTTTCTCCTAAGATTTTGCTATTCGTCTAAGGCTGGACGAACGGGGGCGTATGTGGCGCCTCCTATTGGTTGGGAGTCTATTCGCATAGACTTCCAGTCAATAGGGAGCACTACATGTGCCCCTAGAGTCGCTCTAGCAAATCACTTTCTCCTATATCTTTTTTTTTCTTTTAAAATTAATTGATTTAAATTGTTTTATATTTGTTTTATTGTGATCATTATTTTTATTTAATATTTATTTTTAAATTCTAATCAAGTAATAAGTATTGATACAATAGGTTAATGCCCTGTTTGTTTCCCATTAATATAAAAATGAGAATGAAAAATATAGTCGTTACGAGCCTCACATAAGATATAGAAATTAAAATATGGTGGCTTGATGTGATGAATAACGGTCATATTTTTCATTTTAATGACCAAATAATGGGAAACAAACAAGGGCTAAAATTGCTCATCAAGCCCATGTCTAGAAGTCATTCTTAAACAATTTTAATCATTTTTTTTACCGTTGACATTTGACAATTCTCAGGCACTATTGTAGCCATTATTGTCTTTATTGTGCATTGCTAAATTCGCCCTTCAAGAATAGTCAAATGCCAATGGTCAAAAAATTGATTAAAATTGTTGAAGAATTGCTGCTAAACAGGTGCTAAATAATTCAACAGTTATAATATAATTTAAAGATTTTAGATATAATATAGTCTACAATAGAATAATTTTTAAAATAAATTAATCGTTGAGAAATAAATAATAAGGAAATACTATTCATTTGTGTAACCATTGGCAAGGTTACCTCAAATTGGTTTGAAAATTGCACTAATTTGGTATAAAGTTACACCAAGTTGGCGCAACTTATTGAAGATGCTCTTTTTATGGGGATTTTTGCTAAGAAAAAATCGCTTTTGAACATCACAGAATGAGCTTCAGTCAACTAAATGAGAACAAGATATTTGGCTAAAGCTTAAAAGTTACTTACAAGCAACACTTTTGAAAAGTATAAGTTACATATCAAAAAATTACTTTTAATGGCATTCAACATAACAAAACATCATCATAATAATTCTCCAACCTTAGCAAAAAATCATCTTATTGTCTTGATCTTAGCTGATCTTAGTAACGTCTTCCATGCGTTTGACCAAGAGTATGTTTGGCTTGGCTTAAAAGCCAAAATAATGGGTTTTTATCAGTAGTATGATGAGTCGAATTTTTCGAATAAGATTGCGAGAAGCTGTTTTGTTTTGGCTTTTAAGCAAGGCCTAACATTCTCTCAAAACCAAATACTTTCTCTTGCCTTTAACAAAGCAAAGAATAGGCTAGGCACTTTTTAAAGTCATAATAAACAGATTGTGAAAGTGTTTTAAAAAACTTCTAAATACGTTTCTTTAAATGGAAAAACGTTTTTTAGTGGCTTTCTATATGGCAGCCTCTCATTGGCCATATCCATTTCACTTGAACTTGTGTTTGTTTGGATTATTGTGGGCTGCTGATTAAGATTGGAAGGTTGAGATTTAGATCCCCTTTTTCTAATAATTGGGATGGCCTGGCTGAGAGAGAGACTTTTCACTTCATTCGTCATATTGACAGATTTTCTCTCCTACTCTCTCTCTGGCGATTCTAGTCACATGGAACCTTGATTTCTTCAGATTCATTCTTTATTCCTTGTCCGGTATTATTTCTGTAGGGAGGCCTTTACTTTGTGGTCGGTGATCTGGTGTATTTACAGTAAGCTGCCGGTAGTTTGTGTGTTTCCGACAGTGGGTATTTTTGGTCTCTTGTATAGTCAGATTTTAAACTGTAAATAGATACTATTCTTGAGTCCAAGTCAGGGTCGGTTAGGTGCTGTTTTGTGAGGTCTTTGAAAGGCCGATGATCTGTAGATATTCTTGGTTGTAATCTGAATTTTGTACCCAAACTCGGGCTCTTTCTTGGGTGGTTCTTGCATAATAATGGGCTCAATTTTTTGTCTTTGAGTCCCCCAGATTAGGCTTGGCCGAACTGGATGAACAATTACTGTGTTCTTTAATTTTCTGCGTCGTTTATTACTGCTGTGGTTCGATTATTTGGTGATTAAAATCGTACATTGGGATAAACAATCCAATTATTAGAGAAAAGGGATCTAAATCTCAACTTTTCAATCTTAATCAACGGTCCACAATAATCCAAACAAACACAAGTCCAAGTGAAAGGAACATGGCCAATGAGAGGCTGTCACATGAACAACCACTAAAAAACATTTTTCCACTAAAAGAAACGTATTTTGAGGTTTTTGAAAACACTTTCACATGGATTTTCTAGTCATTATCTTGGCTAATGACTTGAGTGCCTTCTCTCCTTGTGG
Source organism: Olea europaea var. sylvestris (assembly GCF_002742605.1). NCBI lineage: Eukaryota > Viridiplantae > Streptophyta > Magnoliopsida > Lamiales > Oleaceae > Olea > Olea europaea. The sequence goes on along the minus strand of NC_036241.1, from coordinate 15,663,223 downwards.
TAGGATTGGAGGTCAAACAAAAAATTAGTAGTACGAAGACCCAAAAATTACTAAACTGGAGGCTACTGTGCAGCTTTCAATGAACTGTAATATCTCAGCTATCCCTGCTGCTACTGAATTTAAGTTTGGATAGTAGGTTTGGGCACATTGTTCTTCAATCTGTTCGGTTTGGATGAAGATCCAAGCTTTCTATTGTGTGTACTGTTCTTACGAACAATGTCTTGATTTGGTGAGATGTTTCCTATTTTCTAGATAAACTTGTGTTGTTTGCCAAAAACTTTCTTCTTGAGATTGTTTCTATTGCTGTCCCTAATTTCTGCTAGCTGAATCCTTGTATTGCGATTGTTGATTGATAGTGGAGTATTTTGGGTAAAGTATGGTCCCGTGGTTTTTTATCCTCTTATATTTTAAACATAATTCTAATAATCATCATTGTATGATGCTTGTACTTGCCAGGTTCTCTCGTTAAAATTGTGTGCAAAGACAGGGACACCTCACGAGTTACATATGAGGTTGAGGGTGTGACCGACTCAACTGGAACATACAACATCCTGGTACAGAGTGACCATGGAGATGATGCATGTGATGCAGTTTTGGTCAAGAGTTCAGATCCCGAATGCAGCACTCCTAACTCAGGCAGGGACAAAGCCAGAGTCATCCTCACCCGCAACAATGGCATGGTTTCCGACGCTCGTTTTGTCAATGCCATGGGATTCTCCCAGAATGTGCCTTTGGCTAGCTGCCCCCAGATACTCCAGAAATACCAGGAAGCTGAAGATTGAAATAATTGACTGTCGACTTCTGCGCCTACATAGAATCTGATATGTTATAATGCCTTATTGACGGACAGTATATTTGAGTTGTTAATTGTTTCTGAACGTGCTGTTATGTGTCTTTAGCTTTCTTTTCATAATTTATTCAAGACATTGTTATTTTGTCACTTAATTGTGGCTTACAAACTAAAATGGTTAAAATAGATGCTTTGTGCTGTAAAATACTTGTAACGTGTCATTTTGGCGCCAATGAGTTATGAAGTAATTCTTTAGGAAGTTCTACGATATGCAAAATCTCTGTCAAACAGACCCTTTGTTCAACAACAAACAAAATCCTCCATAATAAATAAATAACACTGCAATAAGTAACGAACCCATAGTATTTAATTAGGTACGCAGCATTAGTATTACACCCCAAAATATCGATATATTTTTTGTACTAATTAATAGAAGAGGAAAAAAGGCAAAGGAAAGGAAAATCATGTTATGCCTTCATAATCTTCACTACTGGAGTGCCTGGTGGTACCTGTTTTTTCCCGTCCAGTCCAATACGGACATTAATCGAAGGGCACATAACAATCAGACTCACATGCATCTATTTTGTAAGAGTTCTACTACACGTATAGATCAATTTTTTACAGATACCTTACAGAATACACATAACATGGGATGAATTGGTTATTAATTTTTTGGATTATTTTACTCACATGGAGCCCACTCCCCATGTGAGTATTTGGGATTCTTCCGTAGGGGAAAATTCTGTACACATAATATCTCATTCTATAATCTTATCTAATTCAATATATCAAACATGTCTTGTACATATCCCTCGATTCATGTCCTGTATTCACCATCCAAACTAGTGTGTCCTGGCACATCTTGTGTTTTCAAGTACAAAAAAATTAAATGAATTCTCGAAGTAGCATGTACCAATTCTTTGTGACAATGGACCGCATGTTTTCTGATCGATAATACTACCAATAATGAATTCATTTATGATAAAAGGCCACATTTTAATTATTTGTTTCCCGTGACCCATCAAACTGAAATAACACTCTCAAAAAGTTCTCAATATCTGAATCTTTAAAAAGTTTATGCATTATATTGAGTGGAATAACACTATTCAGTGACGTCTAACCTAGTTTATCAAACAAGCCCTTGAACATCTAAAAATTCAGACTAAAGGCAAATAATGTGACATCATTTTGAGCCTTTAGAACGAAAATAAAAATTTACAAGTGGGGCTTTGGTGAGGTAGCTGAGAATGGTAGCAATAGAGTGGAAATAGTGAAACTTGCCCTGCAAATATGTTCAACAATCAGTATAATTGATTTAAATCGAAAGCCACTTAAAACAGCTATAGAATGGACCAGTTTGCAAGCAAACCTTTGCTTCAGCTTTATGCTGTATTCGAGTTGTTGGGAGTCGAACTGTTGATCACTTTGATTTAAATTGTGCTTCCACAATTTTAACTATAAGCGTGTTTTGTAAAGTGACACTTTACTAATGGAAGGAGTTAACTGGATTGTGACACGTGCTGATCTCTTGGTCGTTGGATCTGAATCTAGATCATTCTATGTATTTAACCCTAAATGGTTTGGGTGGCTGTTGGTTTTTCATTTTACTCCATTCGGCTTCTCGAGTTCGAGGGTTTTTTGAGTCGCCTCTCTTTCTCTTTCTCTCTCGACGAATCTCTAATTTTGGCTCTGTTCTTGAGTGATTTTCGGAACTCTTTCTTGAGTTAATCCATAATATGTTATAGATCTCTAAGCTGCTGAACTGTCGTGTTGAGTTTATGGAAACCTGAGTGGTTTCATGTGATGTGCAGTCGGGTTTGATGAAATCTTGGTGATTTCTTGTATTTCCTGTGTGTAATAGCTTACATATTTTATAATGACTTGTGAAGTCATGTGATTCTTGGATGGCAGTTCCTGTGACTTAAGTGTCTGACTGATCTGTTCGTGGTTTCTTCGTGAACCGTGGTCTGCCTTGGTGAATCTTTATGAGATAAGTCCTTGTGACTTGTATATTGTAATATTCTGGAAACATTGTATACTTACTGCCTGATTTTGGGTGCCTTATAGTGCAATCGAGCTGAATCCGTTGATAGTGGATGCTCAATAGGGGATTAGGCACTTGTGCTGAACCTCTGGGGCTTCGGCCGAAAAAATAATCGTGTTCATTATTTTTGCACTTTTATTTTCTGCATTTCTTGGTTCGGTTTCTATGAATGTTGGTTAATCTTGAGTGTCTCGACATTTCACGAGTGCTGAGTTTAGCGAGGGGGACAATATCCAAGATGATTGGAGCAGCAAGAAGAGAGTCCTCGCACCTGTTATTCGTCCAGCCCATGAATATCTCCGACGTGTACTCATCCATCGCCCTTTTGCTATCTCCCACTTTCGGCACATTCTGCATTCACATTACACCATCCATATAAGATCGATCACGTTAGTACCACTTAAACCGATGTTTTAATACCTGTGATATACTAAATAAAAAGTAAAATTAAGTAATTCATTTAATTATATATCTCATTTAATGTCACATTAACCCCAGTAATAGCATTACTCATTTTGAATTGTAATCCCTTTCTTTTGGACTTATTAATGGGCTTTTTTTTTTGTAAGAGAATGAGAATGAGAATGATGAAGCAAAATGTGGGCCTCTCATTAATAGTCATTTCTATCACCTATACTTGTATGTCATTTCTTCCATCTTTGTACAAAGTTTGACAACAATTTATTGAAGGCAACACCTTCGTCCTCTTCCTTTTCTTTTACTTTTTAATATAATGATACCTTTGTTTTCGAGGTTCTACATCACTCAGTTCAATGAAGATTAAAACTAATTTTTATGATTAAATCCATTGGATTGAACTTCAAAATTTTGTCCTTAACTATTGAAATCATTTAAGTATTCGTTAAAATCGTCACATGATATTCATGAAAATATGTGTCTCTTCAAGGCTTGACACTTGTCTATGTGGTGAAGTAAAACATAGCTTCATAAAACTGGACATACGACAACTATGTAATAATTTAAGACCCGTTTGAATAATTTTGTTCATAGGGAACTTATTGTATATTTATAATGAAATATTAAGTACTAACTTACTATTTTAAATGTTGTAGATCAACTTGCCATTATAATAATATGGTGCAGATTAATGGTGCAAATTTCACTGTTACTAATTGTGGACCAATCTGAAATAAGTTTATTACTAATTAGTTCCCTACTTTCCACAAAATGGAAATGATCAGAATTTGACTGACACTGGAAATGATTTTATCACCATCCGAATTCAAAATCAAACTTGAAGCAAGAATTAACATTCTTACTTAGGGCCAGCGAGGTCGCTTGGGGCTTATGACACTTTTTCTACGACTTCTTGTGCTTAGAGAAGGCGAAAAGCGTCGAACAACAATATGTAAACTTTACATTATATTCATCATGGAAATTCACATGGCTAAGAGAACATTTGGGGTTATTTGATAAGTTAAATTCGATTATATTAGACAAAATTATGAAAAATTCGATTTATTTAGTTTTTCTGCTACATTCCTTTCACTTGCAAGGAATAGTTGTGAGTAATAGTCGAGGCTACAAATTGTATTAATGGTCCTTCTGTGCAATATGAGGTTGAATATGACTTGACCATTAAAATAGTAAAATAATGGGCATCTTGAAACAAATGGTTGAAAATCTAACTTATATTTTATATGATAGAAAATTTCTGCATTATTCGAGGGGGCCCCCAGTGGGGGGCGCGGGGGATGAAATAAACTTTTGTAATATTCATGTTCAATCACGGGCTCGTTCGTTAGACTGACAGGGCCTACGTAGCCATGTCCGTTTAGAAAAATTCGATGAATTTCTTATTATTTTGGGTTGTATTAGATTATATTTTTTAAATGTATATGACTTTTACGTTTTAGTGAATTTATATATTGATTGAATTTTTTTTAATATTATTTATTTAAATATTAATAAACAATCTCACTACTACTGCCGTTGATGGTTAACAATCGTCCTATCTCACTTAATATCCTGAATCCGTCGCTGTTGGTTGATGTACTGGACCCATAGAAACAATTATAAATGAATGATATAACAAGCAAAATATGTAATTGTGTTGGTTTATTATA
>NC_036241.1:15603629-15658024 GCF_002742605.1 Olea europaea var. sylvestris | reverse complement strand
CTGACAAATTCTAAGGAGTAGTGACATTTCCCCTGGTTCGTCACCCGGATAAATTCGAATATGGTTACAACTTATACACACTTGAGCTGGATATTCGAAATGCGTTCTTCTCCCCGTAGATATCCATTTATTACTTGTATGGTGTCTTTGATAAATCGATGGAAAAATCCAGATGGCCAGGGTGTTAGTGACCGAATGGTACCCGATCCCTCACTGTGTCATGGGCCCCGTACAACAAAAATATTGTCAAAATTTTGTGGGCCCAACCCCTCAGGGCCTGTCGCTGCCTCTTTTGGCAGTGTAGGTCGGTTGTAAATCGATTGCTACTCTCCCTTGTTCACTAGGTTTCTCTGAAACCCAAAATTGTTTAGCAAAGTTAAAAAAATATGTATATCTGTTAGGAAATTGCAAGCAAAATTTAAGCCGTCGGCTGGAAATGGGATCCGCTCATGCTTACCTTTCTCTGTCTGACACGGCACAAAGGCATCCAAATTCGTGCTTCGCATTTAAATCTTTCTGAGTCTGGTTCAAACACTCCTGGAGAATGAAGAAATTATCATCATATAATGTTCGGACTGAAAAAATCACTCAGATATATTTGTGTAATCTGACGATTATATTAATGAATATGGGCGAAATGACTAAAAAACATTTAAATGCCAACTTTTATAACAAATTAGGGGTGCGCACACACACATATATACCACGTCATCCTGATGAGTCGGACTAACAGTCATGCACAATGTCCAGATTATAATAAAGTTGAAGTTCCTTGACAACATGACATTTTGTTAAATATTTAATAATAACCCATTTTGGGATATCAATTAAAGTATATAGGATCAATTTAATTTTTTTCCACCTCAAACTGCGTGCCTAAGTTCTTCTTGAGCAATTTCATGTTGATGTTGCATGTCAGAAATTTCTTGTTGAATTTCCTGAAATAAGAAATTTAATTTGGTTGTGATACCTAAAAAAAAAAAAATTCTTTTTCATAAAACCTGGCAAAAGATCTTTTACTAAACAATTCTTATCATATTATAACATAATCAACCACACAAAAGGATAACAGAATTACCCTTATAGACTTATAGTGTGATCACACTTCGAATTTGAATTTTCTTTGTCTAGACATCAATAGCTTTGATACCATTATATCAACTATCACCATATTTACCTTTGAATGGATAAGTAGTAGTTTTTTAACCTTTGAATTAGAGCCAGGAGCTGCGGGATTGATCCAAAGTGTATACACACACACACACACACACACACACACACACACATATATATATATATATATATACACATACGTACATATACATATACACACATATGTACGTACATATACATACATATGTACGTGTATATACATATATTGTAGGAAAAACGTAGCATGCTTTTCAATAAACTTACTTGAAGTGATGAATTTCAAGATCTTTGTGTGGTTGAAACACCTTGCCTTCAAATCTCCAAAATCTGCATTTTCTTGTACTCCAATGATCCAAATCCCGATCATAATGGAAGGAGATTATTATTCACAATCTAAGTGTCATTTCTTTTGAGACTTCATGCCAAAAAAGTGATTCTAAGGGCTTTTCAATTTTGGTGCGAATTTACATACGAATCTTTACCATATTTTTCATACCACCTTCTTGTTCCTTTTCCACAACTTCTATCTAGAAGTTTCAAGTGATTATTTGGGAGTTATAGGATTGAATTCTAAATTCAAACCACTCCCTTCAACCCTTATAAAATCCTGTGGGCCGGGTCACCCCACATGAGCAACCCATTATCCGTATTTTCCAACATCTCCCGCTCGCACATGATGGGGTTGATCCAAACCACAAGTTACAACAAATGTCACACCTTAGATCCTTCTCAAGATCTATCTCACAAAGATTCATACGACAAATAGATCATGCGACTAACGAGTAATATTAGAGCTCACAGTACTATAAACTGTTAGGGATATATAGTAACTCTACTAGAGGAGGAACATCACATCTCGCTATGCCCCAAACTCATTTTCCAACATTAATTCAAGTATTTCCGATCCCTCGAGTATTTGTGGAACATACTTGAACTCTGCATCATATTATTATATTCACAATTGCATTTTATACCCCCAAATGGTTAAACAAAATTGTCCAGCCGGTGAATACAAATATAAATGTTGGTTAAAATAGTTTTCCTTTCCTACTTGAATCCTTCGATTTTAAATTAGCTGTTTTCCTAGACATGTCCCATCAAATCGAATCAATCATAATCATTGACAACATGCTAAAGTAGTAACACTGAAATAAAATCTCAATAAACAGTCAAAAGTCATAAAGGTATATACGAGGTTACATAAACCTCAGGGTCTCACATAATGAGAAAGTAGGGATTCATTCACTCATTTACCCAATATTAGTCGTAAAAGCACACGCGGTATGAAACACGTGCTACAATATTTTCTCCCTTTCTTAGGGCGTATATCATATTCTTTGTAAACAAATAACATCGTACAGATCCTAGTTCAAATATTCCTCGATACCTAACTTGAGTTCTCCTTATGTTCATTCCTCCTGGCATTCTCAAATTAAGAACTCAGTTTGGCTACTAAACGGGTTTAATGGATAGCGAAATCCATTTCGATTACTTGTTGTAATATCATCTTGATACCTTATCAAAGTGACTGGATCATGTAGACAAAATGATCACTACCAAGGCGAACAACATGATCACTGTATCTCATCTCAGCACATGTTAAAACGTTTGAGGCGATTGCTTGTGTGAGTAAGCCAATCTCAACCCGTTCGACATACTTTATATATGCATACAAATCATTTATCTTGTAATCCCAACATTAAATTACACATGAGCTCAAAATCGTTCATCTATGGGCACACAAAACTCAGTCAAGAGTTTGTCTGATACACCAAGTATCATATTCTATGAAATTCTAGAGATTCCATATTATCAACAAATATATCTCTAGACATCTTCAAAGTATGATGATTACATATCATCATTTACGTAGATATATCATAAATACACTTTCTTTGCTAATGTCTCTCACATAATTACCATTAAGTGTTTGGTTCTATTTTGATACTTGAGATCTTAACATATAAGATAGTTGCGTAACTATCATGGATCTCATATTCTCAACTTGTATTATTAGATGCTCAATACATCCATACCAAACAATTTTTTTAGTTGCCAAGATATACATAACAACATATGTTTCTTGCTACTCTATATAGCAAAAGCGCACAAGCCAAATAACTTATTATGCTCGACTAACTCTCATTCTTAGTCAACAATTGTATATTTATTTCAATCATAAGTTATTCCTTTAACAACGAAATAGAATAATTGACAGCAGCACCCTTTAGGTATCACAATACATTTTCTAAAGATAATATTGATACCTACTGATTAGATCCATGTCATGATCATTGTTAGGAAAAAGTATATATCATAGTATACTTCTATCTCCTAACTCTTAATCGTATTAGATATGGCTCTCTGGATATTTCTTTGTGCACTTATAAAATCTTTTGACATTTATAAAGACTTATATGGTCACAGTTGCAATTTCACATGAGCATTTATAGTGTAAAACTCTTATGATAGAGCAAGAACATACGAAAAGTATTCTTAGCACAAATCATACAATTTGCTAAACTCATATCTTTTATCTCAAAAAATAACGACAACCATTTCAAATTGGTCTCTATACACCCCTTATCATGCTTTGCCAATCCAATGTCATCAATATTAATATTAGGATTACAACCTACCATCAGACCTTTCATACAAGTACAGTAATTTTCGTCCATATGACGAAATTCTTGTACGAGATTTAACCCTGTTAAAAACTCAAGTACAACTGTCGAGATGACTGTATTTGGCCATACGTGTAACTGTAAAGTTACCACTATACAAAAAAAAGGCTTTAACATGTAATCTAAAAGTCGATTCATGTTGATATCTTTAATCATTTATCAATTAAGAATAAAAAATACAGTCTCTAAGTCGATTTGGTAGAACTCTAAATTTAAACATACTATCACGGCTAACATTGATGTACAGAAGTGAATCCCATCATTATGAAAAAATTTATCCAACTCAATACACTCACATTGAGTATAACATTTTTAAAAAATGAGCTTTAGAAACTCATTAGTCTTCACTTAAATTTCAAGAACATGAATGTTCTTGGTAAACATAATGTCTGAATAGAGCTTTCACCATAGCCCAGACTAGGTTGAAATTATATACTCCATATATATATACATCCATCACTTTTCTCAAAATTCCTCTTCTGATTTTTTGAACTAGCTCTTAGATCCAACTTGAAACCGAGAATTATTAAATTAGATAGTTCTTGGATGGCTCCCACTCGGATAGATAGCTCCCATCAGAACCAAAAATCATTGATATTAAATGGTTCTTAGCCCTCACTCGAATAGATAGGTCCAACTTAGAAACAAATTACTCCCACTCGAATGAGAAGTTTAAATATTCACTTATATATTCAAAACTGATTCATCAATACATATAATATCAATTTCAACGATGTTCTTCAATCTTTTCTCTCTTATTGAAAAATATGTCAAAAGTCACTTCTTTTGACTCGATATCCATCCAAAATTTCACTTAAGTACCTTTTTGGATTACATGTATATCATCGAGACACATCTAGTTCTCAATGGACTCATGTTCCCGCACTCATTATCAAGAACATATATAGTCTATTAAGAGTCTATGATAACCCATATTCGGTTATTTACGTGTCCAAAACTTATATATTTTAAAGGTACCAACATTGAGAGAACTCTATTAATTGATATGTTGTAGTTAGTCAACGCTATTTCCAAAAGCAAATATGTAAGTTGTACTACATATCTTGAACTGCATATCTTGAACCTCATCAGTCATCATATTCAGCAATATTTTATTCTTTCAATCCAATATACCATATAATTATTGGATATTAAAGAATAGTAAATCCAATAAGAGTTCCTCTCATTACATAGATCATTGATATCTCGTGATAGAGATTCACGCTGTCAAAAGTTCTTAAAATCTTCACTTCCATAATCTGATTTTCTACTCGACATCATAAAAGTCTAAATCAATTCAATATCTTCAATTGAAGAAAATCGGTCTCATAACTGAAGTACATGAATCCATCTATAAATGTAATGAAAAGTAGAGTTCCATCTCTATCTCTCTTGATCACGGCCCACAAAGAAATTTGGATAGATTTATTCGATGGAAGTTCAGCTCTTACAGTTTTGAATGGTTTTCTCAACTCAAAAACTCAAACCATTGCACAAATATCTAGAACCATAATAAACATCACCATTGTGAATACAAACAAAAATATCACATACGAGTTCAAGTAAGAGACCCCTCTTAGAAGAACAATAATTGAGAATAAATTTAGTGGAGTCTTTGATACTATCTTAGTATCAAGTAGAAGGTCAGTTTATCCACTTTGCAACACTAAGTTGTAGTACCAGTCATATAAACCTCCACTCCATCTTCACTATTTGTACATATCTATTTCTTATCAAGTCAAATACTCAACAATAGACTAATATACTTCTTGATCTCATATGAAGTGGGTTTCTAACCCTTGAATCTATTATCTACACAAGATAAGATCCAATTTGTACAGTGTTGATACGTAAACAACACTAAGAGGAATATATTCAAGAACAATATCCTTTAATTTAACCACTTTTGAGCTAAGAGATTCAATCCATATAGTTGAAGCACTTGAACCTTTATAACATTGATCCTCTACCAAAACCACTTTCATTCACTTACTATCCGAAGTTCTTCTTAGTCCCTTTACTAGTCTCCTACATCCATCCCGCATTTATTCTAGCTCATTCAATGCTTAAGATTCAAAGTCTTATATAAGTTAGAACATTGCTACACAAGCATGTCCTCGAGACTTAGCAACATCAAGTCACACGTCTTTTAATTCACATAACGAGTAGTGTCAATAAAAAAATGACACTTCTATTTGTAAGTCTCAATGACTTTCAAAATTCCATATATTAAGAAGAGACTAGTTTGAACTTACTACTCATCTAAAATTAATGTGACCAAAGAAAATGTTAACACTAAGCTAATTACCAACTAAGTTACATTTGAGAAAAAGATTATTTATAACAGAACTTAACAATTTTAAATGCTCGAGTAATAAAATTCACATTTTTTCCATACTCGACAAAGTTCTAATATTTATTCTCTAGAGTAGTATTACCTACATGAGATCTTCTATTACTTGATTGATGTTCTCTAAAGCATCATGTCCTTCTAGTATATTTAAAATCTTATCATGCCAAATGTTATCGCATTTAGTTTATCACCTTTATTAAAGTTAACTTCTATAGATTTTGATGTCATGATCTATCAGATTTTTAAAGACGTGTTATTCTTAATCAATGTCCATTTATGCACATATTTAATTTTGCATTAACGCATATTAACATCTACGATAGTTTAACGTTAGGCACAAAGTCGAAAGTTCACTATGTTCCCAATCATCGTCCGCAATCGTATTGTTTCACTATCATAAACTTAATTTAATAATGAAAAATTTCATGGGTTCTAAGTGAGAATTGCATTAATTCTTCCAACTTTAGAACCCCCGCTCAGTTGGTGAATTAGATAGTTCTTGATGAGATTTTCTCTAAGTCTTCCAATCATCGAACTGTCACTCAATTGACAATCAATAGGTCTAAGTAACAATCTCACTAATTCTACGGACCTTAACATTTATAACAATACACGAGTCAATGGATATAATGTATTTCCACAAATATGTACATTTATCCAATAATGTAATTTCATAATGTGGAATTATGACATATATATCACCAAAAAATGTCCTGAAAAATATTCACGTATTCCACTAAGTTATTTTTCATATTCATTTATTTTAAATTTTAGTAGGCACGTAGCTTTTCAACAAGTCCCATAACCCTTGTTTCTCTAGCCTTCCCTCTAAGGATGCTATAAATGTCCATGATCCAATAATATATGATCAAGCACAAAATTGGAACTAAGTCACAATGAATCACATAACCTAATCAAGACCCATACAACTCATGACCGTATATAAAATGTGGTATTTTAAATACCTTTAGAGTATTTTTCATTCCAAAAATGAAACACTTAAAAAAAAAAAAACCCACTTTAGGCAAATACCACTTAACAATTATTCTTGATCTTTATAAAAAGTTTCAGAGTTTGATTGAGTCCAAAAAAATATTTTTTTTGACTATTTGAAAATTAATTTTAATTGCACACAAAAATCAAGAATATTTGAAGGACTAATTTGTAATTTTCAGAATTGAAGTCGGGTCTCGCATGCATCCTCATATGAATTACCAATTTATAATATTCTAAATTGAATTTAGAATAATCAACTTCTGAAAGAAAATAATTTTGGGACCAATATACAACTTTTCAAATCGGTATTGGAATAAACAATATTTAAAAATAGTTTTGAGGCCAACATGCAATTTTTCAAATTGCATTTGGAAAACATTCAAAAGTGTGGGACTAACATGTAATTTCTCAAATTGCATCTACAATAATTGAGGGACCAATATACAATTTCCAAAATTTGAATCCCACTCCCAAGCAACAATTTTTTTTTTTTTTCCGTTCATCATCTTCAAAAAAATATAAAAATGGCAGTTTTCTCAAATTTTTTTCAAAACTTTCAAATGCTATAATTTCCTCAATTTAAGTCCAAAATTTATGCTCTTTATACCGTTGGAAAGATCTCAAGAAGATCTATCCAGAAATAATAAATGAGAATCATAAAACACAACATGGAAGAAGTTATTATCTGATGAATTTTCAGATTTTTTATGCAAAAATCAAATTTACATATAGACTTCGGAAGGTCATAACTTCTTCATTCCAAGCCCAAAATTTATGTTCTTTATACCGTTGGAAACGTCTTAAGAAGATCTATCCAACCATGCCAAATAAGAATCACGAAATATAGTGTGGAAGAAGTTATCATGTGATGATGTTTCAAATTTAACTAATTTTCACTCAAAAAATTAGATTTATATCTAAACTTCGAGAGGTCATAACTTTCTCATTTCAAGCCCAAAATTAATGAGCTTTGTATTATTGGAAAGGTATTGAGAAGATCTATCCAACCATACCAAATGGACAGTATGTAACTTAATGTATAAAAAGTTATCACATGATGAAGTTTCAGGTTTTATCAAGTTCCATGCAAAAAATTCATATTATCTTCCAAATTTCAAAACTTCATAACTTCTTCGTTTCAAGTCCAAAATTTGAGTTCTTTATATGGTTGGAAAGCTTATGAGAAGACCTTTCTAACCACACTAATCTTGTTGCATGAAAATGGATGAATAGATGGCAGTAAATTATGAAATGATGCCATTAAATACCACATAAGGTTTCAAAACTTTGCATACAAGATTCATAACTCAATTCTATCATGAAATGGCATAATTAAGCATGAATTACAGCAAGGAATTCAACCTTATTGCTCTGATACCAATGTAGGAAAAACGTAACATGCTTTTACATGAATTTCGGGTCAATAAATTTACTTGAAATGATGAATTCCAAGATCTTTATGTGGTTGAATCATCTTACCTTCAAATCTCCAAAATCTGCATTTTCTTGTACTCTAATGGTCCAAATCCCGATTATAATAGAAGGGGATTATTATCCACAATTTAAGTGTCATTTCTTGTGAGACTTCATGCCAAAAAAGTTATTCTAAGGGCTTTTCAATTTTGGTATGAATTTACATACGAATTTTTACAATATTTTTCATACCACCTTCTTGTTCATTTTTCCACAACTTCTATCTATAAGTTTCAAGTGGTTATTTGAGAGTTATAGGTTTGAATTCTAAATTCAAACCACTCCCTCCAACCCTTATAAAATCCTGGGAGTCGGGTTGTAAGTGTTATGCTCTAAGTCCAACCAACATTGGACATAAATACTTTTGATATATAATTAATGCATCTAATGGCAGATCTATTATTTAATAAATAATTAAATTAAATAATAGAGTCCGTAGATTCAAATCTTCATAATTTATTAATCACAAGGAGTTGTGATTATGATATACAAATTACATATGACTGAATCTTAAATCGTCCGTGGTCGTAAGTAATAACGAGATACGGATATCGTTGTTACGGATAGACCATCACGTGTGGCATTTCTTACTTGTGAAGTAAGTAGTTGATCTCACAAGCTAAAGTGTGGTGATACTTAAATGAACACGTAGATGTTTTGTTATAGAACAAAACATTGGAGACTCGAGAGATTCCACATGGATAACTATCTGAGTGTCAGTGGTTAATCTCTAACGTTTGGTAGTGGGATTGGTCCTTTTGACTTGAGGTCGTCATAGTACCTTATATGAGGACGGTCATGCTTTGATGGTGTTGGATGTTGCTCTGCCAAGGGCCGCTAATACGACATCGCTCGGGTATGTCAAGAATCATATGAAGGTTGTGAATGATCAATAGATGATTCGTCACTCTTAGATAGTAAGAGATTATGATCTGCGTTTTATTCAATTAAATCATAACGAAATTCTTGGCCAATGTGTACTCAAGTCGAAAAGGAGTTTTCGACTTATATTGACTTAATAGTGGAGTGAAAGATATGATCGATAATCGAGATTGACACACTTCCATATCTCGTAATTGATCGGATCATATTGACGAAGGGATTATAGTTTCACGGTAAACGAACGAGTTTGGTTTTGTCATACCACGTGACATTTCCTGTTACACGTATTGCCCTGACACATTGCTGATATCAATCTAGGACGGGGAGTGTGATTGGTGATAAATTAAAAGAGTGTTTTAATTTATCAATTTTGATTAGATCAAAATAATATTTCACGTCGTTAGGTATCGTGATCGGGAACCTGATGGGTCGCACACAAAAGAGAATTGGAAGATTGCAATTTGTCAATTAATTAATTTAACAATCATTGAATAAATTAATTAATTGTTAATTGGGTTGGTTATTTATAAGCCCAAATTAATTAATTGGATTAATTAATTCACGGACCGGATTTAATTAAATGGATTAATTAAATATTGGACTGGATCAGGCCAGGCCCATTTGAGTTTATATAAATACATGGCTAGGGTTTTCAATCCATATAGTTTTTTCATAATTTCTTGCTAGCACAAGAGGAGAAAACCCTAGTAGCTACAATCTGTTCTCTGTGTAGATCACCGTTGGAGGTTGGACAATTGGACAGTTGTGGGCGGCGAATCAAGATTGTTGGAACAAAAAGAATAGTAAAGAAGTTTGCAGATCATGAAAATGTATCACTTTTATCACAATTTCTATCTAAACACAAAGATGAATCCTGGTGGGAATCGAAATATGTTTTAATTTTCCTCTGCGCATGTTAAGTAGATTTCCAACAATGGTATCAGAGCCTACTTTGTGTTTGTTAGAAATTGTTTCGAATCATTGGAACAATTTAAAGTTAATTGTTGTTTTTTTCTTGTTTTAGCAATTAAGAAAATAATTTTTCATATTCAAAATTTGATTTTGAATAGAAAATAATTTCTTGAATTGGAATAATATATGAATCTGAATTTAGCAAAGGAAAAAAAGGGAAAATTGGACTGTGGTCGAGAACCATAACCACGTGGGATTGGCGGTGCAAGCGACGTCCAACGCCGCTCGCCGAGCAATGCCTGCAGCAGCGCCTGGCCACTAGTAGCAGCATCGTGTGACGCTGCTGCAATAGCAGCGTCGCGCACTACTGCTGCCGAATATGGTAGCCAGCGATGCTGCCATTGTTGTAGCAACGCCGGCTGCTGGAGGTTGGAGGGAAAAGGCATTGGTCATCACCGGCGCCGCCAAGGAGAAAGAAGGGGAGAATTTTTAGGGTTTTCAGTTGTGAAATGAAAACTGGGGCCTCCTCTGCAATTTTCGAAATTTCTGGGTGCTGCCTACAATTATAAAATATGGGTCACTTTGCAATTTTTTAAATGGAGGGTTTCCCTGCAATTTGAACATTTGGAGGAATTTGTTGATAATTTATAAATGGGTCAATTTCAAAAGTTTCAAGAGATGTTTTGAATTAAACTATATTTAATGATTTTAAATGTTTTGACCTATGTTATTAATTTTGATCCGTTTAAAATTTTATTTAGAAATTGACGACTTTTTATACTTTCGTTAAAATATGATTTTAACTTAAATATTAAACTTGACCCTAAATTGAATTTTATTTTATTCAGAAATGTTACCCTAAATTAAAATATTAATTCAATTTAATTTAGAGTTGGACTCTAATTTAGCATTTAATTAAAATTTGATTTTAATTAATTATTCACCCGAATATATTCTTGTAATTAGAATTGGATTCTAATTTCACATTTAATTAGAATTTGATTTTAATTAAATTGTCTCGCCTTAAATTTCTTCTTGGAATTAGAGTGAGATTCTAATTTGGTATTTAATTAAAATATGATTTTAATTAAATATATTCGCCCTAAACTCTTGGAATTAGAGTTGGACTCTAATCTCGTTATTAAATTAAAATTTGATTTTAATTAAATTCAACCGCCTTAAATTTTGAGATTAGAGTTGGACTCTAATCTTGTTATTTAATTAAAATTTGATTTTAATTAAACAATACCACCCTATAATTGTGGAATTAGAATTGGACTCTAATTCGATATTTAATTAAAATCTGATTTTAATTAAATATGCCCGCTAATTAAATTAGTTAATTAATATGATTAATTAATTATTTAATTGTTCTTATCCATTTGTCTAAAAGAGTTTAGACGACTTTAATTGCTAGAAACTTGAAAACGTGTTGGCATATAATATTAGATATTATATAGGCATACATTTATGTGATGAATGTATTATTAGTTAACGATTATAGACTCGACCGTATGGATGTGTTGAATGGTTAATTTTATTCTTGTTATTTTATGAGCCTGCGAGCTCTTAATTAATTTTGGACCTGCGAGTCCGTTATTGTTATTGTTGCTATGGGCCTGCGAGTCCAATTTCATTTGGGCCTGCGTACCAATTAGTATAGGATACAGGTTGCAACTGGACTAATTGAAGAAACAAAAAGAGGAGGAGACAATGGAGATGGTGTATTGATACTGATCAATGTAATACCCCCTAAGAATTGACTAACTATTGTTCCTTATCGCTCGGGAAGACTAGATAGTAAAGTCCATAATCGTCCACACTATTATATTATGTTATATATATATTTATTTGCGTGGTAGATGTATAATAAAATATATATAATTGTTACAATGAGACCCTTGAATGCAAAATCCCTCCATAAAATATTAAGTCACATTTATAATTGCCTTCCATCATTATAGTGAAAAATCAAAGTCTCAAATCGTCTCAACTTGTTGAGTACACTCAAAACTAGTCTATTAGGGATATGTTTGACACTATAAAATATTGGATATTTCTGAATGATGGGTTTGACTTAACTAAAATTTATCTTTTGTTGAGTACACTCAAGGAGATAAATTTTAGAGGCATATTAAGCTAACATTTAAGATGTGTGAAGACAAAGAGTTGTCGGCTTAATGATCTGGGAATTGTATGGAGATACAATTGATAATAGTATCCACCCAAATGTTATATTTGAAAACCCAAGAATAACTAACCAAGAGAGGGTGAATTGGTTATTTGAAACTTTTTCTAAAATAAACGCAAATTTAAGCAAATAATTATGAATAAACAAGACAACGCAAAAATAATAAGAGGAAGGGAAATGGGAGTGCAAACGATGTAATAAGGAGATTCGATCCAATCACGATCTACGTCCCCCGTTACCAAGCTCTCAGTCATGAGCAAGGCATTTTTCACTATCTTTGATTGACTTATGGTGCAATCCAACCTTTACAATGCTTCCGGTGACTTGTAACTAAGGAGCACCGATCCTTTTACACGTTGAGCTTTCCAGGACCTCAACTCGACCCACAAGAAAATCAAAGTTACAATCGAAAGGTTTCTCTCTTAACAAATGGTATGAACACAACTAAATATTAAGAGAGAATTAGGCACAAACACTTCAATAAATCACAAAGAATATAGCTCAAGTGTTGTGTGAAAAACTTTTATTGAGATATATGATTTTTCAAAAAGTTACCAACTCAAAAAGTTTTTCAACAAATAAATATTTTGATCTCTTAAATATTGAAAAACAAGGTAGACAAGATTAATAAATAACTCTCTTTAATGTTGTAAAAAACTTACCTTAAAAGAGGTATAAAAAGAGGTATTTATAGCCATCAATTAGGAGATCCGGACAAGCGATTCGGATGTTCGCTTGTTATCCGGACGATTAACTAGCCGTTTGCCAAATGGTTAAAAAATGTGACCGTTGGACATCTCATCCGGACGTCCGGAGGGGCCTTTTATTTTCCCCATCAAATTTTCCTTTTTCGTGAAAAATTCCTTTAAGGTATTTGAACGGTTTCCGTATATACTTCATATAGATAAGTAATTTCATAAATGTTTAATTGTGAAAATTAAATTACTTATCTTTTGAAAATGATTTTTATACAAGTAAAGTTTGTCACGATAATTCCCGTGCATAAAAATTATTTGAGCTATAATCGATACGAAATATTAAAGAGTTTTACCTTTACACTTGAGTATACAAATGCATCTATAGCTAATGTCTTCAATTTCTTCATCCAATGCAATTTGGTGCGTGAAAGCTCGTTTTCCATTTCCTTGTTCGTAAATCTTGTGTGTATATCGTTTTGCGCCAAGGTTGCATGATTCCCGATCTAAATCTTTCGTGTCATAAATTTGCAATAATCACTATCAATCACTTAAATTCAATTTGTTAAAATCAAACGCAATCTGTTTGTAATAATCAAAATAAAAGTCAACTATTAGGTCAACAATTTCCCCCTTTTTGATTATGACAAACGAGATGATTTTTACAAAATAAATATTGAACAAATTGAATTGGCATCAAATAATCAGGAGCATAATTTTGTATATTGCAAGTAATATTCCCCCAATCGACATGCATATAACATTTAATAACATTCCCCTTTACTATGTTGTTCCTATGTAGCATAATCATCTGCTCATTTTTCCCCTTTTGGCATAAGCAAAAAGATATAATAGGTCAAATAGCATAAAAATATTATTTAAGAAGTCAGCCATTCAAAATATAAAAGAGCAATAGATAACAACTAACATGAGAATAATAGTAGGCAAGAAAATAAACTAAGGGGTCGGAGGTGGGGGCAGAGGAGGAAATCTAGCATAAAACTCGGTGAAAAATGCAGTCTGCTAAGCCTGCATCTCAGCCTGTCGCTGCTGCATTTCAAGCTGCTACTGCTGCTGCATCTCGAGCTGTCGGTCCTGGATAGATATCTGCTGAGCCTGCATCTGGAGAAGTAGGCTACCCGTGTCGTCGATCGATGAAGTAAGAAAATCAATCCGCTCATGGAGGAGATTATATTGCTCCTCGGTAAATGTGGAACGCTCTCGGGAAGGAGGAGGCACACTCGAGCTTGGAATGTCAGATGCGGGAGCAAGAACTTCAAGTACTTCTTCGTCTGATTCAGCTTCATCTTCAAATGGAAGAGTGGATGGACCGGAGGTAGGATCGAACCCTTTCGTATGAGCCACCCATTGTCCATGTTCCTTTACTATTTTCATCCATTTTAAAGTGTGAATGTTAATAGTTCGGTAGGGCGTAATTTTATAAAATTTTCACCGTCCAATGAAACATTAAAATGCTTAAAAAATTTTGTGAGAAGCATCCCGTAAGGTAAAGCTTTGGTGTCATGATGCATGCACAAGCTTCATAAGCCCAAGTGCAATAGTAGGAAAATCAATTTTACGCCCGACTAGTAGAGAATCCAAAATAAATAGATCAAAGTGATTGACTTCGTCTCGATGACCTTTGCGGGGAAAAATAATGTGAACAATGATATTTTGCAAAACCTTGCATGGAAGTGTTAATTGATGTGCACTAATTTTTGTGATGTTTTCTAAGTCTTTCCCCGTAACACGACGACATGCCTCAGAAGGATCGTATCCTTCTATGGTTGGTGGAGACTTATGTAAAAACACTTCTAAGTTACAAAGCTCGAGATTAAGTAGTTGACGAATTAACGCTTTTGAAATTGTAAACCGAACGTTTTTAACAAAGCAAGGGATTTCGTTTGAACGCGTCGTAAAATTTATGTTTTGATAAAATTCTTTCATAAGGCGTGGATAAGCGCGTTCTTCCATTGTGGTCACGGTTATCCTTTCCATACGTTCAAAACATTCTTCAATATGAAAAGTGGGAGCTTTTATTGTAAAATCCATAAAATCAACATCTTACCGATTAAAATGGGTGATTTTTCAAAAGGGTTGAACAGCTCCTCCGACTCCAAATCCATCTCCTCATCCAATGGTGAAGGGGGTCGTCGCATAAATTTTGTTCCCCATTTTCCATGACCAGAACCCGACATAGTAGAAAATGGATGAGATTTCCACAATTTTAAACAAATCACAAAATCCCAATTGGGTGATTTCTAGGGCACACTCAAAAGTGATGATTTTGCTATGAAAAATCAAGCTATTAGAGGAGGAGAGTAATGGTGTATGAAATGCTTGAGCTATTATGTGAGATTTGCACGAAAAATTCTAAGATTGAAGAAGAAATCGAGCTGAGATTCAAACTCGATTTTGGAAGAGACATTTTTTATTTTTGGGTGAAAAATGGGGTAAATCGGTCGGGTTTTTTGATTGATAGGTGAAATGAACAAGATTCAACCAAAGAAACTACTTGTGTGTGGATTTGCAGAGAGATTTTGGGCGAGGAAGATGAAGAAATGGATGAAAAATGGGATGAATCTGTGTTTTAAAAAAAATTGTACCGACGATCTGGACGTCCAGATGGAGTCCGAACGACCGGATGACAGCGTCCTTCAGCTTCTGCCAATCCGGACAGTATAATCCGGACAGCTTTTGCTTGTTCGGATGATTTTTTTTAATTAATAAAACTTAAGTGAAAGAAACTTAAACTAAGTTTACTTCTTTTTCATCAATAATCCCCAATCCTCTTCGAATAATTGAAAAACGTTCATATGCTAGAGGTTTGGTAAAAATATCGGCCAATTGATCATCGATTTTTATAAATTCTAATAGAATATCTCCTTTTTGTACATGATCACGAAGAAAATGATGTCGAATCTCAATATGCTTAGTTCGTGAATGCAAGACGGGATTTTTAGACAAATTTATGGCACTAGTATTATCACATAAAATAGGCACATGAACGTAAGACAAATGATAATCACATAAAGTTTGTTTCATCCAAAGTGTTTGTGCACAACAACTAGCGGCCGAAATATATTCCCCCCTCGACGGTGGATAGTGCAACGGAATTTTGTTTCTTACTAGACCAAGATACAAGTGCAAAGCCTAGAAAGTGACAATTTCCACTTGTGCTTTTACGATCAACATTACATCCGGCCCAATCGGCATCTGAATAATTAATTGAGTCAATATGAGTTCCTTTTGGATACCAAAGTCCTAAAGTACTCGTACCACTTAGATAACGAAAAAATCTTTTTACGGCCTTTAAGTGTGATTTCTTAGGATTAGATTGAAAGCGAACACATAGGCAAACACTAAACATAATATCGGGTTTACTAGCAGTTAAATATAGAAGGGATCCGATCATACCTCGATATTTTGTGACGTCCACAGAAGTACCTCACTCATCCTTATCAAACTTTAGAGATGTGCTCATTAGTGTGTTCATAGGCTTGATGTCATGCATGTCAAATTTCTTAAGCATGTCTAATATGTATTTATTTTAATTTATGAAAATTCCTTCTTTCATTTGTTTAATTTGAAGGCCAAGAAATTTTTTTAACTCACCCATCATACTCATTTCAAATTCATTACTCATACATTTTGAAAATTCTTCACAAAGATGTATATTTGTAGCACCAAAAATAATATCGTCAACATAAATTTGAACAATAAGCATATCATCTTTATGAGTTTTTATAAAAAAGTGTAGTATCCGCTTTTCCAATCAAAAATCATTTGAGAGAAAAAATTTACTCAACCGTTCGTACCAAGCTCTAAGAGCTTGTTTCAACCCGTAAAGAGCTTTTTGAAGTTTAAATACATGATCCGAATACTTGTGATCTTTAAAATCGGGAGGTTGTTCAACAAGAACTTCTTCTTGAATGAAGCTGTTTAAAAAAGTACTTTTAACATTCATTTGATAAAGTGTAAAATCTTTGTAACATGCAAATGTAAGAAGCATATGGATAGATTCTAATCTTGCTACTGGTGCAAATGTTTCTTCAAAATTGATACCTTCTTCTTAATTGTAACCTTCGGCCACTAATCTAGCCTTGTTACGCACAATTATTCTATTTTCATCTCTTTTATTTCTAAAAATCCATTTTGTTCCAATAACGGTTTGATTGTTTGGTCTAGCGACTAAATCCCAAACATGGTTTCTTTCAAATTGATTTAATTATTCTTGCATTGCTAGAATCCAAAACTCATCAAACTCGGCTTCTTTGAAATTCTTAGGTTCGATTTGAGAAATAAATGCACAACTACCAAAATATTTTTTGTAAGAGGCTCTAGTAGTGATACCTTTTGAAAGATCGTCAATTATTAGCTCTTTGGGATGAGCTGAAACAAACGTCCATTTTTTTGGTAATGAGAGATCACTTTGTTCTCCGATTTGTCTTGCTTCATTTTCTTGAGCATTGGACTTTTCTATGTCTTTATTTGGAGTCTCCTTATTTTGGTCTTGAATGTTCATTTGTTCGAAAGGAGCTTCCAAATCTACATCGTCGTCACTACCTTTCTCCCGATCAAATGAGTTAGTTTCATTAAAGGTAACATGCATGGATTCTTCAACAACTAGAGTTCATTTGTTAAAAACTCTATATGCTTGCTAGTCGATGAATATCCTAAGAAAATTCCAATATTGGATTTGGAGTCGAATTTCCCCAAATTGTCTTTTATATTTAAAATAAAACATTTACATCCAAAAACTTTGAAATAACTAATATTTGGAATTCTATTTTTCCAAAGGTCGTAAGGAGTTTTAGTTTTCCTTTTGCTTATTAATACTCTATTGATAATGTAGCAAGCGGTATTAACGGCATCGGCCCAAAAATATTTAGCCAAGTTATTTTCATTTAACATAGTTCGAGCCATTTCTTGTAATGTACGATTCTTCCTTTCTACTACACCATTTTGTTGAGGTGTTCTAGGAGCCGAAAAATTATGTTCATATCCATGTTCTTTACAAAAATCATCAAACTCAACATTATTAAATTCTCCACCATGGTCACTTCTAATAGTTGTAATAGAATAGCATTTTTCATTTTCAACTTTCTTACAAAAATGTTTAAAAGTTTTCAAGGCTTCTTCTTTTAAGTTTAAAAATATAACCCAAATAAATCTTGAAAAATCGTCCACAATAACAAAAGTATAATATTTACCTCCTAAGCTAGCCGTCCTAGAGGGGCCAAAAAGATCCATATGGAGAAGTTGTAATGGTTTTGTGGTTGAAGTATAAAGTTTTGATTTGAAAGAGCTTTTTACTTGTTCTTCAAATTGACAATCATCACAAATTTTATCTTTTTCAAATTTCAAATTCAGTAAACCTTTTACAAAACAATTTTTAGAAATTTTGAAAGAAGATCCATGTTTACATGTCCAAGTCTTCTATATCATAACCATGATTCTTCTTTCAAACTAAGTAAGCATTTTTCGTTATTTTCCAATTCAATGTTTATAATATAAACATCTTTACTTCGGCTTCCTATAAAAATTATCTCTTTCGATGTAGCATCCTTAATAAGGCATTTGGAATAATCGAATTTTATCTTATATCCTTTGTCACATAATTGACTAATGTTTAGCAAATTATGTTTAAGATTATCAACGAGTAAAACATTTTCGATAGAGGGGGATGAGTGGTTACCAATGTTTCCAATGCCGATTATTTTACCTTTGGCATTATCTCCAAAGGTCACATGACCTTCATCCTTTTCTTGAAAATTTGATAATAATGATTGTTCACTGGTCATATGCTTCGAGCATCCACTATCCAAGGACCATCTACTTTTTATTTTCTTTGGTACCTACAAAGACAAATTAAGTTTTGACTTTTGGTACCCACACAAATTTGAGTCCTTGATAGTTAGTTTTTCGTGGATTCTTGTATCCACTTGTATTTGTTCTCAAAGAATAATTTCTTTTTAGTTACACAATTAAAAGCATTATGTCCATTTTTATTACAAAAGCTACATGAAATATTTGAAGCCTTAAAAAATATATTTTTGAGTGATGTTTGTTTTAGAGAGGGTTTATATCAAATTCCCCCTTTATCAAAAACACACTTTTGACTACTGAGCATTAAATCAAAATTTTTCTTACCTTCGGTAAGCTTATGGATAATTTGTGTTAAATTATTAACCTTTTTTTTATAAAGAGATGTTTTCTTTTATCAAAAGGTCATGATCAAAACTCACATTTTACTTTTCGAAGATTTTCTTAATTTCTTCATTCAAAATAAAGTTTTTTCTTTTTTAAGAATAGTGTGATTTAAAGCAAGTTTTTCAAAATTTTCAAACATTTCATTATAAGAAATTGAAAGCTCATCATAAGAACATATCTCGTCTTCGATTGCCATGAAGAACATATTTGCCACTTCATCTTGATTATCATTCCCATTTTGTATTTTGTCGTCGCTATCATCTCATGTGGCTTGGAGTGCCTTTTTCTTAAAATTTTTCTTTTTGTTTGGATACTCAATTCTCTTGTGACCCGACTTGTCACAATCATAGCAAACAATCTTTTTATTCCTATTTTTCACTTTTTCTTCTTTCTTTTGGAATCTTTGATTATTACGAAAACCTCTCCATTTTTTGACAAGAAGAACCAAATCGTCAAGCTCTTCATCGCTCATAATTTTATTTGATATTCCTTCTTCAATTGCCGATTTTAATGCAATTTGTCTTTTAGGAGGCTCCTTTGATTCCTCCTTGCTTTTTCTCGTTTTCTCCTTAACATCGGCATTGTTTGGCTCATAGGTCATTAATGTGCCATAGAGCTCTTCCAAAGGATATGTATTTACATCCTTAGTATTCTCAATCAACATCCTCAGTGGACTCTATTCCTCTGATAAGGACCTAAGCATTTTACTCACAAGTTCACCGTTAGTAAATTTACGATCAAAACCTTTAAGACCATTTACAATATCGGTAAAATGAGTAATCATGTCAACAATAGGCTCATTTTGTTTCATAAAGAAAATTTCAAATTCTTTAACTAGCATGTTTATCTTTGTTTTCTTAACTTTACTTGTGCCAACACGAGTAACTTCAAGAGCATGTCAAATATCATATGCCGAATCACATGTACTAATTCGATTAAATTCATTTCTATCAAGTGCACAATAAAGTAGATTTTTAGTCTTGGCATTTAATGATATTTTCTCTTATCTTCATCATCGTATTCTTCTCTAGATTTGGGGAGAGTTTGGTCAGGTCCACCATCTACTTTAATAGTTTTAGTAGGAGCATATGGACCATATTCTATAACTTCCCAAATATTGTAATCAATAGATTGAACATAAATCATCATCCTAGCCTTCCAATAGTTATAATGTGTACCATTAAAGAAAGGAGGCCGGTTTGTAGAGTGCCCCTCACTATTTTAAAAAACTTGGTTAGCCATAACTCAAGATTGTAGAATAAAAAAAAAAAGAGTACCAAACTCTGATACCAATTGAAAGCCCAAGAATAACTAACCAAAAGGGGGTAAATTAGTTATATGAAACTTTTTCTAAAATAAACGCAAATTTAAGTAAATAACTATGAATAAACAAGACAACACAAAAATAATAAGAAGAAGGGAAATGGGAGTGCAAACGATGTAATAAGGAGGTTCGATCCAATCACGATCTATGTCCCCCGTTACCAAGCTCTCCGTCACGAGGAAGGTCTTTTTCACTATCTTTGATTGACTTATGGTGCAATTCAACCCTTACAATGCTTCCGGTGACTTGTAACTAAGGAGCACCGATCCTTTTACACGTTGAGCTTTCCGAGACCTCAATTCAACCCACAAGAAAATCAAAGTTACAATCGAAAGGTTTCTCTCTTAACAAATGGTATGAACACAACTAAATATTAAGAGAGAATTAGGCACAAACACTTCAATAAATCACAAAGAATATAGCTCAAGTGTTGTGTGAAAAACTTTTATTGAGATATATGATTTTTCAAAAAGTTACCCACTCAAAAAGTTTTTCGACAAATAAATATTTTGATCTCTTAAAAATTGAAAAACAAGGTAGACAAGATCAATAAATAACTCTCTTTAATGTTGTAAAAAGCTTATCTTAAAAGAGGTATAAAGAGAGGTATTTATAGCCATCAATCAGGAGATCTGGACAAGCGATTCGGACGTTCGCTTTTTATTCGGACGATTAACTAGTCGTTTACCAAATAGTTAAAAAATGTGACCGTTGGACATCTCATCCGGACGTTCGGAAGACCCCATCCGAACATCCGGATGGGCCTTTTATTTTCCCATCAAATTTTCCTTTTTCGTGAAAAATTCCTTTAAGGTATTCGAACGGTTTCTGTATATACTTCATATAGATAAGTAATTTCATAAATGTTTAATTGTGAAAATTAAATTACTTATCTTTTGAAAATGATTTTTATGCAAGTAAAGTTTGTCATGATAATTCCCGTACATAAAAATTGTTTTAACTATAATCGATGCGAAATATTAAAGAGTTTTACCTTTACACTTGAGTAGACAAATGCATTTATAGCTAATGTCTTCAATTTCTTCATCAAATGCAATTTGGTGCGTGAAAGCTCGTTTTCCATTTCCTTGTTCGTAAATCTTGTGTGTGTATCGTTTTGCGCCAAGGTTGCATGATTTCCGATCTAAATCTTTCGTGTCATAGATTTGCAATAATCACTATCAATCACTTAAATTCAATTTGTTAGAATCAAACGCAATTTGTTTGTAATAATCAAAACAAGAAGTCAACCATTAGGCCAACAATATTAAGGCTTATTGAGTACACTCAAGATCTTAATATAATAGATGGGATCCTAGCCCACTGAGAGTCAAGTATGGACTCTATAAATTTATGTGAGAGGGTCATAAATTTTAGTTAAACAGTGGGAGCATAATTTATTTAATAAAAGTCTATATTAAATTAATTGATGCATTTTATATATTATTCATTTTCTTTTTGTCATGTACATTGAATCTTAAGTAACCATATGTTTTGAATGGCATACTAGATGCTAACAACCAAACCAGATTTTCTTGATTGACACCGCAATTTGAGAATTCTTTTCATGCATGAGAAAATTGGTCATGTCTTAGAGTAGCCCTTTCCAGAGACACCTGCTGATGACTCGATTAAAGAAGAGGTGGCTATTGTAATAAAGACAGTGATGACGATAGTACTGCAACATGTGTGATGTTTGCATTACGTCACCTGAGTTACAAAAGTAACTTGAGAGTATAGATGTTGATGCATGATTTTTTATTTCAAAAAGTTGTATGATAATAATCATGTGTGGAAGGATGCGAGACTTCCAAGCAACTATACCAATGTAAAATAACAAGCGATCTTCGATCAGTGCAAAGGTACTGAAGGTGATTAACGTTGAGAAGTGTCTCAATTAAGTTCAAACATGAACCATGAACTAAGTATTGAATTTGTTATGCAATCTTTGTCGGAAAGAGCTATTCGCAACTAATTATGAATTATGATATGAATAAGCTCGAATGCATACTCATTAAGTTGCTTAACATGCTTAGGATTGTTATGCCCAATAACAAAGTTAGAAGTGGACAAGACATTGATTCCTTTAAGGGTATTAAGAGGAAGTCCAAAGGGACTTTGGGAAGGCACCCAATATGGTTAAGACAGTCTAAGTGAAGGATAATACCAAATCTAATGACCCTTGGTTTCATTATAGAATGAAAGGTCATTGGAAGGAATATTGTGTGGCTTAAGTCTACTTCACGAGTTTCTTAGGTATTTAATACGAGATGTAGATCTCATATTTATACAAATATGGAGAAACTAAATAGAACTAGACCACTGCAAGTGAGAAAAGTTAATCTACATGTTGAAGATGAGCAACGGTTGCTGCATTGCCTGTAGGAGCATACTTCTTACCATCGCACTTTGGTTTAGTATTGGAATTAGAGAAATGTCGCTTTGTACCCACCATAACTGGAACATTAAAATGACTTTCATGTTTGGACATGAACTATTTTAATATTAAGGACAATTGTTGTTCTTGTTTATTTTAATAAAGTTCCTAATGACTATGGTAAATTACAAAACGATGTTTATATTCTTTAATACTAAGGATTCTATAATGAGTATATAAATTATAAGGTATAAATGCGATAATCTAATTATTATCGAAATCTGACATGACGGACTTAGTCATATAGATGAAATGCAATATTACATAGAGATGTGTATGTAGAGTCAATTGATTTTGAATCATTTGACAAGTTGCATATCATGCCTATTAGGCACAATGACCAAATCTCCTTTTATTTGAAAGGGAGAAATGTCTGTATAAATATTTGCATAATACATAGTGATGTATGTGGGCCTATGTCAATTAATGTTAGATGAGGTTTCTCTTATATCATCAATTATCATGTATACTTGATGAAATTCAAGTATAAAGTCCTTGAAGGGTTCAAAGGATTCAAGCTAGAAGTAGAGAAACAAATATGAACAAATACTCTCACATTAAGATCTGATCGACGTGAGAGTATCTTGAAGATAAAATCTAGATTATCTAAGAGAGAATGAGATTCTCTTCCAGTGGACTCCTCCACATACACTGCAGCATAGTGGTGTATCTAAAAGGAGGAATCATTAACTATTAGATATAGTGCGATTAACAACAAGCTATGCAAATCTCCAAAAATCGTTTTGGTGTCATGCATTGTTTGCAGTGTGCAACACACTAAAACATGTCACATCTAAGTTGGTTAACATAACTCCATACGAGTTATAGAAAAGCAATAGTTCCAAATTTATCTCATATGAAAGTTTTGGGCCATAGCGCTTATTTGAAGTGCCTTAAAACAGATAAATTTGAGACTAAATTCGATAAATACATATTTGTGGGATATTCAAAACAGATATTTGAATATAAATTCTATTATCGTGAAGAAAGTCTTCATCTCACGACGTATCGTCTTCTTAGAGAAAATGTTTACTCTAGGGGAGGACAGCTGAAACCCTAAAATACACCCAAATTTTTTTTTTCTTCCTTTTTTTTTTTTTAAGTTCCAGGGGGCGACGACTGGCGCCGCCCCCTTAATAGCCGTGACGGGAAGTCACCGCTGTCAAAAGCGGTAGCTTCCCGCTTCAGCAGCAGCGCCTGCACGCAGCTGCAGTAAACAGCAGCAACGTGCGTGCGCTGCTGCTCTCTTTGTTGCTGCAACGGCGAGCACGCCGCTGCAAGCCCTTCATGCCGGCAACGTCGCCGGCTGCCAACCCTTTTTCCATTTTTTTTTTATTTTTTTTATTTTTTGCGAAATCAGATTTCAAAAATATGAAAATCGAATTTTCATTAATCGCTAGAAACAAGAAAAATATAACAATCAACTATTGACTGCACAAATATATTAAACAGTTTCTAACAAACACAAAGTAGGCTCTGATACCACTGTTGGGAATCTACTTATACATGCACAGCGGAATTTAAAATAATTTTCGATTCCCACCAAGAATCGCCTTTGTGTTTAGATAAAAACTGTGATAAGATTGTACCTTTTTCAGATCTGCAATCTTTTTTTTTCTTTTCATTCCATCAATCTTGATTTGCCACCACAGCTGTCCAATTGTCCAGCCTCCAACGGTGATCCACACAGAGAATAAGATTGCAGCTTCTAGGATTTTCTCTTGTGCCAGCAAGAATAATGAAAATCATTTGGACCTCAAACCCTAGCTATGTATTTATATAAACCTAAACGGGCTCGGCCCGGTCCGGTCCAATATTTAATTAATCCAATTAATTAAACTCGGTCCGTGAATTAATTAATCCAATTAATTAATTCGGGAATATAAATAACAAATCCAATTAATTAATTTATCCAACGATTGTTAAATTAACCAATTGGCAATTTGCAATCTTCCAATTTTCTTTTGTGTGCGACCCATTAGGTTCCCGACCACGATGCCTAACGACGTGAAATATTATTTTGATCTAATCAAAATTGATAAATTAAAACACCCTTTTAATTTATCATCAATTTACACTCGCCGTCCCTGACTGACATCTAGCAATGTGTCAGGGCAATACATGTAACGGGAAATGTCACGTGGTATGACAAAACCAAATTCGTTCGTTTACCTTGAAACTATAATCCCTTCGTCGATATGATCCGATCAATTACGAGATATGGAATTGTGTCAATCTCAATCATCGATCATAACTTTCACTCCACTATTAAATCAATATAAGTCGAAAACTCCTTTTCGACTTATGAGTACACCTAGGCCAAGGATTTCATCATCGACTTAATTGAATGAAACGCAGATCATAATCTCCTACTATCTAAGAGTGACGAATCTTTTATTGATCAATCACAACCTTCATACGATTCTTGACGTACCCGAACGATATCGTATTAGCGGCTCTTTTCAGAGTAACATCCAACACCGCCAAAGTATGACTGTCCTCATATAAGGTACTATGACGACCTTAAGTCAAAGGAACAATTCCACTACCGAACGTTAGAGATTAACCACTGACACTCAGATAGTTATCCATGTGGAATCTCTCGACAGGTCTCCAATGTCTTGTTCTATAACAAAAACATCCACGTGTTCATTTAAGTGTCACCACACTTTAGCTTGTGAGATCAGTTACTTACTTCACAAGTAAGAAATGCCACACGTGATGGTCTATCCGTAATAACGATATCCGTATCTCGTTATTACTTACGACCACGAACGATTTAAGATTCAATCAGATGTAATTTGTATCTCACAATCACAACTCCTTGCGATTAACAAATTACGAAAATTTGAATCTACGGACTCCATTATTTATTTAATTGTCTATTAATTAAATAATAGATTTGCCATTTAATTGCATTAATTATATATAAAAGTATTTATGTCCAAAGTTGATTGGACCTAGGGCATAATACTTACAAACTCCCATTTGCACTAGATCCAATCACTTATATATCCAATATCATAAGTTTGCATGGCGATCATGTTTATACTATGACAACTCTTTGTCAGTGGATCTGCAATATTATTAAATGTGGAAATTTGTTCTTCTCTTTACATCATTTCTATGTATTATCTCTCTGATGAGATTATACCGTCTTAATACTTATTTGGATCATTGATGAGACCTTAGTTCATGTGCTTTCGCAATGGCTCTATTGTTATCACAATACTATGATATGTGATTAACAATATCAGAAACTACTCCAAGTTCATTTATGAATATCATGATCCATATTGCAATTCTTTGCTACTTCTGAAGTAACCATGTATTAGGTTTCTACTATTGAATCAACGGTTGCTTCACGTTTGGAACCTTTCCAACATACTGTTTACAGTTTCTCCATATGAAATCTTCTCAAGATTTCATCTATGTAAATTGGGATGAGTTAAGCAATCTTCTAGATCTACCTCTATAGATCAAGTTGCTTATCCTATATCGTTTATGAATAATTCTTTTAACAACCATTATTTCAACGATTGAAACATAGGGATGTCGTTTTAGGAATACGAAAAATGCTCCCACTATCTTATTGTAAACACACAATTCGTTTTTCAAATTTGATAAAATCAAACACTTTGACTTTTCATCAAATCTAAGATTTCAGCTCCAAGAGACTTCTCTTAACCTATAGTCACGATATGCAACTATTGCAAACAAAACCCAAATAGACTTAAGCAAGGCTACAGGAGAAAAGTTTCGCCAAGGTCAACACTTAACCTTTGCTTCTAGCCTTACTTTGTATATATGGATATCCACATCCACATCGACCCTTCCCTTGTAAACTATTTACAAAACCTTATGGGTTTTATTCCATCAGGAGGCTTAACCAAGGTCCAAACTTTGTTCACATACGTCGAGTTCATCTCGAGTATCATGGTCTGATGCTGTCTCTTTTAAGTCAACACTTGACTTTATTTTGTTGTAACTAGCAGGTTCATTATCCTGGATCACTAATACCTGATTAATGAATTCGCACCTTCTTTAAGGTCGAATGATCCTACTAGATTCACACAGAGCTGTCATGTCCTCAGGAGTCTTTACTTCCTAATCCAAAGTATGTCACATATCAGATATGGGATCAAACTCGGATTTATCTACTTGGTTAACTATATCGGTGGACTCTTGAACTCTTTCAAAATTCTATTTTACTTCCACTGTCCTCTCCTAGAGTAAACATTTTCTCTAAGAAGACGATGTGTCGTGAGACGAAGACTTTCTTCGTGGTAATAGAATTTATATTCAAATGTCTCCTTTGAATATCACACAGATATGTATTTATCGAATTCGGTCTCAAACTTATCCAATTTAAGGCGCTTCAAATAAGCGTCATGACCCCAATCATTCATATAAGATAAATTGGGACTATTACATTTCCATAACTCGCATGGAGTTCTGTTAACCAATTTAGATGGGACATGGTTTAGTGTGTTACACACTGCAATCAATGCGTGACCTCAAAACAATTTTGAGAAATTTGCATGGCTTGTTATTAATCGCATTATATTTTATAATTAACGATTCCTCCTTTTAGATACACCACCTTGCTGCAGTGTATATGAAGGAGTCCACTGCACGAGAATCTCATTCTCTCTTAGATAATCTAAATTTTATCTTTAAGATACTCTCACTTGATCAAATCTTAATTTGTGGGTATCTTTACCTATTTGTTTCTCTAATTCTAGTGTGAATCCCTTGAACTTTTCAAGAATTTCATGTTTGAGTTTTCATCAAGTATACATGATCATTGATGAAATAAGAGAAACATTACCTCGCATCTTTTGACATGAGTCTATATGCATCACTGTGCATTAAACCAGTAATTATGCTAACCTTTCTTCTTTTCAATTAAAAGAAGATTTGGTCATTGTTCCAGACATGCATAATTTGTACTTGTCAAAATCAGTTAATCCCAAGTATACATCTCTATGTAACTTTGAAATTACTTTTTATCTATATAACAAAGTCTGTCATGCCAGATCTCGGTAATAATTAGATTATCGCATTTATGCCTTATAATTTCTATACTCATTATAGAATCCTTAGTATTTAGAATACAAATATTATTTTGTAACTTACCATAACTATTAAGATCTTAATCAAGATATGCAGGAACAACAATTGTCCTTAAAATGCTTCATGTCTGAACATGAAATTCATTTTAATGTTCTAGCTATGGTGGGTACAAAGCAACATTTCTCTAATTCCATTACTAAGTCAAAGGGCAACAGTAAGAAGTATGCTCCTACAGGCAATGTAGCAACATTTGTTCATTTCCATCATATAGGTTAACTTCTTCCTTTCGCAGTAGTATACTTCTATTTAATTTCTCCATATTTGTATAAATATGGGATTTATATCTGGCATCAGATACCTAAGAAACTTGTGAAGTAGACGTAAGCCATACAATATTCCTTCTAATGACCTTTCATTCTATGATGAAATCAAGGGTCATTATATTTGGTATTATCCTTTGCTTATACTGTCTTAACCATATTGGGTGCTTTCACAAAGCCCTTTTAGACTTCCTCTTAATATCTTTAGAGGAATCAATGGTTTGCCCACTACCAACTTTGATAAAGGGGTTAACAGTCCTAAGCATGTTAAACAACCCAATAATTGTGCATTCAAACTTATTCACGTTAAATTCATAATTAGTTGTGAATAGTTTTAGCTGACAGAGATTACAGAACCAAGTCACTACTTAGTTCATGGTTTATGATTGAACACAGTTGAGACATTTCTCAACGTTAATCATCTTCAGTGTCTAAGCATCGATTGAAGATTACTCTGTCATTTTGCACCGGTATAGTTGTTTGGAAGTCTCATATCCTTCCACACATGATTATTATTATACAACTCTTTGTAATGAAGAATTATGTGTTAACATCTATACTCTCAAGTTGCTTTTGTAACTCAGTGACATAGTTGCAAGTATCACATACGTTGCAGTACTATTATCATCACTGCGTTTACTATAGTAGCCACCTCTTCTTTAATCGAGTCAACAGCAGGTGTCTCTGGAAAGGGCTACTCAAGGATGTGACCAATTTTTTCATGCATAAGAACAATTCTCAAATTGCAGTGTCAATTAAGAAAATATAGTTTGGTTGTTGGCATCTAGTATGCCATTCAAAACATATGGTTACTCAGATTCAATATAAATGTAAATGACGAAAAGGAAAAGAATAAAATATATCAAATGCATTAATTAATTTAACATGGACTTTTATTAAATTAATTATGCTCCCACTTTTTAAATAAAATTTATGACCCTCTCACATAAATTTATGTAGTCCATGCTTGACTCCCAGTGGGCTGGGATCCCATCTATTATATTAAGACCTTGAGTGTATTCAACAAGCCCTAATATAATATTTGGGTAGATACTATTATCAATTGTATTTCCATACAACTCCCAGATCATTAAGCTGACAACTCTTTGTTTTTCACACATCTTATGTGTCAGCTTAACATGCCTCTAAAATTTATCTCCTTGAGTGTACTCAACAAAAGATAAATTTTAGTTAAGTCAAACCCATCATTTAGAAATATCAAATATTTCATAGTGTCAAACATATCCCTAATGGACCAGCCTTGAGTGTACTCAACAAGCTGAGACGATTTGGGACTCTGGTTTTTCACTATAATGATGGAAGGCGATTACAAATGTGACTTAATATTTTATGGAGGGATTTTGCATTCATGAGTCTCATCAACAACAATACAATCATATATATATTATTATTATACATCTACTATGCAAATAAATAAATATATATATAACATAATATAATATTGTGGACGATAATGGACTTTTACTATCTAGTCTTCTCGAGCCATAAGGAAGACTAGTTGGTCAATTCTCAGGGGGTATAGTATTGAACAGTGTCAATGCACCATCTCCATGGTTTCCACCTCTTCTTATCTCCTCAATTAATCCAATTCCAACATATATCCTATACTAGTTGGCACGTAGGCCTAAATGAAATTGGACTCGCAGGCCCATAGTAACAATAATAATGATGGACTCGCAGGTCCAAAATAATAACAATAATAACGGGCTCGCAGGCCCAAAATAATTAAGAGCTCACAGGCCCATAAAACGACAAAATTAGAAATTAACCATTCAACACATCCATATGGTCGAGTCCATAATCGTCCACTAATAATACATTCATCACATAAATGTATACCTATATAATATCTAATATTATATGCAAATAAGTTTCAAATTTCTAGCAATTAAGTTGTCTAAACTCTTTTAGACAAATGGATCGGAATAATTAAATAATCAATTAATCATATTAATCGATTATTTAATAAGCGAGCATGTTTAATTAAAATCAAATTTTAATTAAATACCAAATTAAAGTCCAACTGTAATTCAACAATTATATGGTGGGATTATCCAATTAAAATCAAATTCTAATTAAAAATCAAATTAGGGTCAAACTCTAATTTCACAATTTTAAGGCGGTGGAATTTGATTAAAATCAAATTTTAATTAAATAACAAAATTAGAGTCTTAACTTTAATTCCAATAATTAAGGGCGAATTAATTTAATTGAAATCAAAATTTTAATTAAATACCAAATTAGAGTACAACTCTAATTTCAAGAAGAAATTTAGGGCGAGGCAATTTAATTAAAATCAAAATTTTAATTAAATACTAAATTAAAGTCCAACTCTAATTCCAAGATCTTAGGGCGAACATGTTAATTAAAATCAAATTTTAATTAAACACAAATTGGAGTCTAATTCTAATCTTAAATAAAATTTAGGGCGAAACAATTTAATTAAAATCAAATTTTAATTAAATGTCAAATTAGAATCCCATTCTAATTTCTAAAATGTCTTCGGGTAAAAAATTAATTAAAATCTAATTTTAATTAAGTCCTAAATTAGAGTCCAACTCTAATTTAAAATGAATCAATATTTTAAATTAGGATAACACTCCTAAATAAAATAAAATTCAATTGGGTCAAAGTTTAATATTTAAGTCAAAATCCAATTTTAACGAAAATATAAAATGTCGCCAATTTTAAATAAAATTTTAATTTGGGTCACAATTAAATTATGGGTCGAACCCAATTAAAATTAATTTTAAAACCATTTCAAAATTCAAATTCAAAACCATTTTGAAAACTTGCAAATTGACCCAAGTTTGAAATTAACATCGGACCCTTTCAAGATTTAAAATTGCAGAACAAGTCCTGTTTTAAAATATTGCAAAACGACCCATTTCCCTTAATTGCAGCCGGCCCTCCAAATTTCGAAAATTGCAGAGCAGCCCTTTATTTAAAATTGCAAAATCACCCCCTTTATTCTTTAATTGCAGGGGGCACCCAGAAATTTCGAAAATTGCAGAGAGGCCCCCGTTTTCACTCCACAACTGAAACCCTAAAATACACCCAAAAAAAAAATTTTCTTCCTTTTTTTTTTTTAAGTTCCAGGGGGCGACGACCGGCGCCGCCTCCTTAATAGCCGTGACGGGAAGTCGCCGCTGTCAAAAGCGGCGGCTTCCCGCTTCAGCAGCAGCGCCTGCACGCAGCTGCAGTAACCAGCAGCAACGTGCGTGCGCTGCTGCTCTCTTTGTTGCTGCAGCGGCGTGAGCCCTTCATGCCAGCAACGTCGCCGACTGCCAACCCTTTTTCCATTTTTATTTTTATTTTTTTTATTTTTTGCGAAATCAGATTTCAAAAATATGAAAATCGAATTTTCATTAATCGCTAGAAACAAGAAAAATATAACAATCAACTATTGACTGCACAAATATATTAAACAGTTTCTAACAAATACAAAGTAGGCTCTGATACTATTGTTGGGAATCTACTTATACATGCACAGCGGAATTTAAAATAATTTTCGATTCCCACCAAGAATCGCCTTTGTGTTTAGATAAAAACTGTGATAAGATTGTACCGTTTTCAGATCTGCAATCTTTTTTTCTTTTCGTTCCATCAATCTTGATTTGCCACCATAGCTGTCCAATTGTCCAGCCTCCAACGGTGATCCACACAGAGAATAAGATTGCAGCTTCTAGGATTTTCTCTTGTGCCAGCAAGAATAATGAAAATCATTTGGACCTCAAACCCTAACTATGTATTTATATAAGCCCAAACGGGCTCGGCCCGGTCCGGTCCGGTCCAATATTTAATTAATCCAATTAATTAAACTCGGTCCGTGAATTAATTAATCCAATTAATTAATTCGGGAATATAAATAACAAATCCAATTAATTAATTTATCCAACGATTGTTAAATTAACCAATTGGTAATTTGCAATCTTCCAATTCTCTTTTGTGTGCGACCCATTAGGTTCCCGACCACGATGCCTAACGACGTGAAATATTATTTTGATCTAATCAACCGTGAAACTATAATCCCTTCGTCAATATGATCCGATCAATTACGAGATATGAAATTGTGTCAATCTCAATCATCGATCATATCTTTCACTCTACTATTAAGTCAATATAAGTCGAAAACTCCTTTTCGACTTATGAGTACACCTTGGCCAAAGATTTCATCATCGACTTAATTGAATGAAACACAAATCATAATCTCCTACTATCTAAGAGTGACGAATCTTTTATTGATCAATCACAACCTTCATACGATTCTTGACGTACCCGAACGATATCGTATTAGCGGCCCTTTTCAGAGCAACATCCAACACCGTCAAAGTATGACTGTCCTCATATAAGGTACTATGACGACCTCAAGTCAAAGAACCAATTCCACTACCGAACGTTAGAGATTAACCACTGACACTCAAATAGTTATCCATGTGAAATCTCTCGACGGGTCTCCAATGTCTTGTTCTATAACAAAAACATCCACGTGTTCATTTAAGTGTCATCCCACTTTAGCTCGTAAGATCAGTTACTTACTTCACAAGTAAGAAATGCCACACGTGATGGTCTATCCGTAATAACGATATCTGTACCTCGTTATTACTTACGACCACGGACGATTTAAGATTCAATCAGATGTAATTTGTATCTCACAATCACAACTCCTTGTAATTAACAAATTACGAAGATTTGAATCTACGGACTCTATTATTTATTTAATTGTCTA
This sequence comes from Olea europaea var. sylvestris, assembly GCF_002742605.1. Lineage (NCBI taxonomy): Eukaryota > Viridiplantae > Streptophyta > Magnoliopsida > Lamiales > Oleaceae > Olea > Olea europaea. The sequence continues at coordinate 15,624,566 of NC_036241.1, read as the reverse complement.
TTAATTAAATAATAGATTTGTCATTTAATTGCATTAATTATATATAAAAGTATTTATATCCAAAGTTGATTGGACCTAGGACATAATACTTACATTCCCAACACGGGTCACCCCACATGGGCAACCAATTATTTTCTAATTTTCAATATATATATACATCTGTATGTATACATATGTGTGTGTGTGTGTGTGTGTGTGTGTAAAGTAAAATAATAATACCAATTAGAAAAAGGGGGAAAACCCTAAGAAATATAAAGGAATAAATTTGGTAAAAGAAACACCTTTGTATTTCAACGTCCTTTTCACTTTTGATTTTCATTATGGTGTTGATTATGCACTTCACGATCATTGAATATCAGTTTGAGCGTAAACCTATTCCAGAATAAAAATAACACTCAACTAATTGTAGCATAAACGGCCACGTCCGGAAGGAGAGAACATAAAACTGCAATTTCATAAGCCTATTTAATGATGCCGTATCTATGTTTAGAGAATGTAACTTGTCTATTGGTAGTGTTCTCTATTTTTCTAATCGAAAGCTTACTTCGTCCCATAATTATCTGTTGAAATTCTATGTATGATCTATAAATTATAAATAGATTTAGAAGTTTGAATACTAGGAAATGTATCCTTGAGAAAATGGAGAGGAAATATTGGTTTTTAGAGACCGCAAATTGGTCCATCCCCTCTTACCATTTAGTTTTACCTACAAAAACTTAGATAATTTAGTCCATAATTAATTTATCAAAACCAATGGAGAAAAGGACTAATATGAATGAAATAAAATTTTAATTGATGTATATAGTTCAAAAGTAATGATCCCTTAATTTATCCTCTCTCCCCGTCTAACCAATTCTTTAAAAAACAAATTTACCCATAAAAAACTTTTTTTAAAAAAAAAAAAAAAATAATAGAAAATATATTTTTTTTTTTTTTTTTTTTTTTTTTAACTTCCTGGCTTTCGAGTAGATGTTCTTTAAATACTTAGTAATTCTCTAAGCCATGCATATGGGAACTTATGAAAGCAAGCGTCAATGAATTTTCATAGATAGTAGTGGTCCAAAATTTCTATTAAAAGTGCACGAAAGACTTATTTACCTTGTGTTTCTTAAATAAATAAACAAAAAATCTATATAAAATATAAAATTACAACTAAAAATTTGACCTTTACATTTAAACACGCTAATAGGTAAATTATAGCAATGGTAACTGAAGTACTGATCAATTAAAGCAATAGTCACTGACTGAAATTATTTTCTTATTGTAATATTCACTTATGCTTGAAACTGTTATACTGATGGTCGCTCAGTAAAAAATCCACATTAAATCATATGTGATACTATTATTTGTTAATGTATCACCAAATGACACTATTTACTACGCAGAGTATAAAAAATCGTTGTTAAAAATAAATTACGAGTGTATTATCCAATTTAAGCCCAAAAATTTGATCAAAATTAAAAATGCGTTACGTTTTCTCATCCGAATATGTTTCATCCCCAATTCCTAACTCCTAAATTTTGATTTGTTGGCATAATAAATAACTTCGTACAGTGACACGTTGGTAGTTAATGGTGCGACGTAGAATTCAATATTAATTATTTTGATCGAGTCACCATTGGCGTAATAGATTGAAACCTGAGGTAGTATAATCATAACAAAATAATTTCAATGACTACTGGCGTATAAATACTCAAAACTTCAGTGATTATTGATGTATTCAACCCTATGCTAAAGAATTTTTGGAAGGGGACCATATGTTCTAATTAATTGAAGATTAAAAGATAAGAATGTAATAAAAATGTTGAGATGTAATGTAATTGTGATAACAAGTAAGGATTAGGACCTTTAATATAATTAAAGTATAGTGGCGAAAAAAATATATTTGCCCCTCATAGTTTTAAATAAGCAAAAATAAATAAATTTGAAAATTTGAATAATATTTTCTTTTTATTTTAAAATATGCTAACATAATATTTAAAAAAGAAACCATCATAAGGAATACTTGCTAAGTAATCAAAGGACAAATAAGAATGCCTTGAAAAAGTTGAGGACATAACTGTGATAATAAATAAATGTTACGGACCTTTAATACAATTAAAATATGATGCAATTTTTTGAAGTCGTCATGTGAATAGAATTATTCTCTCAAAAAGTTGTAGAAACTTTCCACAGAAAAAAAATAATTATTCATTTCCTATTTTACTGATCTTTTCAGATTTGAGAAAATCTTTTTTTCTTTTACAACGATCATAGGATTCTCACACGACGCTTCAACACCTCAACATCTGTGAATTCTATGATGAATGGATGGTTTAACCTAGCTTTAAACAGAAATGGGAAAATTAGGCTGCGGTTGGTTTAGTTTTCTGTTTTCCATTTTCAATTTCAAAACGGTTTTTAATTTTATCCGAAAACGCCGCGTTTTTGGACATTTATAACTGAAAACGCTCAAAACGATAAAAACCCGTTTTGCGTTTTCAGCTATAAATTTTACCTAGTTTTCAAAAACGCATTTTCGAAAACGACAAACCAAACACATTTTTCGCATTTTCGAAAACGGAAAAAGGCTCGAAAACGTCAAACCAACCGCAGCCGTACTTTCCCGCCTATAAAATTTGTCCTAACCTTAAATTCTGGGCATTTAAAATTTCAATCCGTTAAAAGTACTATTTAATGAAAGTTTGAAGATTAAAATGTTTAGAATTAAAAACTTTGGACCAGCTTACAACATCACCTACAGGTTTGTGATCTCTATCATAATTTTCCTAAATAAGAAAGGATCAGTTTTATCACTTTTACTAGTAGAAACACCAGTTTAGCAATTCGTTGTACTATGATGCTTGAAATTATTTGGCCTGCTTCTGAGAATATAGTGCCACCTTTTCCAGTTTGAACCCATAGGCAGATACAATACAAAGGCAGCACATGATAAAATCTAATGCAACAATAGCCATAATTTAATGGACCCCACTCTTTTTACTAGAATTGCTCGAATTTGCACTCACTAGCATTGGATAACAGTTCATCGTTTCCTTAATTTTATAAGCATATTGCTGCAACATATCACGTACTTCATTTCACGTGAATTATTGAAGATTGGAGGTCGAAAAACACATGGACTACTCACTCAATTTATTTTTTGATATGCAGACTAAGTTTGGTACCTTTAGCATGATTTTTGAAAAGTCAAAAGTTGTTTTTAAGATTAAAAAGATATCTTTTAAGATGTTTTAATAATTTCGTGGAAAGATCCATTAGGCGAAGTTGGCTTAGTAACTTCCTCATTAAAGTATTTTACAAGAAACAGAAACGAAAGTAAAAGTCTCCGCAAAATGGACCCTTAATCAGATTTGTTTTGTTGATTAAGGACATTTATTAGTTATACACATAGATAAAGGAAGATGGGTATTTGATAAAATTTAACACTTAACCGTCTTCAAATCAACACGTCAAAAGAAAATTTCATGGGCATGAATATTTACAGTAAAATTTATTATTGATTAAGATATAGGAAACAAAACGTTAAATTGCCATGCTTTCAAACTAATAACCTTCATTTCTACCTTTATGGCTGTGAATTTATGATGGGTATATAAGGTAGGTCTTGAAAACTAGAGCCCTAATTAGATATGTGTGGAAACAAAGGCATACACTTGTTTGTAACAAACCTATAAGATGAGGAATTTTCCCCTACAGAAGAATTCCAAATACTCACATGGGAAGTGGGCTTCATGTGAGTAAAATAATCCAAAAAATAACCCACCCACCTCATGTTGTGTATATTCTGTAAGGTATCTGTAAAAAATTGTTCTTTACATGTAGCAGAACTCATAAGATAAAGGAATTGTTTCCTTGTGATGTAATTAATCTTGTATTTTTGTAGAAAAGTTTGGTTGGTATTTGATATTGAAACCAATTAATATCTCAATCATTTTTTAAGTTGGTTTTTGCATGTAATGTGTATTTGTTTGGTCCAAGTTAATTGGTTTGTGACAATTTTACTCTAAAATTGGAGTAAATTATTCAAATGGTCACTAAACTTTGCAAAAGATTTCCACGGAGTCACTAAACTTTAAAAATTATTCAATTCATCACTAAACTTTGCAAAAGATTTCCACAAGGTCACTAAACTTTAAAAATTACATAATTCATCACTAAACTTTACAAAAGGTTCTAATTCAGTGATCTCCTAAGAAATTTTTTACAAAGTTCAATGATCCTGTGGAAACCTTTTACAAAATTCAATGATGAATGAGGTGATTTTTAAAGTTCAGTGACCCAATGAAAACTTTTTGCAAAGTTCGGTGACCATTTGGATAAATTCACTCCTAAAATTGCAACCAATGCAATCGAAATCAACACGACTAGAGAAGAAATAGAATATTCATCGAACGAGAATGTTTAAAATAACTTAGCCAGACGAGCAACATAAGTCATCTCGCCACTAAACGCAAGCGGTTTCAAGTCAGCCAAAGAGCAAGACCTGCTCTCAAAAAATGTTAAACAAGAAATAAATTTATACAGATCTTAAATAACCATAAACACTACAAGGACTAAAGTAGCCTTGACAAAGAACTTACCCAAAATATGTATTAAATATTAAAGAAGAGGGAGCCCCCAAGGCATAATCCAATTGTGCAAAAAACAGGAATAAAGTAGTCTCAATCTTGCTGGCAACCGCAATGTGAGGGTTCGAATCCTGAGATATGAAACTGAACTATTTGTGTACATCAGTATATGGGAAAGTTCTTATTCCCTGATCCGTTGGAGCACATACCGCGATTTACCTCTCTTACGATGCTCGACGGGCAAGGCGGTTGGAGCCCTCAAGGTTGGGATTTAACTTTTTTTTTTTTTTTTTTATTTTTTAAAGAAGAGGGAGGTGCCTAAACTATGACAAAGTGGGGTTCACACCAGCTTCTTCTTTACCCTTTCAAAACTCTGATTTGTTTTGGAAATATTCTCCCAACACAAAAGGAAATGCTTTAATTTGCATCTTCCTCTTTTCTGCATTGCCTTTATGGAGCCTTAGAGATTCAATCAACTTTTGGACAATTATAGATTTTGAATGTAAAAATTTGCTGAATGAAAGGTATTTTATTTATGTAACAGATGATTTGAACTGCTCTATGCTTAAGGAAAGCCAAAAATAAATGAAAACATTTATATGGATGAAACAACTATGTCATTAACGTAAATAAATGCCGCATTGGTCGTTAAATTCTGAAAAGCGGTTGGACGGGAAGATTTTATTGAAACAAAAGAATCATGTCACATGTACATCTAGGTTGATATCTAGTTTGACACTCGTGTGAGTTGTTGAAAATAGAAGAGAGAAAAATGAAATGTAATGTAATGAAATTTAATGGAGGTCAATGTTGTTAAGCTTAGCTCAATTTATTCATAGACCAATGTCATCTTAACGCAAATTTCACAACCGAGGCAGGCCGGGCTAGCAGCTCAAGTTCTTCTTCTGTAAAACATGCCATCATGCATGAGAAGAGAAAAGTTTCCTCAATAGCAGAATACTTTATTCATATTAATTAAGTACACAAAACCATTCATTCTTGATTCTACATAAGTCATTAATTCCACCAAAACCAGTTGAACCCAGATTCAACAGTAGCCTCATTAATCCCACTTGAGAAAAGTACCTAAATTAACCAAAAAAGGATAAAAATAGAAAACAAAAATAATATAGCTTGAAAAGAAGCCCAGAAACGTTTGAGTGACAGACATCCAGTCGACCATTATGTTTTTCTTTTACATGATAGAGCAGGCATTTGGATTATCATCACTGAACATTGTAATGTAGGGGTCCTCAAATCTGGGACCATTTCCAGTAGTTGAGTTGTCTACTTTTCTGACAAAACCAGGGGGTGCCTTCTTGTCATAAGCTTGAATTGCATAGGGTTGTGCCACAAGATTGTAGGGTACATATGGCCAAATCTCTGCCTTTTTCCCTGTTGACTTTGCCTTCTTCAACACTTTGCTCTGTTCAACATATCCTGTTACTGTCACCTTCTGTTGTTTCCTGTTTATCTCCACAGACTTAACTCCTGAAAAACAAATTAAACAGAATTTCTCATTTCAAAATCATTTACATTCTCATGCATACTTGTTCTCTGTGTATGTGGGTTGATAGAAAATGTTGAACTATCTCAAAGCTTAAACTGAAATACACCTCACACGTGCAGAACGGTTTAAATTCAGTTTGGACAGTAAGAAAATGAAAATTTCTCACCACTTAATGAAGACAAGGCTTTCTTGACTTTAAGTTCACAGCCATCACAGTCCATCCTCACCTTGAGATACACAGTTTGAAATTGCTTCCTCTTCTTGTATTTATGTCCACTGCTCATAAACTCAGACAGGTACTCTAAGGTTCCTGAAACTCCCATTTTGTAGATATTCTAAACTCTATTTTTATGCAAATTAATGGTTTCTAGAAAATAACAAGTAAAATCTTGAAGAAAAGTGAGAATCTGAAAGAGAGAAACTTCCTCCAAGAAACGGATACTTTTCTTGCCTTCAAACAAATAAAGAGAAGAAATAAAAGGGATTCAAACTTTCTTTTGAAATCTTTCTTTGCACTTGCTACTTCTTATATAGAGGTACAGGTCCAAATATCGGAAGGAAAAAAAAATAAAAATGTTGGCCCTCTCAAACAAAAATTATGATAAAATAAATAAGGATTTTGAATCAAATTATCTTTGAAAGTGTAACATAGTAGAATTTTACTACCTACAGGGACCTACTTGAAAGGGTAAACAAAGTGTTGGGGCAAATTTCATAAATAATGGACGCAGAAAACAACCAATAATAGAGGGCGTAGCTGCCACATTTCGAGGTGTCTGCTGTAACACGTTTTCAAAGAGAGGTTTGATATCATTTTTCATCTAAATTCCTACTTTTATATCGTTAATTTATATTTTTTTCATGAAAAATATTTTCCTACTTCAGTTCACATAACCATATTTTTCTTGAAAATAAGAAAAATAATTTCTTTTAAAAGGAGTAGGTTTTTATTTTTCAAATAATTCTCTCTTTCTCTCATTTATCTCATCTCTCATCTACCCATCGATAAAAAAATGAACAAATACAGTATTTCATAGGTTGAAAATTAAATCAATCAAATACGTTTATTTGACAATTTACATGTAAATAAGTTTTATGCAATTTAATTGTCTAGAATTTATTTTCTTTTTGGGTTTGTTTGATTGCAAGCATGATATTTACATAGAAAGAAAATAAATTCAATTACCTAGAAATTTTTTGCATGAAAGTTATCAATTAAATGTGTTTGATTAGTTTAATTTTCAATTTAAAAAATATTATAGTTGTCTATTTTTTATTGGTGTGTAAATGAAAAAGAGTGGGGGTAGATGAGAGAGAAAGATAGAGTGAATTATCTGAAAAATAAAAATATACTCCCATAAAAAAAATATTTTCCTTATTATTCGAAAAAAATATGTTCACGTAACCAAAAATAGAAAAATATTTTCCATGAAAAAAATATTAATCAAATAGCATTAAAGTAGAAATTTGGATGAAAAATGATACTTCCATGAAAAATATTGATAATCAAATGAACTCATTATGTAAATTTCATGCTCGCAAATAAAATCACCTTGAATGAAATCAACGGTTGATATGAGAATTCATTGAAATCATAGGGTTGGTGCAAGTTATGAGTTGTTTTCACCTGAGGGCATGACAAGCGGGGGGAAAACCACAGAAGATCACTAGAATTTATTAGCATGGGGTTTGATTTTGTGATTTTGATACTCGTACACCAAAGTGTCCCTCACAGCAAGGGGGGCTACGATGAATAAAAAAATCGTGAGTCCTCCTTGTTGTGAGGGGTCGGGACACCGGAGTGTACGAGTGACACCTTAGTGTACGAGTAGTAAGATTTTTTTATTTTGGGTCCAACTAAGGACAAATTTTTAACTTTAGAGTCAAAATTAATTAACAACTTCATTTTGCTCAAATAAAATTTTATTTTAATTCCTTGTCACCACAACTAGTTAAGGAATCATGATCCAGATCCAGCGAAGACCTACAATAACAGTATTGAAAATAAAAGTTAAAAAAAAAATTTTAAAAAACTATATAAAATATCTTTTTTCAAATTTCAGTGGAGGGTAAAGAACTTTTCATGACAATGACTGATAGACTAGAAAAATGGTTTTAAAAATGAAAACATCGATGTCAAATGAAAAATGGAATATAATATATTGATATGTCGACTATCATTGTAAATATACAATAATTAAGATAGTATGAATTGTCATTATATATCTTTCCGTGACTATCTATCTAGAGCCAGTTTAATTCTCATTAATTGAGGAAAAAGTGAGTTTATCTAGTATTTTTAGATGTGTGGTTAAAAAAAATGAATTTTTTTTATATATCTGTAGAATACTTTATTGTGTAAATGTGAGGTTGAAAATGATCATGCAATAAATTATAAAATAAATTAATGGGTGTCGAACATGTACATAATCATCGTTATTTTTTATATCTAACGACATGCTAAATATATGTGATTTGGTTGTGGTCCTTTGAATGCACCTCGAAGAAAGGGATTTGGTTATGGCAACCACTTTTGAAATTGGAATATATGAAGCTTCCAACGTCCCTTCACCCAATCTTATAAACCTTAATTTTCAGCGATTTACCTTCCTCACAAAATTCTAGGGACGGGGCGGTGGGGGCCCTCAAGATTGGGGTTCAACCATTATAAACCTTAATTTGCATTTTCGTTTATGTTTGTGGGGTGAGCTGGGGTGGGGGTACTGATTATGGGGTATAGTCTTTATATCCTATGTTAGAATTTCAGCTCATTTATGATGATTATTTAAATAATTGTGTAATATGGTAGAGTGGATTTTTAACCACCATAAAGTATGTTCGTTATTGCTTGTCACGCCAAATGGATAACATAATTAAAATTTATAACACTTTGGAATTTTATTATGCATTACTCGTGTTATTGTTGTGGCAATTTATATATGATGCAGAATTAAAGAACGTAATTATGCATACAATGAAACAGATCCATTTCTATATCTATTTCGTGTACCAAACATGTCATTAATGACTTATAATGCACGTTGCATCTAGTGCCCCACTTGACTTTGGGCAATTTTTTTAAAAAAAATAATTAAATCGTTGTTTCAAAAATTGTATTTTAAGACTTGCGAATCCACACACTTCCGCGACGTCTTTGGACCATCCCTAAATATTGCGTAAATTTTGCTTAGCTAAGTGTTATTTTGATGATTTTTCAGCAGTAGAGCTAAATGGCACTTGATGATCAGCTAGAAACTTAGCTAATCAGAGAATTATGGGGTCTTAGTGCTCTAACACACAATTTGATGGTTATAAAAAATGATAAAAGTGTTACCATTACTTTACAAGCTTGTAAATTTGACATTAATTCTTTTAATTGCAACTGATAGAGTATTTTCTATAATCATTGTGAAGAATCAACTGCACAATCGAATTGAAGATCAATGGATGAACGATAGATGGATTGTCTTCTATGAAAAAGGATGTTTATGATAAAGATGGAAATGATGTAATTATACGATATTTTTAAAGTATCTAACCACATAGAGAAGAATTGTATAAAATATTTATAGCTTCAATGCCAGTGTATTTCTTTGTTTTCTCTGATTAACTTGTGTTCCACTGAACTTACTCTCTAGCTCTGCCACTGATTATTTCTAAATGTTGTTTTTATATAGCATCACACAAAATTAAGAAACATAATCATATATTATTTAAGGAAATTGATAAATTGTCATATTTAATTTCTGTACCAAACATACACTCAATTTTTTTGGTATGGAAAATGACTTGCATTAATATATAAATGAATGTTATGTTTTGGCCGTGTTATTTGGTTGAGCCCTTTCACTATCGAAATGGCAAAAAAATTCATTTAATAACACTGCAGGTGACATCTAAACATTTAACCTTTTTCTCATTATTCATGAGAACTTTATTTAAAGTAATTATATGTACACTATAATGCAACACTTCCTATTAAAACAAAATGAAAGATTACAAATATCTCCCCAAATGATTATTATAATCTAAGTTTTCTATCATTTAGGCTAAAAAAAGGTGTTTTCAGATATTTAATATGGAAAAGTTTTTGAATGATGAAATTTTTTTTAGTTATATGGGGAGTTTGTTTTATTGTTAATTATTAAACAACTTCGTCTAAACACTTGAGATTTTTTTATTCGAAAAAAGATACATTTATTATTTAAATTTTGTGTTTCAACAAAACTTTTCAAGTGCATATCCAACTCTTCTTCATTTATTTATTTTTTTTTTGTGTGTATCAAGGGCTCGACTCAACAATTTTTATATGGGTTAAGCTGGGTGTACAGAACCCCATTTGACAGACTTCTTACAGAATACTCACACATGGATGGGATCGGGATTTTTTTTATCATTTTCCAGCACATGGGGTCCAGCAGTGGGGCCAACCTGATGTGAGGCTTCTATATTTCTTTTGTGAAAATAATTCTATACACCTTTTTATATAGATGACAAGATATAAGGTTAGTTCTTCAGATATCATGTTACAGTATCTCATCTAAAATTCTAATTTTAACAAAATAAAAGACAACGTTTTTAGTATTTTTAATTCTATAGAGAACCCGGTTTACAAAGGATGAAAAACTTACACCAACGTCATATCTCTTGATGCATGATAGAAGAAATGTCTTTTAGAACTAGAAGCAGNGGTTTACAAAGGATGAAAAACTTACACCAACGTCATATCTCTTGATGCATGATAGAAGAAATGTCTTTTAGAACTAGAAGCAGTTGCAAAAGCTATGCCATGTATCCTTTTTTAAACCTCATTATAATCCTATCTTCTTTTTCACATGACCTAATTTACCGTCCAAAACCCTCCAAATCGTCTACCGAAAAATATTTAAAATCCAACTGGGTTTTTTTAGCGACAAAGTGCTAAGTATCAGTAAATCGTGACCATTTAACGTTCAACTTTATATGGCTAGATTTTTCATCACGTCCATCCGCAGTGACTTGAGTTCAATAATCAACCCAAGAAGTAGATAAAATAGATAGTACTATGCTTGCTTCACTTGGCAATATGCATTATGCACTCAATACCCATATATAGTAATATGTAACAGTGCCAGTGGCCTTATATCATTGTGTTACAAGACTGCATTATTGCAGGATTGTTTTTCATCTATTTCTTCTTGAATCACCAATAATTTTTGAATATAACCTCGTATCCAATATTAATTTCTTAAGGGGTTGTTTTTATTCCAATTTGGTAAGGAACCTAACACATTCTACTGAAAACAAAACTGAACGTCCAAACAATTCCTGTAATTTAGCATCATTTCATCGTTTATTTCTTGATTAACCATTCTTGTGCTTAATCGTAACTCCATTTTTGTACAAGAACTCGAAGAAAAGAAAGAAAATGACAATAGATTCGAAGAATTGTACCCACCTGCAAAGTTTTACAATTTCCTAATCCAAATCACTCTAACCAAAACAACAAACGCAAAAGCTATGGATAAGGAGAACAAAACTTTCAAGAAGTCATAAATTATTCGGTGGTCATGTCCGTTACTGATGATTGCTCTTTATTCAATTGCTAAAAATATAAGCCCCTCTCAACCACAGGCTGTCGTTTGGAAGAATGTGCTGTAATATTATATTAGGCTTCAATACAAGATCATGCTACACGTACAAACTTTTTTTACAAACTCACTTACTCACTACTCATAATGGGGATCGAGACCACAAGCCAACATTTTTTAAATTTACGTGGGATCTGCTAATTTTGTGATAGTGAGCACCATTTTGTCTATGCAATATTGTTTCCTTATATAGAATATGCTCCTGCATCATGCAAACATGGGTTGTTAGGTCGACACAATGTCCATTTACACCTACAAATGAAAATATCACATCAATAAGAGATCAGGAGTTGGAAAAATAAGACTTTTGTTAGTTAATACGGAAAATGCTTGTTTCATATCACCATTTATATAATTTTTTACAGATTGATGAAGTACTAAAAAGAAAGTGGGAAAGTTTTTTTCTTTTTATTTTGTTGATGAAATTTTCACCTAATCAAATCTTGCCACATCATTTGTCGCGGTAAACAAATCTGTATGTTGTGATGTACATGTAGCACAATCGTTATTGATATACACCAACTTGCATGCTTATTGCCATTGCTCAATGAGGCAAACTTTATTTAGCGTATCATCGTCTTCCAAAATGGAAATTACAGAATACAACAAAAAATTGAGAATTTTCGTTATCTAAAGGCAAAAAAGGAAAACTGAAATTACATATACGAGCACATAAATGGTGAAGAACGAGAGGAGGGAGGGGAACTGATTATAAAAATAATTCTTTATGTACGAATAACACCCTATATGATAACCCTAAAAGCATCAGAAGTTGGTAGGTGAGAAAGAAGAAATAGATAGAACTCTGAATTTACATGTAAAACTACAAAGCAACTTAGCATATACACTTGTACGAAATGCCAAAACCATAACAAAGAAAAACTTCGCAAAATATGAGTGCTGCAGGCATGTAGCTGAGGATTTGGAAGGTGGCTTTCCAAATAAAAACAAAATATCACTTAAAAATAAATTTGACTTAAGCTAGTAAAACGTACTCAATGCTATTTGAATGAACTTTCCTACCACCCCGAAAAGGGTACATTCATGTACTAACCAACCATTAAGATAAGGAGTAAACAACCCTGTTTGGCCCAATCTTTTCCAAATCATTTTTTTTTCTAAACTCATTTTCGACCACACATTGGGATTTACAACTTTTTAACCATACATTTCATTTGCTTCTATCAAGATCTACTAAATATTTAATTTTTAGCAAAACCAAACTGGGACATAATTTTGCTTAAAATTACAAAGTAACTTGACCTCCATACACTTTCAAACTAAAAAGGAAATTCACTCGACTTACAAAAGAATACATCAGCAAACAATGACCGTTTCAGTGCTACAAAAAGATAGTCCAAACTATATACACCACACAATAAAATTAATTGGAAAATGTCTGATGAAAACCTGTAACCAATGTATTAACTCTATTTGGCGGTTGAATTACTAAAACCTTAGCATGACAGCTATTTGTTAGACCATTGGAATTCTATTTCCAAATTCCTTGAAGGTCCACTTTTGCTTTCGGGCAACAGTGTGTACTCCCCAGCAACTGCTCCCAACATTACTACACGGTCGATTTGAATAGTTACCTTTCCGAATGAACTCTGCCATTGTGAAAAGGAATAAGTTAGAAAGGGAAGCAAAGTAAAGATGTTACGCATGAAAACATGCAGAGCTCATTTACCTTCCCCATTTTGCTCTTGTTCTTGCACGAAATGTGAAGCTTCTGGCCTTTAGGAGGACTCTCGAATGACCATGCAAAGCTCTCATCCCACTCTGGGTTGGGACCAGTTGTTATCACCTGGCAGCAAATAAATAGATTAGCGAAAAGAAGGGAGAAAGAGATACTGCACATTTGTCCCCACCATCCAAAAATTGCTTGAACGACAGTTTGGTGATTTGATAAAGAAAACCAATGGTGCAGTGTGATTGATGTTTCAAAACCATCCTTGCATGACCCTCCATCAATTTCAAGAATACAGTGTTCCTAGAGACAGATGCCCAGTATTATTAAATACCATATAGTTGAGATTGGAACCAACCTCAGCTAGTCTAATATATGTCAGCATGGTCATTTCCTTCCACGCCTCTGTTTTTTGTCTTCAAAGAACTACTTTTTCATTACATTTTTAATAAATAACTAATTTTTTGCGATTATATTAACCTTTGCAATCAAATAACTTGTATATCTGGACAATCCATGTTCAGTGCGGAAAGGCAATGATGCCTAGTGCACTGAATCAGACAGAAAATACCTAGGAGTAGGCATCAACACAACCATCAGGATTACAAAAAGTAGTGCTTCTGAAAGGCAATGCTGAGAAGAAGGTTTAGGTCAAAAGAAAGGGCCCAAATATCCAATTTTTTTCTACTCGTTTGTTAAACAAACTCTCGAGTCCTGTGCAACCTGACCCTTCTCAATTCTTTTGGGCCTCTTGATTTCTACAAAGTTAGCTCAGCGTAGCAATGCGAAGATATGTAATAACTTGGTAGGACAGCAATCCAGCAAGTCATGGACTTGTAATTTTACTCGACAAGCTAGTCATGATTACACTGTTACGGTTTTTATATCAGAAACAGTTTAATTTTCTACTAGAAACTAACTAATGCTAGGAACTCTATTGCTGGTAATTTCAAGCTCCTAAGCACTTAAATTTGGACAAATAGCCATGAAAGAGAGTGCTTGGAAGAGATATGCAAGCTTTGTACCTGGGTTTGACGAGGAGTAGTATTTCCAAGGGTAAGCTTGCAATATACACTTGGGTTCCCAACAGACTGCCTCATATTATTCCCTCGCTTGATTATCACGACTAATGTACCCGGCAAACATTGCAATAAGAATTCTGCCTTCTCCTGAAACCGAGGTGGGCCTGATTGGATCAGGTATTGCAACAGGGGAATTGCATCAGCTGCAGCAATTGATTGCGCTCGAGAAACTTCAGCTGGGCATGCTGACCAAGCTTGTCTGAGAAGAAATAGTGCATCCAATGCAGCTTCTTGAGATGCCTCTGATCCAGTCTTAAGGGATGTTACCAAATGTGGAATACTTAGTGTTGCAGGTTCTGTTGCTCTTAAACGGGGAAAGTTTCCAAAGAGTGCATTCAGAGACTTCAGGTACTCCTCATTTACTGTGCCAGTGGCCCACAAATCTTTTTCTATAGCGGCTACAAGTTCAGAAAATAATTCATTGAACCATTATATCAGGAATTGGATGCAAAAAAGAATACATATGTAGTTAAAAGACATCAATAGTAGTAGCAATTTGACAGCTAAAAGAAAAGGAAGAGCAACTAAATATTTAACAGCCAAAAGCATTTTAAATTTGTCAATGAAAATGTGCTGCAGTAAGTGGAGAATATATACATTTTGCTTAAAAAAAAAAAAAATTGAATTTACAGTAAGCAACAAATAGAAGACTATGTCCTCTAGATACCAGAAAGAAAAACAGAATTCTACACCACACACTTTATTAGAAGACATCCCAAGGGGAAGCACCATCAAGCAAACGATATATGGTGAACTTAACCCAGCAAGGTGCAAGCGAAAAATAACAAAGCACATGTAGATAATAAAAAAACACTAATATATATTATTTATGTAATTTATAGCAATAAATGATGGACAGAGCTAAGACAACAGTATTCAAGTTACGCGGCATCAGAAACTGACATGTTGCAAGACAGATCGAGTCAATTTAGCTATGCTCTTCGAGCAATGAGAACTCATTAAGCTCAGTATGATTAATTAAAACGGAAGGGATAACTTACCAGTAATAGCTCTAACAGTTTCACTTGAGGCATACTCTTGAATGGTATTGTTAGAGAAAAGTAGTTTAATAAACATCGCCGCCTGCACTGATGTATCTGGATCACTAGAACCAATCAGATCAAGAACAACCTGAACACCACCAGCTTCTGCAACGGCTCTTTTATTTGATCGGCTGTACATAACAAGGTTCTGTAAAGCACATATGGATACGACTTTCATTTCTTCTGTAGGCTGATCCTCGAGCAGATTCACCAATGCCCGGCAGGCAGAAACAGCATCTGCTGTCCGAGCAAGGGCCTCATTCTGGAATAGGTCGCCAAGAGCAAGAGTAGCCAGTAGCCTCGCCTGTTGACCTTGGGTTTGTGGATCTAAGAGATATTGTGACAATGGTACAATGGCAGACTTGGTTGCTTTGGAATCCCTGATTTTTACATTGTTTAATAACACCTCCAGTAGTCTGGCAGCTGTTTCCTCACACTGATGACATCTTAAAAGTTCTAAAAGCACCTCGATTGCCCCGCTTTCAGCCATTGCTTCAGCACTCGTAGAGTCATCAGTGTCCAGCACCAGAAGAGCATTAAGTGCACCAGAAACTGTGCTCTCTGAGCCTGAGCGAAGCAACCTTACCAATACTGCCACTGGTACTTCCAAATAAAACTCAGAACTAAATTGCAGAATACTGGATAATACAGCAGCAGCAGACTCCCACAAAGCATGAGGAAGCAAAGGATCAGCTTGAAGTATGACTTTGGACAGCTCACTCACACCACCTTCTTTTGCAATTTCATTTGGCCAAGTTACAGAAATACTGACAAGAGCCCTCACAGCTCTCTGCTGCAACATAGGTATACCAGAACCAAGAAGACGTACCAGAGGCCCAATCACTTGCTGAGTTGCAGGGTCTTTCTGAAGATGCTCCTCCAAAAGCAGGTGGGACAGAAGCTCAGAGGCCAACTGCTGCACTGCTGAGGCAGGAGAGTCAAGCAAAGGTATGAGAGTTTCAATTTGCTGAGATGTCAGGGCATAATTAGCACGACACTGTGGATGCTCTAAAATATTTACAAGAACCTGGAGAGCACTATGTTGTCCATCAGGTCCAAATTCTGGTCTTGTCAGCAAAAGAAAGAGGGACTCAACAACTTTTGCTGCAGATGGACCCTTTGCAATGGTTGCATTATTGGTAAGTATCCTGAGCAGTTCAGCAAATGCAGCACAGAGGAAATCTGGTGCTTCATGGAGAATATCAAGCACTCCCTCAATTACCCCAGCTTTCACCATTTCCATCTTACATGCAGGCCTGTCTTTCCCTAACTTCACAAGAGCTCCCGAAATAGCCTCATTGAGCAATGAATTGTGGCCATTCAAAAGGCCTACAAGAGGGATGACTGCACCATGTGCAGCAACTAGTTCTGCCAATTGTTCGTCGTCTAAGAGTTTATCTAATGCATGGACAATTGAATGGTGAGCAGGACTGTACTCGGCAACCAGGAGAGAAACTAAAGGCTCTACGCATTGAGCAGCAGCTACGGTAGATCGTATTCTTGTATTTCCAAAAAGAACAGCACACAATTCACTGGCATCCCCCTTAAGCTCCATCGAGTAGTTTGAAGAAAGAATCCTGCAAAGCACTTCAATGGCATTCATCTCAACATCTTGAACTGCAAGGACTCTTGATGGGTTCTCACTCAGCAGCCTAACCAGTGCACCAATAGCAGCATGCTGTTCTTTCTCCAGTCCAGTACTTAGAATTTCCACCAAAGGTTGAACAGCTTGCCTGGCAGATTCTGTATTCCTTATGTAATCCGCAGAAAATAAGTTTTCTAATGCTTTCGCAGCACTATACCTTGCTGTTCTTCCACCTAAACGCAAGACTGCCACAAGCTGACTGACAGCACCAAATGCAGATTCGTGTCTCCTTATCTCAGCAGTGCTAAAAAGAATGCCTAGAAGATCAGTAGCAGCCTCTTCGGTTGTCTCTTGAGGGCCAAGAGAGAGATATTTTGTCAATCCTTCCAAGGCCCCTGACTCTACCATAGCAATCTGATTAGGAGGACACTCTTTAGCTAGTTGAATTAGAAGACCTAGAGCTAGAAAAGGTGCCCCAGGACGATCTGGAATTGGTTTAAGCAAATCAACAAGGACTGGTATAGCTTTTCTAGAAGTTGCACCAGCCCTAATGTCATCCACCCTAAATAATCGCTCAAGAGCAACTTGATCTGGATAACGGACCAAAGCAAACTCCTCTGACAATTCTAGAAGGTCACCAATATCAATATCAGCACAGCCAAGCAAGGAAATAAGTCCCACTGCCGCTCCTGAGTTTGCAACAGACAGAAGAGTTCCCCTGCTACCATTACAGACAAGACTCGCGATAGCTTGTGCAGCAAAATATCTGTCTGCTGATTCCTCTGATCTCAGTAAATTAGCTAGTACTGGTATTGCTTTCATAGTTCCATGTCCACGGATGATATCCCTGTCTTGAAATAGAACTGCTAACAATAAGGCGCAAATCCAAACGTTGCTCTCCTCTTTAAAATCGCTCTGCAAAAATTGTCATTGCAAGTGATGAGAAAGAGCTGGCCTATTTCATAATCAGCATCTAGTCACTCAAAAGTGAGTAAATATAAGAGAAGTATGCAAATCATATGAAAAATGGTTCACAAATATCAAGAATTTTCCTCATGGGTAGATGCACAGTGGATTAAATATGAGTATTTAATATAAAAAATCAGACTAAAATAAATACCTGTGCATACTGTAGAAAAGATTGAGATATTTTCTCGGTAAGAACGTCAATTGCACCAGCTTCCATGATCCCAGCTTTGCATTTGTCATCATCACTAGCAAGAGCAGAAAGAAGCCATATAGCTATATTGGCACCATAGATCACTGAGGTACTTCTCTCTAAGTCGCTTTCACTTCCTTCAGTGATTGTACAGATACTTATGGCATCCTTGTCAGCCTGATCTTCATAGTTTGAAGTCTCCACAGAGGTCAGCATTCCAACAAGAGAATGAATGAGTGGAGCACATGAGTTTGACTCATTTAAATCTTCTACTACCCTTTGATGATTCACTTTTGCGGCACACACAAGAAGTGCAGTTCCTCCAATTTTCACACTAGCATTTGGTGAACTGTTTACCCTTCGTGCAATGGATGAAATGCATCCAGATGCACAGGCAACTGCATTCCCAAGAAAAATACGCTGAGCCCGGCATAGTCGGGACAATATTTCGATAGCCTTATCCTGTACCAATGGTGGGGCATCAGCAATACATGAAACTATTGGGGTCATGCTATTAGGGAATTCAGCAAGAACTGCCCAAGCAGGTTTATCGTGCTCACAGGCTTCAACCGGTCTTGCAAGGAAAGCCAATGCATCTAATGCCTCCGAAGTAGCAACAGATCCACTGTCAGCAGCTTCAAGGAAAGAAACCAATGCAAGCACAGTCCCAGCACGATTTACACATTCAGTTAAAGAAGAATCAATCTGGCGAGAATGGAGAAGCCGAGCAATAGCAGCTGCAGCATGAGTCCTTCCAACATTTGTGCCTTCATGCAAAACTCTAGTGGCAGACAAAATAATTTCTTCTGGAATAGCTTTCTCCGAGGCTTCACCATCCAAAAGAAGATTAGCCAAAGCACAAACTGCCTGCTCTGCAACTAACAATATGGGAGAGTTAGCAAGCACCAACAGCAGAGGCAATGCGTCTTTGGCAACAGCTGCCACATCGCGGTTCTCTTTAACTGAGAGAAATATTGCAGCAAGGCAACGGGAAGATTCCACTAGATTGTTCTCAGACTCAACATTTAATAGTTTCATGATTGACCAAAGAGCCTTAACAGCAATGCTACTTTCTCGCAAATCCTTCCTGAGTTCAAATATTCCAGCAAGAGCTAAAGCAGACTTTGCCTGAGTTTCTTCCTTGGTAAAGCTTAAGACTTTTATCATTGTCTCAATTGCATCATTTGCTGCGCTACCTTCACGTAGCATATCATTCAGGGGGGCCACAGAGAGCAAACTTTTTAATGCATCTAAGACGTAAACTTTAGATTCAGGTAGATCACTAGTTAATAATGCTGTGAGCTGGCTGATTGTCGCAGTATCTGACTTGTGAATTAAATGGTGTAAGGTCTTAGCAGCAATCTCCTTCCCACTGGTGCTTCCGTTCTTCAACAGCCATAACAAAGCAGGGACAGCATCAGCACTTTCAACACATGCCCTTATATCTTCACTATGATTACAGAGGTTTCCAAGGATTGATGCAGAGTCTTCTTTTGCTTTTGCAGATCCTGTCTCCAGAATTTGAACAAGAGGTGGGATGCCACCAGCAGCCGTAATAGCCCATTTACTTTCATCATTATCATTGGACAGGAGGCAAAGTAAAGCAACAGCACACTCCTGCTGCTGCTCTGATGAAAGACCAAGAAGGGATATCAAAAGCTGAATCCCCTCGCGTCCTTGTAGGGCTTGCCATAAACTACCTTTGTTGTTACAGAGGATAAGAAGAGATCTTATCAACTCATCCTGAACTTCATTGGTTGCCATTGTGATCAAACCAACCAGCAGACGTTTTGCATCAGAATTGGCAAGTTTGCCTGCGAGTACAGCATTCCCATACAAACTGTCAAGGGCTTCTATTGTACGCTCCTGCACCAGAAATGGTAACCGGGGTTTGAACTGCTTAACCAGTGTCATTTCCACCTCTGTTGGCTCCGATGCTCTAGCATATTCTGCTTTGCTATCATATATCATCAGAGCTGAAGCCAATGCTCCTAATGTGTCAGCCACTTGTGCAGGTGATGTACATGATTCAAGGCTTTGACCAAGACTTGAGATGACATATGACAAACCACCAGATATGTTTGCAAGAGCGCACATAGCATTCTCTTGCAAAGCTTGGGCAAACTCCCCTTGCATGAATTCTTTTGAAGGGGCAATTGTAGCATTTATTAGAACAGGTATACCACTGTAATTAGCAATATCCCGTCTCGCTTCTTTGCACTGGGCAGAAAGAGATTTCAGAGCAGCTGCAGCTTCTGCTCTTACAGAAGCTTCATTGCCAGATCCAAGTAGCTTAAGTAGCCGTTTTGTAGCATCAGCAGACATGACTTTAGTACAAACAGACGCATCCTCCATCATCATGCACGACAAGAGAAAGCATACATTTGCTTGGGTACTTGATCTTCCAGTAGAAAGCAATTTCACAAGTGTATCAACTCCTCCAGCTTGTATTGTTGCAGGCCAAAATCCTTCAGTGCTGCTAGAAAGATTCTGTAAAGCTCCCGTTAATAAGTCATCAACAACATTACCAGCATTGAGTCCCTTCTCTAATTGCTCCCACAATACAGGAACAACTCCCTCTGTTGAAAAAATTTTTGAGCCAACATGATCCTTAGCACCACCTTGAGAAACAGCATATATGGTCTTTGCTGCTGCAATTTGACCTTC